>NC_090361.1:14840558-15140558 GCF_035084215.1 Heptranchias perlo
TGGAGAGAGTGAGAGAATGGGGGGGGAGAGAGTGAGAGAATGGGGGGGGAGAGAGTGAGAGAATGGGGGGAGAGTGAGAGAATGGGGGGGGAGAGAGTGAGAGAATGGGGGGGAGAGAGTGAGAGAATGGGGGAGAGTGAGAGAATGGGGGGGGAGTGAGAGAATGGGGGGGGGGGGCAAGAGAGGGAGAGAATGAATGGGGGGCGAGAGAGAGAGAGGCAATGGGGGGCGAGAGAGAGAGAATGGAATGGAGTGGGAGGGTGAGTGAAAAAGAAAGAGACAGGTGGGAATGGGGGTGGACGAGGGAGATAGAGGAGGGAATGGAGGGGCGGGTGGAAGAGAGAGAGAGAGAGAGAGAGAGACAGAGACAGACAGACAGGAAGTGAATGGGAGGGAGGGAAATTGGAGGAGGGAATGGAGAGACACAAGAAATGGTAGGAATGGGGTGAGGGAGAAAAAGAGTCGGGGGAAGAAGGAGGCATGTATCAGTGGTGTGGTAGAGGGGTGAAAGGGATGGGTGAGAAGGAGTGGATAGGTCGAGGACCATATAGAGCTCAGGATGATTTAAGGGGAGAGAAAAGTAGGTCAGACAGGGAGAGTGGAAGAAAGGGGGTCAGAGAGGTGTCGTGGGGCAGTAGTTTGTTTGGAGGAGGAAAGGGTAAAATAATATGCTGGAAAAGGAATTGAAGAGGCAGAAGAGTTGAGCGAAGGTGTTGGAATGGGCAGGAGGTGAGAGACAGTGGGACAGTGAGACAGTGATTGAATAGCTCCCTGTGTGTATTGGGGGATTTCTGTATTATATCTGTGACTTCAGATAGAGTAATCTGATTTGACGATTGCTTCTATTTAGTTGTATTTTTAAGAGTTCTTTTGTGGTGACCAGGCGGTGACAAATATGCAAATCTGACCAGACATTTTCCCAATTACAATGAGTTGGTAAATCATTGTAAACAATTTTACAACACCAAGTGAGAGGTTTGTTGGAATGCTGGACCAATGTGCCTTTGGAGATATTAATGTATGTCAGGACACGGACGGGGAGGGGAATAAATGAACTCATTGGGGAGAGGGAATTTCCAGGGAGGGGTGGTTGTTTTGCCCATCTGTCGACAAGGTCACAGAAATCCTGGAAAAACCGTGTAGACAGTGGGTAAACCGACAGGAGAAATCCCATGGAAATTTACTCCCACCGTCTCTAATCTGACTTTTATATGGGGGAGGGGAGGGTATTCCTAAAGGAATGAAGGTGATGTCTCAAGTTTAACACCTGTAACAATCTTAATTGCCTGACTCTTGATCAGAATCTGTTTTGGTCTTCAGGTTGAGCCTGTTTTTAGGAGCTGAAATATTTAGTTCTCTCCACCAGACTGCTTGTTCCTCGTGAGGCAGCCAAGTTCTCTTGAGTCACTGCCCACGTAACTTAGCATCAGAGACTTAGTTACTGAGCTTTCAGATTCTGTATTGCTGCTTTGGGACAGTTCTAAGAATTGTGTCAGTCAAGTGTTGTACTGTTCACTATTTACAGTATCTTTCTGCTTCAGTATAACTGTCACACCTGTAAATAAATCTGACTTAGTTTTAGCCTGAACAGTACGGCCTGGCTGTGATATTTTCGGACCAGACAGGAGAGCGTGGTGGGCATCCCGCACACTCTCTCCAGGGTGTAAAGAGGTCGATGGTTAGCCCTGTGAAATTCTATCCCATTTATGGTGCGTGAGTTTTGTTTCACAGGCGACGAGGTCTGCTCTGGGAGAACTGGTGTGAACATAAGTTTTGGGAATTAGGCAAATGGTAATAAGCTGTGGTGGCTAAACTGGGATAAATATCACTTGCAGAACAAGTAGGATGCTTAAAGTTTGAATTTAAGTAAATTACCAACAGCACTACTTAAAAACAAAGTTAAGAGTTTATGAAGCGATGGTTATCTCCATATTATTATATGGAATCTGAGTGTTGGAATGTGAGAAAACTTGATGAGCAAAAGATACTAACTGCAGAGAGGAGTTGGTTGAGAGGAACACTGGGTGTATCCAGGATAGAAAGAATCAAGAATGTTATAAGAAGGACGTGGCTTGGATAAGAAACGACACTTCTACAAGAAAGGCAACGGCGATTTAGAGCATGTTTCAAGAAACAGCTAGACTACCTTCCATGACCCCGAACACACAGGGACATTGAACGAGAAGCCCGGGATGACCAAGGAAGCGCTGGGTAGATAACGTCTAGAGCAGCTTGTCACAGTCAGTAACACCAATAAAGAAAGACAGACTTGCATTTATATAGTGCCTTTAATGACCTCAGGACGTCCCAAAGCACTTATAACCAATTAAGTACTTTTTGAAGTGTAGTCACTGTTGTAATGTAGGAATCGTGGCAGCCAATTTGTGCACAGCAAGCTCCCACAAACAGCAGTGTGATAATAGCCAGATAATCTGTTTTAGTGATGTTGGTTGAGGGATAAATATTGGCCAGGACTCCGGGGAGAACTCCCCTGCCCTTCCTCTAAATAGTGCCAAGGGCCCACCTGAGAGGGCAGGCGGGGCCTCGGTTTAACGTCTCATCTGAAAGACGGCACCTCCAACAGTGCAGCACTCCCTCAGTACTGCACTAGAGAGTCAGCCTAACTGAGCTACAAAGACCTGCAGTTTCGGGCCTTCTCACCGCCTCTCACGTGGCGTGAAGCAGAAGGCCCAGGAATCCCGGCCCCCCGATTAAAATTTTTAAAAGCTGTTAAAATGGAGGCCCACAGCCTCTTTGAAAGCTTTTAGTGATCGACCCGCCTCATGAGAGCGGGTTGGTTGCTCGCTCCTCGTCGTGCCTCTATTAAAACCGAAAATGGACGGGTTGGAGGAGGGATTTAGATTTTTAACATTTTACTGCCCCAAACAACCCGTGTTTCCAAATTAAAATCATGCCCCAGGTCTGAGAAAGATGTAAACAGAGAATTAGAATTGACTCCACCAGCAGCGGTCACAAAGTTTGAAATGGTAGTGGGGGAGGAAAAGGCGCGTTAGGGGAACGAGGGGGAACAGTGTGAGCTCGGGGAGGCAGAAAAGGAGCATTGGCGTCAGCACCAGGCAGAGGGAAAGGCGAAACGGCATTGACACACGCTGGGCCAGGAAAACCTCATCAATTACCAGGCTCAGTGGGGGTCGAGTTAATTTTAGTTCCTAGCTAGTGCAAAATAATTTTAACAAATGCAACCTTCTAGTTGGTATCTTAAGGGCTGCTGGTGAATTTGGGCACCTCCTGATGTCTCAGTAACAGCCTTTCTGCCTAAACTTCTCCATCACTTCTCGGTTAAAAACTCTTGCTCTATTTTTATGAGTAGATTGGATTATGCTGTTGTGCAGCAAGTGACTCTTGCTGCTTCTGACCTGAGTCTAGAATCTTGAAGGCCTAACTTTAAAATGTTCTGGGCCACGGTTACACTGAACTGGCGATGAATTTTAGTGTGTATTGGGATTGTGGTTAGAGAGGAAGCATCTATCGACTTGTGATGAAATGCGCCAATAAAGTTACTCTAAACCTTTAAAATCACTGGTTAGGCCCCAGCTGGAGTGTTGTGTCCAATTCTGGGCTCCACAATTTAGCAAGGATGTCAAGGCCTTAGAGAGGGTGCAGAGGAGATTTACCAGAGTGGTACCATACAATTTAAAGTTAGCTTTGTTTGACCAAAGGCCCAAGATCCTAAGTCAGATGATCGAACGAGCTGCCAAGGCAGAGTTTCCGCACCGTTCAATTTATGGGAGCCACACCGAACCCGGGGAATCAGCCAACACACCGTGAGCCTCTGACTACAGCTCAGGAGATCGTAGAGAGGTGATTTAGGGACAGTCCAATGTTATAGATGTGGGATCTAGGGTGGGTCCAGGCTGTCCAGGAGAGCAGATGCATGAACTCGGTTCACAAGAGGAATACAGAGTTGCTTGCTACATACAAATAGGAGGAGGCCATTCAGCCCCTTGAGCCTCTTCTACCATTCAATTAGATCATGGCTGACTTGCACCTTAACAGCCAGAGCACCCTTGGCCACCTCCTTTTCCTCATCTACACGCTGCCCCTTGGCGACATAATCCGCAGACATGGGGTCAGCTTCCACGTGTATGCTGATGACATCCACCTCTTCACCAGCTCTTTCAATCCTCCTTG
Organism: Heptranchias perlo; assembly: GCF_035084215.1. NCBI lineage: Eukaryota > Metazoa > Chordata > Chondrichthyes > Hexanchiformes > Hexanchidae > Heptranchias > Heptranchias perlo. The sequence continues at coordinate 14,844,711 of NC_090361.1, forward strand.
CTCTTAGACAGCTTGTCCAACACCCAGTCTTGAGTGAACTTCTTGGAAGATCAAAGCCATCGTTTAGGTCCCTGCCGTAGACTCTGTACTTTGCCACTGTACTTTTCCATCCCTCTCCCCAGCCGCTGGCTCAGGCTGAGCCAGACTGTTTGCAACCTTGGCACCCTGTTCAACCCTGAGCTGAGCTTCTGAGGCACATCCTTTCCATTGCAAAGATCGCCTACTTTCACCATCACCCACCTCCGCCCCTACCTCAGCTTATCTGCTGAAACCCTTATCCAGACTCTGCCCTCTAGAAACTTAAGCTCACTCAAAACTCTGTTGCCCGTATCCTATCCTGCTCCAGAAGTATTGTCAGTCAGGCACGAAATTGTTAGCTTACTTGTTTCTTCTCTAATTATCTTTCTTGTAAATAAACCTGATTAGTAGTTTTAGCCTGAAGTTCATGGCTTCATACTTAGCACCTTTCAAAGTGGACAGGAGAGCACAGTGGGGAGCTGCTGTGGCAGAAATGGCAAATGTTAGTTCTGTGGCGTTTTGTTGCATTCACAGCCCACAAGGATGGAAGCTTCACTTCAATGAAAAAAACACGGGAGCTAGATTATTTTTAGATTACTTATACAACAGAGATAAAACAAGTATTCCTTGTTCTACCAATTAAAAGTTACATAGAATTCTCATTAACAAACTAAAAAAAAATGTAGATTCCACAGTAATACTAAATGAGTACAAAATATCTATTATGCAAGAGATTCTACAAAGTAATACGCAGTATAATCATATCATGAGACAATTTGTTTGTTAACGTTCTTCATTAACAAGCTATGTCTGTAAGCTGAACAGATTGATAGTTTCTAAATCTGGGAGGCTCCAGAAGATGTTTCACCTTGACAGTAGCTGTCGGCATTCTTATCCCGGGGCTGCACATTCCACAGGATTGCTAACCGTTCCTCTAAATTAAGGCATGGAACTGCTGATTAACTCATTGTTTGTTCTGAACTTTCCTTTAGTACAATGTCAAGTAGTAAAATGATTAGAGTAACAAAGGCTTTCTGTCTCACTGAAGGAATATTACCTCCTTATCACCTGAATGCACTCCTTTCACAGATGTGGCCGTGTAGGATTGTTTTTGAAACAGTTCGACGGTATATTTTCTTCCCGCAATTAGATGTTGTGCTTCAGGAACTAATTGGGACTATAAAACGTCTTAAACAGATAGTTAAATCATATGGCATTAACTAGACAGCAAAACAATATTTATGTATATCCCTGACATTCCTCCTTGTACAAAGAACAATTGGCTTGTTGCTTCATCAACCTGTAATGGCACCTAGTCATCGTAACGGTGTCACACACATCTCCTGCAATCCTGAGAAGCTGGAGAGATGGATGGGATGTGTGTGTGTGTGTGTGTGTGTGTGTGTGTGCGCGCGCACATACACGGCCTTTGTATGTCTGTCAGAAGATTGTTGATGTTGAAAGGGTAATTAAACAGTGAGTTCTATAAGGTCAGCTATAATTAAAGCATTTCGATGATCTGTGTAGTACAGCCCCCACCGTTTATAGTGGGCGCGTTGGTGTCAACATGATTTGACCGGTGTAACCAAAACATTTAAAGAGTATTTTACAGTTGAAATCCCTCCATGGCCTCGCTCCTCCCTGTCTCTAACCCTGCAAAATCTCTGCGTTCCTCCAATTCTGGCCTCTTGCCCATCCCCGATTTTCATCGCTCCACCATTGGCGGCTGTGCCTTCAGCTGCCTAGGCCCTAAACCCTCTGGAATTCCCTTCCTAAACCTCTCCACCTCTCCACCCTCGTTTAAAACTTACCCCTTTGACCAAGCTTTTGGCCACCTGTCCGAATATCGTTTTATGTGGCTCGGTGTCAAATTTTATCTGATTGCTCCTGTAAACGCCTTGGGACGTTTTGCTACATTAAAGGCGCTATATAAATGCAAGTTGTTGTTGTGGGGCTCAAGAATACGGGAAGTAGGGCTGGCCGCAGCCGCGTGAGTTCTAGAGGCCCAGGGTCGGGGGGCGGGGGGGAATGACTGTAGACGGCAGGGCTGCATTTGCTGACTGCCCCTCGTAGTTGTTAATTGCTGTTCTCCCGTTTAACAGCTACGGGGGGCAGTGGAGCCTTCGGGCAGCTTCGATCAGCTGATACGTTTAATGTGAGTTCAGGTCAACCTCCGCTACAATGTCTTGGTTCCACTCGTGTCTCTGTGGTTCTGTTTATGTCACAAAGTGAGCTGTTGATTGGATGTAGCCATAAAAAAAATCTCTTTTTAAAATGTCGGTAAGTGTGGAACTGCACGAAATAGTCGGCGTGCTTAATACACTTTGTAATTGGCATCTATGATGATAAATGTTTAGCGCTGTTTGCCCGGCGTAGGCGGCTGCCCGTGATCAGCGCGGATGGTACGTGGTAGGGACTGTATTTTAATTCAGAATCTAATTGTCTGTATCTTAAACGTACATGCACATAAAGTAAAAAGAAAGAAAGACTTTTATTTATATAGCTCCATTCATCACTTCAGGACGTCCCAAAGCGCCAATGAAATACTTTTTGAAGTTAGTCACTGTTGTAATCTAGGAAACACGGCAGCCAATTTGCGCACAGCAAGATCCCACAAACAGATAAGCTGTTTTAGTGATGTTGGTTGAGGGATAAGTATTGGCCAGGACACCGGGGAGAACTCCCCTGCTCGTCTTTGAATAGTGCTATGGGATCTTTTACGCCCACCTGAGAGGGCAGATGGGGCCTCGGTTTGACGTCTCATCCGAAAGATGGCCCCTCCGACTCACTCAGTACTGCACTAGAGTGTCAGCCTGAATTTTGTGCTCAAGTCTCTGGAGTGGGACTGGAACCCACAACCTTCTGACTCAGAGGCAAAAGTGTCACCACTGAGCCCAGGCTGACATAAAGTAGAGATGTGTCTTGCGATTATACTTTCATTCTAAATCTAATTTACTAGCAGAGCCTGGGTGTGCTTATGGAAACTGTGTCTTGCAGCGAGGAGATGTGTTCGATGAAAGCTGGATTTTCAAACACTCCTGAGCACTTGGTTGTTGCTACTGGTGCTACACAGTATAACTAGGGTGGATTTCACATTAACAGGAGCCCCAGACTATTACAGCATGTGTATCGCATAACGGCCCTAGAGACTCAAATCAAGGAACTGGAAGCTGCTATTATATTTGAGGTTCCCGGTCAATATCTAAAAGCTGAAAGGAAGTTGCAGTTTAAATGACGTTATTCCTGCCTGTACTTGTTTCTTAATCAGAACAAATTCCATTCACCCCAAGTTGAGAATGACCTTGTTTTAATTTGGTATTGAGATACAGTAATAGATGTGCACATGCTCAGACCTGTTCCAACCACTCCAAGACACGGACTCACGGGATTATTGGGGGCCCAGTTAGGTGAAATCTTTCTTGCAGAGATTAGTCTGGGAAAAGTGACTTCTGATCCTGCATTGTTCAGTAGAATTTATTAATTGTGCGTTAATGCCGAATGTTATTAACTCATTCACTGCCTGTACTAGGGTACACATAGCTTGAGAATTTGGAAACCAGTGACGGTGAACTGATATTCAACAACAAAAATTTTCGGTGCCTGTCACTTGGAAGAACGTCATCAAGCAGTTTGCAAAAGGGAAGGCCGTTGCCCAGCAGGAATCAGTGAGGATTAAGAGGAGGGGTGAACAAAAGCTCACTAAATTAACGGGGAACTGTCTTTTGGGAGAAGGTTTTTAGAGCAGGGCCAAAGTTACTGAAAGATTAGCCGTTGGCAATAGATTGGCGCACATGCGGTGATCTAGAGTTGGGTATGAGCCTGGGCATGTGGCTGGAGGACTGACAGGGACAGGGGCGATGCTCGGGAGGGAGGGAGGGGGGGATCGGAGAGGGATGTGCAGCCACTGAGTTGTTTGCAGAGAAAGGGCAAGAATTCCAGGTCACAGAGGAAGGCAGGGTTGAGCTGAAGGATAACTGGGGCATGGTCGGACACAGCCACTGGCCCAGTGCCACAGCGTATAACTTGAGCTACGTGTGACTGCCTCAGCAAGTAGTCTGTAGATTATGTCTTGTGCTGGTTTGTGTAGATGGTGCTTTCCATCTCTGGTGTCTGAGGCTTGTCATAGGTGCACCAAGCCCAGATCTTTGCTGCTGATTGCTCAGGCTGCTTGACTTGGGCACCAACTGGGGAGCTTATCCCACTGGGGCTGGAGGGCACAGTCTAGGTCTCCGTCCTAGGTTACTAGTGTCAGCCGTGGCTCCGTGGGTAACTTCTGAGTCAGAAAGTTGTGGGTTCGAGTCCCACTCCAGAGACTCGAGCACAGAATCTAGGCTGACACTCTCAGTGCAGTACTGAGGGAGTGCTGCACTGTCGGAGGTGCCTTCCTTCGAGTGGGACGTTAAACCGAGGCCCCGTCGGCCCCCTCAAATGAATGTAAAAGATCCCATGGCACTATTTTGAAGAGCAGGGGAGTTCTCTCCGGTGTCCTGGGGCCGATATTTATCCCTCAACCAACATCACTAAAATCCGATTATCCAGACATTAACACATTGCGCACAGCAAGATCCCACAAACAGCAATTTGGCTGCAATGTTTTCCTACATTGCAACATTGACTACAATTCAAAAATACATCATTGGCTGTAAAGCACTTTGGGATGTCCTGAGGTCGTGAAAGGTGCTATATAAATGCAAGTTTTTTAATGTCTTGCAGGGAGCCTGCCACCCTCTGCCTGGTCTGGCCTACATGTGACTCCAGTTCCACACTGTGGTTGACTCTTCGTGCCCTCTGAAGTGGCAAGCAAGCCACCTGCCACCCTTTGATGGCAACTAGGAGATGGGCAATAAATGTGCCCTTGCCAGCGATGCATCGCGCTCTCTCTCTCTCTCTCTCTCTCTTTCCTCCCCCCCCCCCCTTTTCTCAACCTATATTTTTAATGGGGAAATATCAAAAATTTGGATGCCAATATTTTGCATGGCAGTCAGGATGTATGGATTGCATAGTGTTGATTAGCTGATCTGAGGCACTTGAAGGTCACAGATTGCATCCAGAACGGGTTCTTTATTTCTCTCTTTCTGACTTGCTTCTTATTTCTATAAATAGTTACTTACCTCATCGCTTGGTTTGCAGGCTGTGGTGGGGGAGGGGTGAATGTGTATAGAAAAGTCCTGAATTAGTTTCCCTACACCTTTCGTTGTTTTGCGGACCGAGACCATCTTTCCTCTAGGAAGAGGTACTTTCCTCCTAACTTGTGTCAGCCGTGGCTCTGTGGGTAGCACTCTTACCCCTGAGACAGACCATTGTGGGTTCAAGTCCCACTCCAGGGACTTGAGTACAAAATCTAGGTTGACGCTCCAGTACAGTACTGAGGGAGTGCTGCACTGTTGGAGGTGCCGCCTTTCGGATGAGACGTAAAACATCTCATGGCATTATTTCAAAGAAGAGTTCCCTCAATATTTATCCCTCTCAACCATCATCACTAAAACAGATTATCAGGTCATTTTCACGTTACTGTTTGTGGGATCTTGCTGTGCACAAATTGGCTGCCGCGTTTCCCACATCACAAGTGTGAGTACACTTCAAAAGTATTTAATTGGCTGTAAAGCGCTTTTGGACATCCTGAGGTCATGAAAGGCACAATATAAATGCAAGTTATTTCTTTCTTTAACTTGGGTCCCTTAAGGAATCCTCCTCATTGGTGTCCTTTAACCCACTCCCTCGTCTATCGATTAACAGGAATTGAAAGGGAGAGGGAGGCAGGGAAGCCTAATCTCCAGTGTTTTAAGTTTGAGACCCAATAATTACAGCTGGGAGTCACGGTTGGGGAGCTGGGATCACTTTATTTTCATGGCTCCCTATCGCGAGGTGCTCAGCAATGGATCATGGTCTCTGAAGGCCATGAGTGGGGTCACCGGAGGCTGATTGCGAGAAAACGGAAGTTTTTGGTCGTGTATTCAGCACCTAAACGCCAAACCTTTCTCGGGCTACAACTAAGCCATTGAAATGTATCACCTTTAAGGGGCTTAACAACATCAACATACCGCGCTTTTAACGCTGTAAAAACATCCCAAGGCTTCACAGAGCGTTATCAGACAAAAATTTTGACACCGAGCAATATGGAGATATTAAGACAGGCGACCAAAAGCTTGGTCAAAGAGGTAGGTTTTAAGAAGCGTCTTAAAGGAGCAGAGAGAGGTAGAGAGATTTAGGGAGGAAATTCCAGAGCTTAGGGTCTAGGCAGCTGAAGCCACGGCCGCCAATCGTGGAGCGATTAAAATCAGGGGATGCGCAAGAGGCCAGAATTGGAGGAGTGCAGAGATCTCGGAAGGTTGTAGGGCTGGAGGAGGTTACAGAGATGGGGAGATGGGCGAGGCCGTGGAGGGATTTGAAAATCATTGGAAAGTTTTCTTGGCACAGACCAGACGTCTTCCAGTATTGACTCCGATTCCATGTATCTGAGGCTCTCTTGTTCAACTCTTTGACAGGAAGGTGGTCTGGCTATTGGACAGACACTGCTCTCACACAACTTTCACCATCTGGTACGCATCAATTCAGTGCTTGTTGAACCAGACTGGGAGCATATACTTCCCCCTAGTTTGACTCGTTTGAAGGGTCTGTCCAAACTGCTGGAGAAAGCTGCACCTTGAAAGTAGGAGCTTGCATTTACGTGGCGACTTATTGCACCCATGGGATATCCCGTAGAGCCTCACAGCCTGTAGATTACGTTTCAAGTGCAGTTGCAAACACAGGAAACAGTTGTGCACAGCAAGTGGATGAATGACCAATTAATCTCTTTTTGATGATGTTGATTGGAGGAAAAGTATTGGCCAGGACACTGGGAGACCTCCCTGCTCTTCACATAGTGCCATGGGATCTTTTATATCACCCGCCCCTGAACAGGAAGACAGGGCCTCAATTTAACATCTCTTTTAAAAAAAAAACAGCATCTCCAAATGCAGCACTCCCTCAGAGCTGGACGGAAATGCCAGCCTGACTTCTTTAATGGGGCTTCAACCCATAACCTCCTGACTCCGAGGTGAGAGGCTGACCAACTGAAGAGCTGACCTACGTATGGGATTTTGTGGCGTAGTGTCCCTGATGTGGGCCGGGAGCACACATCAGGAAATTCTGAGCCCCCCCCCCCACCAGCCCTTGATTTTCTGACCATTCTTGGACGGGGACTGCAGAATTTCCCAACATGTGTTCCCGACACGCACTGAAGTGGAGAAACTCGGCTCTAATCTTTGGTAGGTTATTTGAGAGAGAGATGAGAATTCAAGGTTGGCTTCTCTATTAAAAAAATTTAAAAACTTGCATTTATATAGTGTCTTTCATGACCTCAGGACGTCCCAAAGTGCTTTGAAGTACTTTTGAAGTGTAGTCACTGTTATAATGTGGGAGACACGGCAGCCAAATTTGGGCACAGCAAGATCCCAGCAATGAGATAATGACGTTGGTTGAGGGTTAAATATTGGCCAGGACACCAGTAGAATTTTCCTGTGCTTCCAATAGTGCCATGGGATCTTTTACCCTGAGAGGGCAGGTGGGGCCTTGGTTTAACGTCTCATCCGAAAAACGCACCTCCAACAGTGCAGCACTCCCTCAGTGCTGCACAGGGGATGTCAGCCTGGATTATGTGCTCCAGACTCTGGAGTGGGGCTTGAACCCACAACCTTTGGACTTAGAGGTGAGAGTGCTGCCACCAAGCCAAGGCTGATATCTATCCGTATGTGGATAGCTGCACACGTGGCATTAAATTCACACCACCGACACAGTGCTATCAGCTCACTCCTTACCCCTCCCCAGCTCTGTGTAATAGAATCATAGAATCATAGAATCATAGAAGTTACAACATGGAAACAGGCCCTTCGGCCCAACATGTCCATGTCGCCCAGTTTATACCACTAAGCTAGTCCCAATTGCCTGCACTTGGCCCATATCCCTCGATACCCATCTGCTCCCTTTATGCGTCAACCAGAGAGTGTAAATGCAGCGATTGAGTGACACAGCCTCTGCCTCCTTGTACTGTTAACTAAGCCCGAAGTCTACTTGAAAGCGACTCCCTAATGACCACAGAATAGAAACGGCTCTTTCTGTAACGCTGAGCTGCTGTAACCCTGTCCATGAGCGTGCTCAGCAAAGGAATCTGCCTTTCGCTATCGGGGGAGTTGGTTTGTGCACGAGTCCTCATTAAAGGTGCCTTTGTCTGCGTCCTGGTCTGATGCGTGCCAGCCGCTGCCAGGGACAGTGGTAGCACTGTACCAGGACTTTGGGCAATGTACACGCCCATCTCAGCTCCCCCATAACTGAGCCTGGGCCTCTTAACATGTGGAAGCTGACTGCCTTTGCTCGTGGATTGGATGCTGTGTTTAAAAGTGCAGGCGATTCTGAGGACAGGGTGTGCTAAGAGTTGTTAAAATATTCCAATCGCTAAAGGTTCTCCGATCACCTCCCTCGCCCAGAAACTGCTTGTTTTTGATTGGCCTCAATTTTAAAATTCTTATTCTTGTGTTCAAATCCCTCCACGGCCTCGTCCCCCCCTCCCTATCCCTGTAACCTCCTCCGGCCCTACAACCCTCCGCGCTCCTCCAATTCTGGCATCTTGCGCATCCCCGATTTCCATCGCTCCACCATTGGCGGCCATGCCTTCAGCTGCCTAGGCCCTAAGCTCTGGAATTCCCTCCCTAAACCTCTCCGCCTCTCTACCTCTCTCTCCTCCTCCTTTTAGACATAGCTTAAAACCTAACTCTTTGACCAAGTGTTTGGTCACCTGTCTTAATGACTCCTTATGTGGCTCGGTGTCAAATTTTGCCTGAAAACACTCCTGTGAAGCACCTTGGGACGTTTTACTACGATAAAGGCACTGTATAAATGCAAGTTGTTGCTGTCAGTGAGTGTTCATCTCCCATCGAATGTTAGGGTGCATCTGGATGGCAGGTCCTTTCTCATCACTCGTGAATTTAGTTGGTGCCTCGGTGAACCCCTAGAACTCACCATGCACCATTCCCTGTAAGCATTTATACTACAAGCTTCTTTCAACATTAAATTTAAGTTGAGTAAATCCAGAGTTAAGGCCCAACCTGATTCTGGAATGAAACTGCTTTGCACCGACTCTCTTGTATGGTTGTAGTGTAAATGCACCTCTTGATATTCTGAGTTAATCCAGTCTTCAATCCACTTTGTATTGGTTTATGGTAGTGCCTGACCTGGGTTAGTTTTTGGCCTGTGTTAGCAGCCTAGCTTTAGACCTGTATCTCGAGCTCCCTGGCAGAATTCAAAAGGTAGATGGCTGGTACATCTGCACTTTTATTGAATGTTGCGTCCAATGTTGGTCCCTGCATATAGTGAAGAATATGGAGAAACAGGAAGGAATGAAGAAGGGGACCAGAGAGGGAATTTTTAGGGCATCGGCTCTTGGCATCGTTGAAGAATCAAGGACGTTATACTAAACCTTGATAAATCACTGGTTAGGCCTCAGCTGGAGTATTGTGTCCAATTCTGGGCGCCACACTTTAGAGAGGGTGCAGAGGAGATTTACTAGAATGGTTCCAGGGATGAGGAACTTCAGTTACGTGGACAGACTGGAGAATCTGGGATTGTTCTCCTTAGAGCAAAAAGGTTAAGGGAAGATTTAATAGAGGCGTTCAAAATTATGAGGGTTTTTGATAGAGTAGATAGGGAGAAACTGTTTCTACTGGCAGGAGGGTCATTAACCAGAGGACACAGATTCAAGATAATTGGCAAAAGAACCAGAAGGAAGATGAGAATTTTTTTTACGCAGCAAGTAGTTATGATCTGGAATGCACTGCCAAAAGGGAGTTGGATATATAATTGAAAAGGAACAATTTGCAGGGCTATGGGGCAAGAGCAAGGGAGTGGGACTAATTGGATAGCTCTTGCAAAGAGCTGTGCTCTGTCATTCTATGATTTTATGAAGAAAGGTTAAAATCCATTGAGGTTCCACAGAACTAGAAGGATCCAAAGTCGGTACACTAGCTTTGCCGTAACGTACTGCCCTAAGCTGCTTTTACGCTGTGCTTAGTGCCACGGTCGTGCCTCCAGCTCCTGGCGCATAGGTCTCGAGCAGCCGCCGGCCACGCCAATGTAAAACTGGCCGGATTTGCTAAGGTCAGTGGCCGGGCAGTCGCAGGGAAAATGGTCACCAAACGAAATGTAGAAGCTGCGTTAGTGAGCGCTGTCGGGTGGAACGCACACAAGACATGTACCCCTAAAGTCACAACACCAACTACTGTTCAATTGCTTAATTACCGGTTCATTATCCCCTTCAGTTTCACTGTCAGTAGAACCGAAGGTGGTGATTAAACGATAAATAAATAATTGAATCATTATTCACACTGTGACTAACTGCCATAAAACTATGGAGATCACAACTTGTTTGTAGTATATTTAGAGTATAGTTGGCAAGTCTTGTGGGCAATCAACAAAATATCTCCTGCTCAGTCTCGACCCAGTCTCGGTGATATATTTCCAAGTCCGGATGGTGTGTGACTTGGAGGGGAACGTGCAGGTGGTGTTGTTCCCATGTGCCTGCTGCCCTTGTCCTTCTAGGTGGCTGCACTCATCCAGGCAAGTGTGATAATTGCTAGTGAGAGCATGTTATTGACTGTACAGTAACTGTGTCACATTAAACAGATGAGTACCATTTTTTTAGATCACTTTTTTAATTCTAAGTTCTCATATATAAAAGTGCAAATAACCTAATAGCCACTCAGTATCTTCTTCTGAGGCTCATTCGCGTCAGACAAGTGCCAGGCAATGACCATCTCCAACAAGAGAGTCTAACCACCTCCCCTTGACATTCAACGACATTACCATCGCCGAATACCCCACCGTCAACATCCTGGGGGTCACCATTGACCAGAAACTTAACTGGACCAGCCATATAAATACTGTGGCTACAAGAGCAGGTCAGAGGCTGGGTATTCTGCGGCGAGTGACTCACCTCCTGACTCCCCAAAGCCTTTCCACCATCTACAAGGCACAAGTCAGGAGTGTGATAGAATACTCTCCACTTGCCTGGACGAGTGCAGCTCCAACAACACTCAAGAAGCTCGACACCATCCAGGACAAAGCAGCCCACTTGATTGGCACCCCATCCACCACCCTAAACATTCACTCCCTTCACCACTGGCGCACTGTGGCTGCAGTGTGTACCATTGACAGGATGCACTGCAGCAACTCGCGAAGGCTTCTTCGACAGCACCTCCCTAACCCGCGACCTCTACCACCTAGAAGGACAAGAGCAGCAGGCACATGGGAACAACACCACCTGCACGTTCCCCTCCAAGTCACACACCATCCCGACTTGGAAATATATCGCCGTTCCTTCATCGTCGCTGGGTCAAAATCCTGGAACTCCCTTCCTAACAGCACTGTGGGAGAACCGTCACCACACGGACTGCAGCGGTTCAAGGCGGCGGCTCACCACCACCTTCTCAAGAGCAATTAGGGATGGGCAATAAATGCCGGCCTCGCCAGCGACGCCCACATCCTATGAATGAATTTTTAAAAATTCAGTACAGTGAACAACTCTATATAATATAAAATAAAAACAGAAAATGCTGGAGAAGCTCAGCTAGTGAGGCAGCATCTGTGCAGAAAGAAACAGAGTTAACGTTTCAGGTGGAAGACCTTTTGGAAGAGTTAAAGTTTTTGAGCAAGTACAGAGCCAGGGAAAGGGCGGGGGGGAGGGAGGGAGTGGAGGAAAGAACAAAAGGCAATGTCTGTGATAGGGTGGAGGGCACGAGTGACTAATTGACAACAGGGATGATGGTGCAAGGCAAGGAAGGTGGTAATGGGACAGGTTAAGAAATAAAAGATTGGTCAGGAGTAACTGCAAACGGCAGCAGCAGAAACATTACCAGCACTTGCTGTTTAAAAAAAATGGGAGCAGTGGTTATGATCTGAAGTTATTGAAATTAGTGTTGAGTCCGGAAGGTTGTCAAGTGCCTAATCGAAAGATGAGGTGCTGTTCCTCGATGAGATGCTGTAACTCAATATAATAAATGTGTTTGATGTCTGCAAGTGTTTATTATAATGAAGCAACAGTGTTACCTGTGTTTGAAAAGGGTGACAAAACTGACCCAGAAAACGTGAGGCCTTTTCACCCAACAAGTAAAATAAAGGGATTGATTCTGAGAGGGTCTGTATAGCAATAACCTAATAAGAAAACAGCCAGCATGGATTTAGAAGAGTTTATGTTGCCTGACAAACCTCGACCTCTTGCTGAATGTTTTGAGTAAAGTAGTTGGTGGCGCTCCCAGTAGTATAGTTTAATTGGTCTTTTCGAAAGCTTTTTGGCAATCAAAGGTCTTAAGGGATATGGGCCAAAGGCAGGTATATGGAGTTAGATCACAGATCAGCCATGATCTTATCAAATGGCGGAGCAGGCACGAGGGGCTGAATGGCCTACTCCTGTTCCTATGTTTTGACAAAGTTGCACATGAAAGACTTCTCATTGAACAAAAAGCAGCATTAATCCAGGGGAGACCGTGGGACTGCGTAAGAAGTTTTAAAAAAACAGTGAACAAAAATGATTTGACTGTCAGATTAGAGGGGAGAGGTTGGCGGGGCGGGGTGGGAGAAGTGGAAGAAGTGTTTAGCTGAATCCCACGGGGATCGGGGCTTAGGCCCCTAGTTTCTAATCTACATAAACGTTGACAAAACAAATATAACGGGAGCAGTAGAAGCAGAGGATGCAGCTAAAGATTTACACAAGGATTCAGATCAGTCACACTTGTGCAGACACATAGCAAGTAACATTTAACATTCCAGGTCTTGCACATCAGTCAAACAGATGTGGGCCTTGACCATGCAATAAATAGAACCGAATGGGAACATTAGGAAGGAAGTAACTGCAGACAATTTCACTTATAACGAGCCGATAATGCGGTGAAGCAAAATGGAATGAAATGTTCTTTAGCCACGATGGTGGAGTTCAGGTCTAGACAGATGATACTGAAACTTTACAATGCACTGGACAGACTACACTTGGAATACTGTGCTCATTCTTGGCCACTACACCATGAAAAAGATATACTTACACTGGAGAAGGGACTCTTAAGCGTTAACATGGGCAACGTATGAGGAAAGAATTGAGAGGTTAGTCCAGGAAGATGCTGATTATGGACGGGCAGTGAGGCACATAAAATACTTAATAAATGGGATGAGAGACTTCAGTTATGTGGAGAGACTGGAGAAGCTGAGGTTGTTCTCCTTAGAGCAGAGAAGGTTAAGGGGAGATTTAATAGAGCTGTTCAAAATCATGAAAGGCTTTGATCGAGTAAGTAAGGAGAAACTGTTTCCACTGGCAAGACAGCTGGTAACCAAAGGACACAAATTTAAGATAATTGGCAAAAGAACCGGAGGTGAGATGAGGAGAATTTTTTTACGCAGCATGTTGTTATGATCTGGACTGCGCTGCCTGAGAGGGTGGTGGATGCAGATTCAATAGTAACTTTCATAAGGGAATTTGATAAATACTTGAAAAGGAATAATGTGCAAGGTTATGGGGAAAGAGTAGGGGAGTGAGACTAATTGGATAGCTCTTTCAAAGAGTTGGCACAGGCATGATGGGCCGAACGGCCTCCTCCTGTTCTGTAAGATTATAATGAATGCCTTTTAAAAACCTAAGTAAATTACATCTACTCACACGCAAGCTTGGTTATCTCTTCAAGGAATTCGGAAGGCTTGTATTAATGCTTTAAAAAAACGGTATTGATAAATGGAGACAAGAAAATAAAGACGAGGACAGAAATGGAAATTTGTGAAAAGTAAATTTAGAGCCAACTTCAGGGAAAAACTTAACAACTGAACTATTAGGAAAGTGAAAATGCAGGCTAAAGCTTCAGATGGTGAAAGGACCTTCTGTGCATTTTTTATATCAGATCTCCAGAGGGGTCTCTTTATCTGTTCAGTAAAACTTTATTCAAATGAGTGGTATGGGTTTGGAATAATCGACCATGTCAAAACACTGGGGGTTATTCAAAATAACAGATGCGACAGTGGGGAGTTAGTGCACTAGAGGGACATGCCTCACTGGGCCCAATATGGCTTTTTCTTGTCCCTGCTGCTTATTTTAATGTTATACAGGGGGCCTCATTTAAATGGCATGCAGCAGTCTTTGTCCCACCAGTGGGTCTGTGTCCCTTAAACAGAGGGAGCTTTGTCTGGGACAAGCTTACGATTGACCAGTGAAGGTTTTCATCACTTAGAGCAGCTCGTCTGCATTTGTTGCATCGTGTCCCTCCCCCTCATAGAATTTACATTTTTTTTAAACACAGATTATTCTACATGCCTAATAACTCCTTTGGCTTGCTGACCATTTTAGTTCTTGTGGAAGCGCCTTGGGTTTTTTTTTCTATGTTAAAAGACAATATACCTCCTAAACCCCACAACCTCCACCACCTAGAAGGACAAGGGCAGTAGGTGCACCACCTCCAAGTTCCCCTCCAAGTCACACACCATCCCGACTTGGACATATATTGCTATTCCTTCATGGTCACAGGGTCAAAGTCCTGGAACTATGTAACAGCACTGTGGGAGCATCTTCACCACATGGACTGCAGCGGTTCAAGAAGAAGGCCCACCACCACCTTCTCAAGGGTGACCAGGGATGGGAAATAAATGCCGGCCTTGCCAGCGACGCCCACATCCCGAGAACGATTTGCGAAGCAGCAACTTCCATTTTTTTTTAAAATGGAGCTGGAAAGCTACCTCATTGGGAAAGGATTTGGACAGGACCGTGAGGAGCAGTAGTTGCTGCTTCATGGCTGCGTTACCTGCCCTGTGAGTTTAAGTTCACGCCTGCACTTCTATCATAGCAATAGATTCGGGGGACCCCCAGCTCCTGCTACGAGGGCCCGCATGTTGCTGTCTGAGTGTATCTTGTATCTGTTTTTCTTCATGTTCTTTCTCTGGATGCGATTAGATTCCACCTCTTGTGTGAAGACCACACAAACCGTCCTAGGACTACGTTTCAGAAAGCAGAATTAACTCTGTGCCACACAGTAGGGGCCCACTTGACTGTGATGTGGACATGGTATTGGATGCTTTTCAGCCTTGGGTCAGTGGTAGAACTCTCATCACTGAGTGAGAAGGTTTGTGGCCTCCGTTCCTACTCCACAGACTTGACTCATAATCCAGGCTGACATTTCAGAGCAGTACTGAGGGAGTGCCGCACTGGTGGAGGTGCCGTCTTTCGGCTGAGACGTTTAACCGAGGCCCCATCTGCCCTCTCAGGTGGATGTGAAAGATCCCATAGTAATTCTCCCGGTGTCCTGGCCTATAATGATCCATCACCAGAACAGATTACCTGATAATTTATCTCATTGCTGTTTATGGGACATTGCTGCGCACAAATGTATATAGCAGATAAATACTTGAAGGGAAAAAATTTGCAGGGCTATGGGGAAAGAGCAGGAGAATGAGACTAACTGGATTGCTCTTACAAAGAGCCGGCACGGGCTTGATGGGCCGAGTGGCGGCCTCCTGTGCTGTAGCCATTCGATGATTCTAATTGTCCGCTGTGTTTCCCTATATTCCAACAATGACTTTAACAGTACTTCATTGGGTGTGAAGCACTTTGGGATGTCCTTAGGATGTGAAAGCCGCTATATAAATGCAATCTCCATCCATCGAACCTTCCCTCCCCGCCCCCCCTGCTCAAAACCCACCTCTTCAATCAAGCGTTGCATTTCTTGCATTTATATAGCAACTTCACCACAATAGAAGGTCCCACAAGAGGAAACAGGACACTGTGCAGGAATTTGGGGAAGTGTTAGGGTTGGTGATCAAAAGCTTGATTGAAGAGGTAGGTTTTGAGCAGGATATCGATATTGAGGAGAGATATAGCAAGGGAGAGGGGTTTGGGAAGGGAGTTCCAGAATACAGACATGTGATGAATGAAGACTCTGCCACGGAGAGAATAGAGGAAGAGACACACGAGAGGCTGGAGCCGGACAAATGGAGTGATGGAGCTGGATATAGGGCTGGAGCAGGCCGCTGAGGATGAGAATTTCTGACTATCCATACATATATAAGCGTGGGTTTGGAGTCGTGATTGTAGTATTTCTGCTCCCAAGGTGGATTTGGGGTGTTTCTGTCTCCTGGTGGGCTTGGGGTGTTTCTATCTCCTGGTGGACTTGGGGTATTTCTGTCCCCTGGTGGGTTTGGGGTGTTTCTGTCCACTGGTGGATTTGTCGTGGGAATGTTTCTGTTCCTTGGTGGGTTTTTAGGGATGGGATTTTCCAGTTCCCTGGTGGATATGGGATTGATGGGAGAGGTGTCCCACTCCCAGGACTGTTGGTGGTCTGGTTTGGAGACTCTGCCCTGTACACTGTGATTGAGGTTTATTACATTGTGCTCTTTCCTTTTCTGTAGGGTAGCAACAGACCACAATGTGGATAACACCACAGCAGTGCTGAGGGAGTGGCTGGTGAACATACAGAGACTCTACCATTCTGTCGAGTGGAGACCCATGGATGAGCCAAAGTGAGTCCAGCTGCTGGCTACAGCCCAGGACATCATTAACCCTCGGCAGTTCCTATTTGTACCCAGCAGTTCGCACTTAATCGTTTTCAGTAGAGTAGCAGCCCACCTGCATCGGAGTTGCAGATATTGACCGAGTGACCTTTCTCAGTTTGGACACAGAGCTGCTGACCAGTTTGAGAGCGGTTTCGCCCTGATATCTCACGACAACAGAGAGCCAGATTGAGTGGCAACTGCGAGGTCTCCCCCCTCACTCGAGCAGGTTGCAGGTGCTGCTCCACATGTTACGCGCTCAATCCAGTGGCAGGTCACGCACTCAATCCAGTGGCAGGTCACGCGCTCAATCCAACTACATGTGCCGCATTTGCTGCCCATCCCTAGTTGCCCTGTAAAAAGTGCCTATCCCGAGTTGGCCTCTTGTTGAACCACTGCCGTCATTGCTGCTCCCATGATGGTGTAGGGTAGGGAATTCCAGGATACTGACCCAGTGACGAAGGAACGGCGATACATGTCCAAGTCGGGATGGTGTGTGTCTTGGAGGTGATGGTGTTCCCATGATATTGCTGCCCATGTCCTCCTTAGTGGTCGATGGGCGGGGTGGGGGGAGGGATCGATGGGCGGGGTGGGGGGAGGGATCGATGGGCGGGGTGGGGGAGGGGTCGATGGGCAGTATCTCACTGTGGGCGGGGTGGGGGAGAGACTGATGGGCAGTATCTCACTGTGGGCAGGGTGGGGGAGAGACTGATGGGCAGTATCTCACTGTGGGCAGGGTGGGGGAGAGACTGAGCGGTATTTCACTGTGGGCGGGGTGGGGGCGAGAGACTGATGGGCAGTATCTCACTGTGGGCAGGGTGGGGGAGAGACTGATGGGCAGTATCTCACTGTGGGCGGGGTGGGGGAGAGACTGAGCGGTATTTCACTGCGGGCGGGGTGGGGGCGAGAGACTGATGGGCAGTATCTCACTGTGGGCAGGGTGGGGGCGAGAGACTGATGGACAGTATCTCACTGTGGGCAGGGTGGGGGAGAGACTGATGGGCAGTATCTCACTGTGGGCAGGGTGGGGGCGAGAGACTGATGGGCAGTATCTCACTGTGGGCAGGGTGGGGGAGAGACTGATGGGCAGTATCTCACTGTGGGCAGGGTGGGGGAGAGACTGATGGGCAGTATCTCACTGTGGGCAGGGTGGGGGAGAGACTGATGGGCAGTATCTCACTGTGGGCAGGGTGGGGGAGAGACTGATGGGCAGTATCTGACTATGGGCAGGGTGGGGGAGAGACTGATGGGCAGTATCTGACTATGGGCAGGGTGGGGGAGAGACTGATGGGCAGTATCTCACTGTGGGCGGGGTGGGGGAGAGACTGATGGGCAGTATCTCACTGTGGGCGGGGTGGGGGAGAGACTGATGGGCAGTATCTCACTGTGGGCAGGGTGGGGGAGAGACTGATGGGCAGTATCTCACTGTGGGCAGGGTGGGGGAGAGACTGATGGGCAGTATCTCACTGTGGGCAGGGTGGGGGAGAGACTGATGGGCAGTATCTCACTTTAGGCTGGATGGGGAGGGATTAATGTGAAATGCAGGTGGTGTGCTGGCTACTAATGTCCTGTGTGTGCTTTGCAATGTTGGGTTCCAGATCCTACTTCGATGAAATTGGTCCGAAGCATTGGTCAGACTCTCGGTATGAGCATGTGATGAAGCTACGACAAGCAGGACTGAAATCGGCCAGGGATCGATGGGCCGATTATATCCTGGTAAGGACAGTAATGTTTGAATGGAGATGCTCTCAGGGAGAAGCCTTGATAGTTGTACTGTCCTTGCTCCTCACCAAAAACATAATTGTCTATAAAGATCCCTTTGATGTTTATTGCTACTGCTGAGAACTTGCAATTTCCGGGACCATTGATGAGACAACTGATTAAGTACTGCACAGTGGCTGGTCTGGCTAGTGTGAATTTGTTCCAGCTCCTGACCAAAAGTCTCAGCTGTGGATCAGGCCTCTGAGTCAGAAGGTCGTGGGTTCAAGTCCCACTCCAGAGACTTAGGAAGGAACATAGGAAGAGAGGAGTAGGCCATTCAGCCCCTCGAGCCTTTTCCGCCATTCAGTTAGATCATGGCTGGTCTGTATCTTAACTCCATCTACACGCCTTGGTTCTGTAACCCTTAATAACCTTACCTAACAAAAAGCTAGCAATCTCAGTTTTGACATTTTCAATTGACCTAGCCTTGAGCACTTAATCTATGCTGACACTTCCAGTGCAGTCCTGAGAGAGTGCTGCACTGTCGGAGGTGCCGCCTTTCGGATGCGACGTTAAACCGAGGTCCCATCTACTCTCAGGTGGAAGTAAAAGATCCCATGGCATTATTCAAAGAAGAGCAGGGAAGTTCTCCCCATTGTCGTGGCCAGTATTTATCCCTCAACCAACATTACTAAAACAGATTATCTGGTTATCATCACATTGCCGTTTGTGGAATCTTGCTGTGCGCAAATTGGCTGCCGTGTTTCACTCATTACAATAGTGACTACACTTCAAAAGTACTTCATTGGCTGTAAAGCACTTTTGGACGTCCTGAGCTCATGAAAAGCACTATAGAAACACAAGCTCTTCTTTACAACAGAACCTGACTTGAGGTGAGGAGAGCTTTGGGAACCATAGGTCCAAAGTTCAGCTGTTCCTCACAAGCCTGCTACACTTACCACATGTCTTTTGGCTTTTAAATTAATGTGTAACTTTCTTTTTGAGTGTGCCGTACATAAGAACATAAGAAATAGGAGCAGGAGTAGGCCACATGGCCCCTCGAACCTGCTCCGCCATTCAATAACATCATGGCTGATCTTTGACCTCAACTCCACTTTCCTGCCAGATCCCCATATCCCTTGATTCCCCTAGTGTCCAGAAATCTATCCATCTCAGCCTTGAATATATTCAACGACTCAGCATCCACAGCCCTCGGGTAGAGAATTCCAAAGATTCACAATCCTCTGAGTGATGAAATTTCTTCTCATTTCAGTATTAAATGGCCGACCCCTTATCCTGAGACTATGCCTCCTAGTTCTAGACTTGCCAACCATGGGAAACAACCTCTCAGCATCTACCCTGTCAAGCCCCCTCAGAATCTTATATGTTTCAATGAGATCACCTCTCATTCTTCTAAACTCCAGGGAGTATAGGCCCATTCTACTTAATCTCTCTTCATAGGACAATCCTCTCATCCCAGGAATTAATCTAGTGAACCTTCGCTGCACTGCCTCTAAGGCAAGTATATCCTTCCTTAGATAAGGAGAACAAAACTGTACACAGTACTCCAGGTGAGGTCTCACCAAAACCCTGTACAATTGTAGTAAGACTTCCTTACTCTTGTACTCCAGCCCCCTTACAATAAAGGCCAACATTCCATTTGCTTAATAATCTCACAGAAAGAGGCCGCTTAAACTGGGTTGGGACCGCGTCCTGGCGAATCAGGCAACTAGGGCTGTAGATGGGGCTTTAAACTAAAAAGGTGGGGAGGGAGGGGAGGGGTCAGGTGAGGGGAAATTTAGAAATCTAATCAGGAAAGTCAAGGCAGCAGAACCGTTTTACAAACCTATTCTAAACTAAAACACAGTGAAGGAAGGAAATCTTAAATCATGGCCACAATGTTCCGTTCCTGGCCACAAAGGGAATGAGCACAAAATCCTCAAGCACAAGCAGATAAATTCTTTCTCACCCGTGGGCTAATGGACCAGTGGATTCAGGTAGTTGATTCAGAGTGGAGGTAAAAGCAGAGTTGGATCGATATTTGGTTGGGCGGGGAAGTGTTGGTGGTTATGGAGATATGAACAGTCCCACTGATTGTGTTACATGGGGTTGGGGGGGAGGGGGGGAGGTGTTCCTTGAAGTATGGGATTAACAGGTGCTTGTGAGGGAGAGGCGGGGAGTCTAATTAGAATAGTTGTTCGTGGACTGTGGCTGGAGGGGCTTGTTCCAGTCATAGAAACATAGAGAATAGGAGCAGGAGTAGGCCATTCGGCCCTTCGAGTCTGCTCCACCATTCAATATGATCATGGCTGATCCTCTATCTCAATACCATATTCCCGCTCTCTCCCCATACCCCTTAATGTCTTTTGTGTCTAGAAATCGATCTAGCTCCTTAAATATATTCAGTGACTTGACCTCCACAGCCTTCTGTGGTAGAGAATTCCACAGGTTCACCACCCTCTGAGTGAAGAAATTTCTCTACATCTCAGTCCTAAATGTCCTACCCCGTATCCTGAGACTGTGACCCCTCGTTCTAGACCCCCCTCAGCCAGGGGAAACATCCTCCCTGCTGTCAGTCTGTCTAGCCCTGTCAGAATTTTATATGTTTCAATGCGATCCCCTCTCATTCTTCTAAACTGAAGTGAACAGTCAGGCCTGAAGCTGTTGGTTGGCTGATGGGCGGAATCTGTTAAGTCTGCGGCCGGGATTTTCCTCCCTGCTGCTCCTGCTTTGCCACCATAACTTTGCCAGAAGCGTGCGGAAATCCTGTTCATGTGCGTAAACGAGCCTTCTCCCGCACGCCCAGGAGCAGCACGGAGGAAACTGGTGGGCTGGAACTGAGTGCAGCTCTCTATCTTGTGTTACTGCAGCTCTGTGAGAATTAAAGGATTTGATGGGTAGATAGAGAGAAGCTATTTTCTCTAGTGAGAGAGTCCAGAACAAGGGGACGTAATCTTAAAATTAGAGCTAGGCCGTTCAGGGGTGATGTCAGGAAGCACTTCTTCACACAAAGGGGAGTGGAAATCTGGACTCTCTCCCCTGAAAAGCTGTTGGGGCTGGGGGTCAAGTGGAAATTTGATAGATTTTTGTTGGGTAAGGGTATTAAGGAATACAGAACCAAGGCAGATCGATAGAGTTAAGATATAGATCAACCATGATCTAATTGAATGGCGGAACTGACTCGAGGGGCTGAATGGCCTCCTCCTGTTCCTGTATTCCTAATATCCCTCTGTCATTGCAGCTTTTATATAACTCATGTTATTTCTGCTCTTCAATGTGGCCGCCTACCCACCGGATGCTCTGTTTGTTAACAGGCACTGTCTCCATCCACTCCGGCCGTGCTTTCTGCTAAGTCTGCAGATGCCCAGTGACCTGTGCCCAGAGCCCTCCTTGCCCCAGCACAGTGCGTGTTTGACACAGCCCATAGTTGGCGACTTGGTCCCACTAAATGCTCCTCACCATTGCTCTTGTTTCTTTTAAGTTTCTAGATACAGACAACTTCCTGACCAACCCGGACACCCTAAACCTACTCATAGCGGAGAATAAAACTGTCGTTGCTCCGATGTTGGACTCGAGATCAGCATATTCCAATTTTTGGTGTGGAATGACCTCGGAGGTATGGCCAGAATCGTTTTTTTTTTAGAAAACAACTTTGTTTCTCAACTTCCATTTCCTGCATCAGTTCCTCAATTTTCTGAACTGATGACCTTGAACAATCTCAAACTCTCCGAGAGCTTACAGTGTCTGCTTTGGTTCCAGCCTCTTGTGAGCCTCCTTCCTTTGCCCCACCATTGATGCCAAAACCTTCGACCACCTTGTCCGGATTCTCCGGAACTCCCTCCCTAAACCCCTCCGCCTCTCTACTTCCCGCCTCACCTTTTAAAGCCCAAATCCAAACCCATCTTTTCAACCGAGCTTTCAGTCACCTTTCCTAACTTCTCCCTCCATGGCTCAGTTCCGTTCCATTATCCCTTTTAGAGTCATACAGCGCAGAAGGCGACCATTCGGCCCATCGTGCCTGTGCCAGTTCTTTGAAAAGGAGATCCAATTAGTCCCATTCCCCTGCTCTTTCCCCATAATCCTGCAAATTTTTCCCCTTCAAGTATTTATCGAATTCCTTTTTGAAAGTTACTATTGAATCTGCTTCCACCGCCCTTTCAGGCAGCGCATTCCAGATCATAACAACTCGCTGCGTAAAATAAATTCTCTTCTGGTTCTTTTGCCAATTACCTTAAATCTGTGCCCTCTGGTTACCGACCCTCCCACCACTGGAAACAGTTTCTCCCTATTTACTCTATAAAAATCCCTTTTAACTATATTTTTTCCTCACTTTCTCCCTCCTTCCCCCAAAAGCATTTTGGCATGCCTCATGCTGTTGATTTCACACAAATCAACATGATGATGAGAGGGATGATGGGCCTGGAGCCAGGTGATATGTTGAGTGTTTGCTTACATTTCCTGATTGAGGTGCTTCAGGTACACCGTCACTAGAACAGCCCTTGTGGTGCCACGTTGGCACTCCGCACCTGGTGGGCGCCTGGTTTCAGTGCACCAACTGATGGCAGGGCATGGTCCCAGCCACCTGCTCGAGCTTCCTCGACAGACAGCAACGATCAGCTCACCTAAATTCTCGAGTTGGAAGGGGATGGTGTGGGGATTGATATAGTTTTCACTTCCTGCACTGCTGGGCGTATTTTGGTCTGTGATGGAATGAGTCAGTGCAGTGTAGCCGGGTTTCTATCACTGCATTCAAACCCTGTACCAAGCTGGCATCATTATACTCCAATCCTGTACCAGGCTGGCATCATTATACTCAAACCCTGTACTAGGCTGGCATCGTTATGCTCCAACCCTGTACCAAGCTGGCATCATTATACTCCAACCCTGTACCAGGCTGGCATCGTTATACTCAAACCCTGTACCAGGCTGGCATCATTATACTCAAACCCTGTACCAGGCTGGCATCATTATGCTCCAACCCTGTACCAGGCTGGCATCGTTATACTCAAACCCTGTACCAGGCTGGCATCGTTATACTCAAACCCTGTACCAGGATGGCATTGTTATACTCAAACCCTGTACCAGGCTGGCATCAATATACTCAAACCCTGTACCAGGCTGGCATCGATATACTCAAACCCTGTACCAGGCTGGCATTGTTATACTCAAACCCTGTACCAGGCTGGCATCGTTATACTCAAACCCTGTACCAGGCTGGCATCGTTATACTCAAACCCTGTACCAGGCTGGCATCATAATACTCCAACCCTGTACCAGGCTGGCATTGTTATATTCCAACCCTGTACCAGGCTGGCATCATTATACTCAAACCCTGTACCAGGCTGGCATTGTTATGTTCCAACCCTGTACCAGGCTGGCATCATTATGCTCCAACCCTGTACCAGGCTGGCATCGTTATGCTCCAACCCTCTACCAGGCTGGCATCGTTATACTCCAAACCTGTACCAGGCTGGCATCATTATACTCCAACCCTGTACCAGGCTGGCATCGTTATACTCCAACCCTGTACCAGGCTGGCATTGTTATACTCCAACCCTGTATCAGGCTGGCATCATTATACTCCAACCCTGTACCAGGCTGGCATCATTATGCTCCAACCCTGTATCAGGCTGGCATCGTTATACTCAAACCCTGTACCAGGCTGGCATCATTATGCTCCAACCCTGTACCAGGCTGTTATCACTGCCCAGCAGTAGTTTGTTTGCCATCTGTCTTTGCCCTTGTCTACAGTTGGCATCTGACAGGATTCTGTGTTGATAGTTAGTCGTCTTGCACTGTTGAATGCATTTACTGTATTACTGACTTTGCTCGGCAGGGTTATTATAAGCGGACCCCAGCCTACGTCCCGATACGGAAACGGGACAGACTAGGCTGCTTCCCAGTGGTCATGGTCCACTCCACGATGCTGATCGACCTCAGGAAAGAGGCCTCCAAACAGCTGGCGTTTTACCCCCCACACCCAGACTACACCTGGTCTTTCGACGATATCATTGTCTTCGCGTTTTCGTGCCGGCAAGCAGGTGAGATGCAGGATACAGCCCGCTGTGAATAGTCTGGGAGCTGTGGAGGGGCCTGGCTTCACAGAACATTCAAACCAGGACTGACGTTGCAGTCCAATTCTGAGGCTGTGCAAAAAGCTGTTTTGCTGCAACTGGGCGCTCCACTGAGCTCGGGTTTTAGGGTTACATGGGAATGGGAGGAGGCCATTCAGCCCCTCGAGCCTGTTCCGCCATTCAGTTAGATCATGGCTGATCTGTATCTTAACTCCGTTTACTTGACTTTTCTCCATATCCTTTAATACACTTACCCAACAAAAATCTAGCAATCCCAGTTTTGACATTTTCAATTGACCCTCAGCCTCAACAGCTTTTTGGAGGAGAGAGAGTTCAGGATTTCCACTCCCCTTTGTGTGAAGAAGTGCTTCCTGACATCACCCCTGAACGGCCTAGCTCTAATTTTAAGGTTATGCCCCCTTGTTCTGGACTCCCGCTCCAGAGAAAATAGTTTCTCTCTATCTACCCTATCAACTCCTTTAATTGTCCTAAGCACCACAATAGATCACCAATAATCTTCTATACTTGAGGGAATACAAGCCTTTGTATTCCCTTAAATAAAGGGGGTGACTGTTGCTTCTGATCGGCACTGTATCTCACTAGAAGTCCTTGGGTTAAACAGTAAAGAGATACTTTTGGGAAGGTTGTGAATTGCTTCTGATTTGGGAGCACGTGACTGTGCTCCTTTAAGAATCCTGACCAGCTGTAATCACATTGCATTGAGGCGGGGAGTGACTAAGAAAAGGATTTAGAGGGCGATGGCTGGGGAGTGAGCGGGACATCAGTAAGGAGAGGCCTTGACCATCGTAGCAGGCAAGGTCATGGTGGGAAGAGGTCAGAAAAGGCCATTCGGTGGGCAGTTTGCTGGTTGCTGTAGACAGATTCCACTCATGAGCTCCTCTACATGCACATGATGTGAAACTAGGGACGCCATTGTCCTTCAGCACTGCTCACGATGGACTGCAGCTGAATTTTCAGAGCCTTGGTATACCACCAGCAACAGAAGGAAACAAGGCTTATAACCAACACCACCAGAAATAAAATGGTCACAGGAGTCTGGTGTTAGGCGCCACATGGCATAGGCCACCTCGGCACCAGGCTAACTTGCTGTCCTCCTCTGTTTTACGCCAGGTAAGATCAGGTGCAGCAACACCTGCAGGGCCTGGGTTTGATGGCGGGGCTTGTGTCCGCACTTCAGGAGACCGCTTACTTGTAATTCTTGCACGCTGATCCCCAAGCCACTCTGCTGTTCCCGGCAGGAAGTCAGAATCAACCACGAGGTGGTTATTGCCTTAAAATGACCAGGGTAGAACTTCCACCGGCATTCCCGACCTCCCTGCGGAACCTCAGCGGGAAGCCCCGGGGTAACGGCTGGTCTCCCGCCGAAATCGCGGTGGGAGATTGGAAGACCCCCGTGGAAATTCCAGGCGATGATCTTGAAGGTGAGCTAGGCGGTGCGCAGGGTTAGAACAACATCTCATGATGTCTGGGGCCCAGATTTGAATCAATCTGTATGGAAGATCCCCCTGTCACTGCAATGGTCCTACGTGCAATTATTGTGGCAATCTCAGCCTAGTGGACGGGCACACACAGAACAAAAGGAAAGCCCTCTCCTAATTATTGCACTAATTCTGACTGAATTAGCAATCTCACTCACTCAGGATGGCTGGAGTAGGAAAATGTCATTTTGGTGCAGTAGGAGGTGCTCTTCTGATATGGGGGTTCGGGGTTATTGTTAGGGCAGAGTCGGGGAAGCTTTCTCTCCAGCAAGATTCTCCGGGCTTGATTATTTAGCCATCTGTATGGCCCGTGGCTCAGTGGGTCGCACTCTCACCTGAGTTACAAGGTCGTGGGTTCAAGTCCCACTCTGGAGAACTGAGCACAAAATTGAGGCTGACACTCCCAGTGCAGTACTGAGGGAGTGCCGCACTGTCGGAGGTGCCGTCTTTCAGATGAGACGTTAAACCGAGGCCCCGTCTGCCCTTTCAGGTGGACGGATAAGATCCCATGGCACTATTTTGAAAAAGAGCAGGAGAGTTTTCCCCGGTGTCCTGGCCAATATTTATCCCTCAACAAACATCACTCAAAAGACAGATAATCTGATCATTATCACATCGCTGTTTGTGGGAGGTTGTGTGTAAATTGGCTGCTGTGTTTCCTACATTACAACAGTGACTACAGTTCAAAAGTACTCCATTGGCTGTAAAGCCATTTGTGACGTCCTGAGGTTGTGAAAGGCGCTACATAAATGCAAGCCTTTTTTATCACAAATAATGTCACCAACTTGACACTATACACTGAGACTCCACCACACCTATCTTGCACTACACACGTGCATGCGCCTCAATTGATAGTCGTGGGCCTTGTGTCGTACACATCAGTGCAGTTTGTAGCGTGAATATAGATGCAATAATGCATACGTTTTGCTTCTGTTGCAGGGGTCCAGATGTATATCTGTAATAAAGAACACTTTGGGTTCCTGCAGGTGCCACTGAAATCAACCAGCAGCATGCAGGACGAGATGGACAGTTTCATCCATGCCCATTTGGAGGTTATGGGTAAGTGACACAAGGCGACTTTTCTGAGCAGTCAGCTGTTGGTGATCGTCAGGATTCATTGTTATACGACCATAATTCAATGTCTGTTGCTGTCCTTGGCCATGATGACTGACCTGTACATTCCCAGGAACAGGTCCAGATCAGGTTCAAATAGCCAGAGTGATTTTATTCATTATCTAGTACACATTGTGAATGAGCTGGGTAATCACAGTTATATTCCTTAATTTCTATGCCGGGGGGTTGAATTAATGTTAGTACTATTGAATACTCGCTGTCCATAATGTTACTAGTCCTGTAACAAAGGTCGGCATCTCTTTACATAGAATTTACAGCACTGAAACAGGCCATTCGGCCCAACTGGTCTATGCTGGTGTTTATGCTCCACACAAGCCTCCTCCCACCTTTCTTCATCTAACTATATCAGCATAACCTGTCCCCCTCATGTACTATTAAATGCATCTATGCTATTCGCCTCAAACAATCCTTGTAGCAAGTTCCATGTTCTAACCATTCTCTGGGTAAAGAAGTTTCTCCTGAATTCCTCATTGGATTTATTAGTGACTATCTTACATTTATGGCCTCTCGTTCTGGTCTCCCCCACAAGTGGAAACATCTTCTCCACGTCTACCCTATCAAACCCCTTCATAATTTTAAAGAGCTCCATCATGTCGCCCACAGCCTTTTCGAGAGAAAAGAGTCCCAGCCTGTTCAACCTTTCCTGATAGGTAACCTCTCAGTTCATAGTATCATTGTAGGTACAACACAGGAGGAGGCCATTCGGCCCATCATGCCTGTGCCGGCTCTTTGAAAGAGCTATCCATTTAGTCCCATTCCCCTACTCTTTCCCCATTGCCTGTAAATTTTTTCCCTTCAAGTATTTATCCAATTCCCTTTTGAAAGTTACTATTGAATTTGCTTCCACCGCCCTTTCAGGCAGTGCATTCCAGATCATAACAACTCGCTGCGTAAAAAAATGTTTCCTCATCTCGCCTCTGGCTCTTTTGCCGATCACCTTAACTCTGTGTCCTCTGGTTACCGACCCTTCTCCCACTGGAAACAGTTTCTCCTTATTTACTCTGTCAAAACCATTCATGATTTTGAACACCTCTGTCAAATCTCCCCTTAACCTTTTCTATTTTAAGGAGAACAACCCCAGCTTCTCCAGTCTCTCCACATAACTGAAGTCCCTCATCCCTGGTATCATTTTAGTAAATCTCTCCTGCACCCTCTCCAAGGCTTTGACATCCTTCATAAAGTGCGCTGCCCAGAATTGAACACAATACTCCAGCTGAGGCCTAACCAGTGATTTATAAAGGTTGAGCATAACTTCCTTGCTTTTGTACTCTATGCCTCTATTAATAAAGCCCAGGATCCCATATGCTTTTTTAACAGCCTTCTCAACCTGCCACTTTCAAAGATTGGTACATGTGCACCCCCAGGTCTCTCTGTTCCTGCACCCCCTTTAAAATTGAACCATTTAATTTATATTGCCTCTCCTCATTCTTCCTACCCAAATGCATCACATCACACTTCTCTGCGTAACATTTCATCAACCATGTGTCTGCCCGTTTCACCAGTCTGTTTATGTCCTCCTGAAGTCTGTTACTATCCTCCACATTATTTACTCCATTTCCGAGTTTCGTGTCATCTGCAAACTTTGAAATTGTACCCAAGTCCAGGTCGTTAAGACATATCAAAAAGAGCAGTGGTCCTAATACTGACCCCTGGGGAACACCACTGTATACTTCCCTACAGTCTTAAGAACAACGTTCACTACTACTCTCTGCTTTATGTCCTTTAGCCAATTTTGTATCCACGCTGCCACTGTCCCTTTAATCCCATGGGCTTTAATTTTGCTAACAAGCCTATTATGTGGTACTTTATCAAACGTCTTTTGAAAGTCCCAAAACACATCAACCGCAATACCCTCATCAACCCCTTCCGTTACTTCATCAAAGAACTCAATCAAGTTAGTCAAACACGATTTTCCTTTAACAAATCCGTGCTGACTTTCATTTATTAACCCATACTTTTCCAAAGGCCCATTTACTTTGTCCCGGATTATTGTCTCTAAAAGTTTCCCCACCACCGACATTAGGCTGACTGGCCTGTAATTGCCGGGTTTATCCATCTCCCTTTTTTTGAACAGGGGCGTAACATTTGCAATCCTCCAGTCTTCCAGCACCATCCCCGTATCTAAGGAGGATTGGAAGATTATGGCCAGAGCCTCCGCAATTTCTACCCTCACCACCACCACCCTCCAACTAACAGGGGGAGGAGGCTCCATGAACATCCCCATCCCCAAAGATGGCAGAGCCCAGCACATGAGTGCAAAAGACAAGGCTGAAGCGTTTGCAACCATCTTCAGCCAGAAGTGCCATGTGGATGATCCATCTCGGCCTCCTCCTGAGATCCCCACCATTACAGAAGCCATTCTTCAGCCAATTCGATTCACTCCGCATGATAACAAGAAACAGCTGAGTGTACTGGATACGGCAAAGGCTATGGGCCTCGACCACATCTTGGCTGTAGTGCTGAAGACTTGTGCTCCAGAACTGGCTGTGCCTCTGGCCAAGCTGTTCCAGTACAGCTACAACACTGGCATCTACCCAACAAAGTGGAAAATTGCCCAGGTATGTCCTGTCCACAAAGAGCAGAACAAATCCAATCCGGCCAATTACCGCCCCATCAGTCTACTCTCAATCATCAGCAAAGTGATGGAAGGTGTCATCGACAGTGCTCTCAAGCGGCGCTTACTCACCACTAACCTGCTAACCAATGCTCAGTTTGAGTTCCGCCAGGACCACTCGGCTCCAGACCTCATTACAGCCTTGGTCTAAACATGGACAAAAGAGCTGAATTCCAAAGGTGAGGTGAGAGTGACTGACCTTGACATCAAGGCAGCATTTGACCGAGTGTGGCATCAAGGAGCCCTAGTAAAATTAAAGTCACTGGGAATCAGGGGGAAAACTTTCCAGTGGCTGGAGTCATACCTCGCACAGAGGAAGATGGTAGTGGTTGTTGGAGGCCAATCATCTCAGCCCCAGGACATTGCTGCAGGAGTTCCTCAGGGCAGTGTCCTAGGCCCAACCACCTTCAGCTGCTTCATCAATGACCTTCCCTCCATCATAAGGTCAGAAGTGGGGATGTTCGCTGATGATTGTACTGTGTTCAATTCCATTTGCAACCCCTCATAATGAAGCGGTCTGTGCCCGCATGCAGCAAGACCTGGACAACATCCAGGCTTGGGCTGATAAGTGGCAAGTAACATTCACGCCAGACAAGTGCCAGGCAATGACCATCTCCAACAAGAGAAAGTTTAACCACCTCCCCTTGACATTCAATGGCATTAGCATCGCCGAATCCCCCACTATTAACATTCTGGGGGTCACCATTGAGCAGAAACTAAACTGGACCAGTCACATAAATATATGTGGCTACAAGAGCAGGTCAGAGGCTGGGTATTCTGCGGCGAGTGACTCACCTCCTGACTCCCCAAAGCCTTTCCATCATCTACAAAGCACAAGTCAGGAGTGCGATGGAATACTCTCCACTTGCCTGGATGAGTGCAGCTCCAACAACACTCAAGAAGCTCGACACCATCCAGGACAAAGCAGCCCACTTGATTGGCACCCCATCCACCACCTTAAACATTTACTCCCTCCACCACCGGCGCACTGTGGCTGCAGTGTGTACCATCCACAAGATGCACTGCAGCAACTCACCAAGGCTTCTTCAACAGCACCTCCCAAACCCGTGACCTCTACCACCTCGAAGGACAAGGGCAGCAGGCACATGGGAACACCACCACCTGCACGTTCCCCTCCAAGTCACACACCATCCTGACTTGGAAATATATCGTCGTTCCTTCATCGTCGCTGGGTCAAAATCCTGTAACTCCCTTCCTAACAGCACTGTGGGAGAACCTTCACCACACGGACTGCAGCGGTTCAAGAAGGCGGCTCACCACCACCTTCTCAAGGGCAATTAGGGATGGGTAATAAATGCTGGCTTTGCCAGTGACGCCCACATCCCATGAATGAATTTTAAAAAAACTTCCCTCAGTAACCTAGGATGCATCCCATCTGGACTGGGTGACTTTTCTACTTTGAGTAGTGCCAATCTTTTAAGTACCTCCTCTTTATCTATTTTTATCCTATCCAATATCGCTACTACATCCTCCTTTACTGCTACAGTGGCAGCATCCTCTTCTCTAGTGAAGACTGATGCAAAGTATTCATTTAGTACCTCAGACGTACCCTCTGCCTCCAAGGAAGCATGGGACCAATCCCTAATTGGTCCCATGCTTCCTTTGACTACCCTTTTACTATTTATATGTTTATAAAAGACTTTTGGGTTCCCTTTTATGTTAGCCGCTAATCCATTCTCATACTCTCTCTTTGCCCCTCTTATTCCCCTTTTTTAGATCTCTTCTGTACTTTCTGTACTCAATCTGATTCTCTACTGTATTATGAACCTTACATTCATCATAAGCCTCCTTTTTCTGTTTCATTTTAATCGCTGTATCTTTTGTCATCCAGGGAGCTCTAGCTTTGGATGCCCTTCCTTTCCCCCTCCGGTAGGGATGTGTCCACTCTGTACCCGATCCAATTCCTCCTTCAACGCCTCCCATTGTTCAATTACTATTTTGCCTCCCAATTTTTGATTCCAATCCACCTGGGCAAGATCCCTTTTTAACTCACTGAAATTTGCCCTCCTCCAGTTAAGCATTTTCACATTTGATCGTTCCTTGTCCTTTTCCATAACAATTCTAAACCTGGTGATATTATGATCACTGTTCCCCCAAATGCTCTCCCACTGAAACATGCTCCACCTGCCCCACTTCATTCCCCAGAACTAAATCCAGCACTATTTCCTTCCTCACTGGGCTGGAAACACAATGTTCCAGAAAGTTCTCTTGTACGCATTTCAGGAATTCCTCCCCCTCTTTGCCCTTTACACTGTTACTGTCCCAGTCTACATTGGGATAATTGAAGGTCCCCACAATCACTACGCTATAGTTCTTGCATCTTTCTGTAATTTGCCTGCAAAATTTCTCCTTTATCTCCTTCCCACTATTTGGTGGCCTATAGTATACACCCAGTAGTGTAACAGCTCCTCTATTGTTCGTACTTCTAACCAAATAAATTCTGTCTTTGATCCCTTTCCAGTTCTATAAATAGTTTCTTTGATCAGTACTGCCACCCCCTTCCTTTCTTTCCTTCCCTATAACCTCTCAGTTCTGGTATCATCCTTGTAAATCTTTTTTGTACCTTCTCCAGTGCCTCTGTATCCATTTGTTAATATAGAGACCAGAACTGTGCACAGTTACAAATAGATCTTGAGTACACAAAAGTGCCCTCCGTCTGTAGCTCTGAACATGACTTCCCAATCCCTGGAGCTTCCCTGTGAAAACACTCAGCTGCCTTTACATTGGCCTTGGAAGACTTGGCTCGCACTGCCAGTTCCTGACAATAAGGTTTCTGCGACAGCCAGTCTTGGTGCGTCTGGCTAAGTTTACACTGTGGTTGGCACTAGGTGTGTGAGACCTACGGCAAGTTTACGTATATGGGCGGCCCTTTACAGCCAATAGCAAAAGAACCAGAGGGGAGTTGAGAACTTTTTTTAACGCAGCGAGCTGTTGTAATCTGGAATGCACTGCCTGAAAGGGTGGTGGGAACAGATTCAATAGTAACTTTCAAAAGGGAATTGGATATATATTTGAAAAAGAAAATTTTGCAGGTTTACAGGGAAAGAGCGGGGGTAGTGGAACTAATTGAATAGTTCATTCAAAGAGCCGGCACAGACGCGATGGGCCAAATGGCCTCCTTCTGCAGTCTATGATTCTATGAATAGTTAGCTGTAACTGAGCTTGCTTGCACTCAGTGTCTGGAGTCTGATATCCAGTGGTGAACACTATATTGTGATGCTCTGTTTATGTTTCAGTGAACCACCCTCCCATGGAGCCTTCCAAGTACTTGTCTGTGCCACCAAAACACCCGGATAAGATGGGCTTTGATGAGGTAAGATTTTATTTTAACTTGTTACTGGGATGTTTGGCGTCGCTGGCAAGGCCGGCATTTATTGCCCATCCCTAGTTGCCCCTTGAGAAGGTGGTGGTGGGCCTTCTTCTTGAACCGCTGAAGTCCGTGTGGTGAAGGTGATATTAGGTGGGGAGTTCCAGGATTTTGTCCCAGTGATGATGAAGGAACGGCCGGCCGATAAATGTCCATATCAGAGTGGTGTGTAACTTCGAGGGGAACTTGAGGGCGATGGCGTTCCCATTGCTTCCCTTGTCCTTCTCGGTGGTAAAGGTTTCAGGGCATTTGAATTGGAAAGCTTTAAGGAGATTTGTTTGTCTTTAGTTTTCTAAGTGACGTGGTTCTGCCTTGTTGTAGTACCAGGATGGAGGTGTTAAACAAACCAGGAAAGAGTAAAGAAAGGGAACCAGGTTATGGGGTGTGTATGCCCCAAGTTTGTCTCCTAACCCTCTATCCTTATCCACACTTAACATTTATTTGGTTCATCTGATGTCTGTTCATTTTTCTGGGAAGATTTTCTACAGTTTGAACCTCCTCCCTGCTCTACACCCTTTCCGATACTCTGTTTCATTGATTTCAATAGAACTGAATATCTGACATGTCCTATAATGGGCAGACAATGCAATACTGCCCAGGACAAATTTAGGAACATGGGGGCAGGAGGAGGCCATTCAGTCCCTCGAGCCTGTTCCACCATTCAATTAGATCAGGGCTGATCTGTATCCTAACACCATTTACTTGCCTTGGTTCCGTATCCCTTAATACCCTCGCCTAACAAAGTATCGATCTCAGTTTTGACATTTTAAATTGACCCCCAGCCTCAACAGCTTTTTGGGGGAGAGAGTTCCAGATTTCCACTACCCTGTGTGTGAAGAAGTGCTTCCTGACATCACCCCTGAACGGCCTGGCTCTAATTTTAAGGTTCTGCCCCCTTGTTCTGGACTCCCCCCACCAGAGGAAATAGTTTCTCTCTATCTACCCCATCAAATCCTTTAATCATCTTAAACACCTCAATTAGATCACCCCTTAATCTTCTATACTCAAGGCAATACAAGCCTAGTCTATGCAATCTGTCCTCATAATTTAACCCTTTATGCCCTGGTATCATTCTGGTGAATCTGCGCTGCACCCCCTCCAAGGCCAATATAGCCTTCCTGAGTTGCGATGCTCAGAACTGAACACAGTACACCCAAATGAGGTCTAATCATTTAGAATTTCTACCCCTCGGTTTGCTATTTGTGTGCCAGGCATGTTACACAAAGCTTGCATAGATCTCAAGGTGACGGTAGACACTCTCAAAGGTATGGGGAATTGAGACCCTCCCATGTGAGTGGTAATTGAAATAATCTAGGGTAAGAGATTTAGAAAGTACCCAAAAACGTACCAGCTCCCTTTTAAGGTATTTTTGTAATGAGTAGACCTCCCCTGCCCCACCTTTTACCAAGAGTCGGGTGAATATTTGATGTATGTGTGGCTCCCTAGTATGTAGTGTGTGGAAATCTGATTCATTTTATGTACTTTTTACAGTTGTTACTGAATTGATCAACGTAATGACTTCAAATTATATCCCTCTTTAAAATGTTTTCATTTGCTGCACAACTTTGTAATTCACTGACTTAGTCATTCTACTTAGAATACCTTGGTTATTAAATGTGAGCCGTACCAGTCTCATCCCTGGGGACCTCCACTGATCGCTACAAGAAGCAGTACCTCTGAGAATGAAGTTCTCATTTCTATTACTTGTCAATCCCGTTCATGGCCACCTTGGATTCCTATTAATCTTCCGTGAGGGACCTTATTAAATGTTTTTGAAAGGCAAGGAAAGAAAGGCAAAATCGACATTACCTTCATCCGCTAACTCTGTTCCACCCAGCGTTGCCCTGCTGTTTGTAAACATGTCTTGTGGATTCGTAAAGTTACCTCTCCCTGGATGATCCCACGTTGCTTGAAGTTCCATCTTGGCTCAGTTGGTAGCACTCTCGCCTCTGAGTCAGAAGGTTGTAGGTTCAAGCCCCACTGCAGGACTTGAGCACGTTTAATCCGCAGTTAGTTTTTCAAGATCCGATGTGATCTCCCTGTTTCCCACTCATAGTTAAAGTGTAATGGCCTGTGGCAGCTTTGGTTATAAACCCAGCCCAACTCTACCCCATCAGGTGTCAGTCTGGGCTCAGTGGTAGCACTCCCACCCTGGGTTCAAGTCCCACTCCAGAGACCTGAGCACATAATCCAGGCTGACACTTCAGTGCAGTACTGAGGGAGTGCTGCACTGTCTGAGGTGCCAACTTTCAGATAAGACATCAAACCGAGGCCCTATCTGCCCTATCAGGTGGATGTAAAAGATCCCATGATACTATTCAAAGAGCAGGGGAGTTCTCCCAGTGTCCTGGAATGATTATTTATCCCTCAACCAACATCACTAAAACAGATTATCTGATCATTTTATTGTAGTTTATGGGATCTTGCTGTGCACAAATTGGCTGCCGCGTTTGTCTATGTAGTAACAGTTAATTGATTGGGAATTGTCTTGGGATATCCTGAGGATGTGAGGGTCTACACAAATATAAATTCTTTCCAAAATTTTTCCTCTGATACATGTCAGGCTAAGAGCAGATTCCCAGCCTCCGACCATAGGGACAGGAGTAGGCCGTTCAGCCCCTCGAGCCTGTTCCGCCATTCAATTAGATCATGGCTGATCTGTATCTTAACTCCATTTACCCGCCTTGGTTCCATATCCCTTAATCCCCTCACCCAACAAAAATCTATCAATCTCAGTTTTGAAGTTTTCAATTTACCCCCAGCATCCACAACTTTTTGAGGGAGAGAGTTCCAGATTTCGACTCCCCTTTGTGTGAAGAAGTGATTCCCGACATCACCCCTGAACGGCCTAGCTCTAATTTTAAGGTTATCCCCCTTGTTCTGGACTGCCCCGTTTCTAGTGTTATAAACCGGATAGCCAGGTGGTGAAGGATAGGATTCCAGAGCCTGATCTTCAGTTGCTTTTAAGCCTTTATTCACAGATCCACATTACACCCACACCACACCCTAGATCGGCCCTCTTATAAATCGATACAAGAGAGTGCGCAATTGATACCCACCTAAATACAATTAACACTAATTGATATAAATCACATGAATACAATTAACATCTAGACCAGTGCCATTTCTGTCCAGCGTTCCACTTTCTATTGTGTAGACGCCTGACTCTGAATTGAGTCCCAACTGACCAGTGTCGGTGAGGTGACTTGTGCAGACTGTCTTATCGGAAGCTAACTCTCCCTTTTGAAGAGCTCTTTGACTGTTCAATTAGAAAAGTTTCTTGCCTTTTATCTTCTAGATTTTTCTGATTAACCTGAAGCGTCGCCCAGACCGGAGAATGAGAATGCTTCGTTCCTTGTATGAGCAGGAGATCGCCTGTGAGATAATAGATGCGGTCGATGGAAGGTATCAATTTTATAAGCAATGGCTTTCAAAATGCAATTTAGTGAGATAAGGTTACACCCATATGCTGCTCATGCTAAACTTATATAGAACCTTGGTTAGACCATACTTGGAGAACTGTGCACCGTTCTGGTCTCCATGTTACAAAAAGGATATAGAGGCACTGGGGAAAGTTGAGTTTGTGGGTGGGAGACCAGGGCGCTATGGAAGGGTTGGGTATTTGTGAGGCCTTTGAAGGTATTAGCAAGGCAAAGTGGCTTTGGAAAAGGGCAGGGTATAGTGGTGGAAGACTAGCCTCTAGTGGTGGAGCAGGGAGCAATCAGAACTCCAGGGACCAGAGGGTAGGAGGCAGGGCCGTTGGGTGGAATGAGGATGTGGGACAATTTGAAGATCTTGGAATCAATTCATTGGGGACAAGGAGGTAGAAGAGTTAGAGGACAAGGGTGAAGGGCGGGTGGAGCTCTTGATTAACTGGAGTTTTGAGAGGAGGTGGAGGAGCTGACTAGGCGAGTGTTTGATAAACCTGTCGAACAAGGTGATGACAGTGTGGTTCAGGGTTTTGCGAGCGGTGGAGGTGTAAGTGTGCAAGGAATTCTTACCAACAGACTGGATGTGGGGTTTAAAGCTGAGGTCGGGGCTGAGCAGAATGCTGGAGTACGTTGCCAGATTTGGCATGAGCAGACAGCCAGGGAGGTTGAGTTGGATCCAGAGGTGTACAGATGTGCTGACAGGAGTCTTGGTGTTCAGCTGTAGGAAACTTTTTGGCTCTTGAGGATGTTTAGATAGTCTTTCGCCCGGTACCTCTGGGACTACCCTAGAAAAGTGGAAAATTCCTTCCGTGCACTGCAATAATGAAACCCAGTTTTATAAAGGATGTGATTTTGATTTTGCAACAAGGAACACACCGATGAAAGCTGTCGGCGCGCTGGCCGTCGGTCGGTCGGCGCGCTGGCCGTCGGTCGGCGGGCTGGCCGTCGGTCGGCGGGCTGGCCGTCGGTCGGTCGGTCGGTCGGGGCGCTGGCCGTCAGTCGGTCGGTCGGGGCGCTGGCCGTCAGTCGGTCGGTCGGGGCGCTGGCCGTCAGTCGGTCGGTCGGCGGGCTGGCCGTCGGTCAGTGCGCTGCCTGTTCTTGTCTACACTGCAGTGAACTTAATAGACTTAATAAACCCAAAATGCCCTTCAGTTCAATCCAGATACTCTGGCTATATCATGACTTCAGATTAATATTGCCCTCTTAGTCTCTCTGATTCCCATCAGCTGGGTGTCCTGAGCACCTTCCCCACCCCGTATACATTTCAAACACGTCCTATCAGGTGACACATCTATTGGCCTGTTGCCCCGTGTCGGATGTGATGTTGCCAGTTCTTGTCAGTTTTTATTGTGATGCGTTTGTTTCCATCAAAATCCTTTTAAATGGTTAAAAAATACAGAATGAACCATCTATATTCTAGCAGTCAACAGATACTCTATGGAGTGATTCCAAGGAAGAGAATCACTGTCTAGGTGTTACATTCTGTATTATACAATGGCTAATATTTCCTAATAATCAGTTGCAGCTTTGCTGTGCTTGTCAAACTCTATATTGTGTGGGGACGCATTAGTGCAACCATTGGGAGCAGGGGGGAAGGGAGGGAGTGGGGAGCAGGGGGGGAAGGGAGGGAGTGGGGAGCAGGGGGGGAAGGGAGGGAGTGGGGAGCAGGGAGGGAAGGGAGGGAGTGGGGAGCAGGGGGGGAAGGGAGGGAGTGGGGAGCAGGGGGGGAAGGGAGGGAGTGGGGAGCAGGGGGGGAAGGGAGGGAGTGGGGAGCAGGGGGGGAAGGGAGGGAGTGGGGAGCAGGGGGGGAAGGGAGGGAGTGGGGAGCAGGGGGGGAAGGGAGGGAGTGGGGAGCAGGGGGGGAAGGGAGGGAGTGGGGAGCAGGGGGGGAAGGGAGGGAGTGGGGAGCAGGGGGGGAAGGGAGGGAGTGGGGAGCAGCGGGGGAAGGGAGGGAGTGGGGAGCAGGGGGGGAGGGGAGGGAGTGGGGAGCAGGGGGGGAAGGGAGGGAGTGGGGAGCAGGGGGGAAGGGAGGGAGTGGGGAGCAGGGGGGAGGGGAGGGAGTGGGGAGCAGGGGGGAAGGGAGGGAGTGGGGAGCAGGGGGGAAGGGAGGGAGTGGGGAGCAGGGGGGAGGGGAGGGAGTGGGGAGCAGGGGGGAAGGGAGGGAGTGGGGAGCAGGGGGGAAGGGAGGGAGTGGGGAGCAGGGGGGGAGGGGAGGGAGTGGGGAGTGGGGGGAAGGGAGGGAGTGGGGAGCAGGGGGGAAGGGAGGGAGTGGGGAGCAGGGGGGGAGGGGAGGGAGTGGGGAGCAGGGGGGAAGGGAGGGAGTTGGGAGCAGGGGGGAAGGGAGGGAGTGGGGAGCAGGGGGGGAGGGGAGGGAGTGGGGAGCAGGGGGGAAGGGAGGGAGTTGGGAGCAGGGGGGAAGGGAGGGAGTGGGGAGCAGGGGGGGAGGGGAGGGAGTGGGGAGCAGGGGGGAAGGGAGGGAGTGGGGAGCAGGGGGGAAGGGAGGGAGTGGGGAGCAGGGGGGAGGGGAGGGAGTGGGGAGCAGGGGGGGAGGGTGCGGGAAGAGAGAGAGAATGGGGGGCACACAAGCTGGTTGATGGGTTTGATTTGTGAAAAAGGGATGGACTTGTCGGGCCTAATGATCCTTTTGTATTCCTGGAAGTTATTCTGTTCTTATGCGATGTTCGTTCTTCATTTGGAGTTTGTCTCCTGAAATGGGCTAATACTTCTCCCATGAATTTTCCTGACAGAGCTTTTAACAGCAGCCATGTGAAGGCGCTTGGCATCGTGATGTTGGCAGATTACCAGGACCCGTACTCCGGGCGGCCGTTGACCAAGGGGGAACTGGGCTGTTTTCTCAGTCACTACAATGTCTGGAAGGTGGTAAGGAACCGCAGTGTTAGACGAGGGCCTGTCGGAGTTTGGTTAATGGCAGGCACTGGTCTGTATAACATACAGTAATAGGGGGAGTCAGGCCAAGACTTAATCCCAAGTAGGGTACAGCACGGTATTTGTTGTGATACAGGGAGTGTTGAAGCATCATCAACTATTCAAAAGTTTGAAGGGTAGCAAACAGTGAGGAAGATAATGATAGATTTCAAGAGGATATAGACAGGCTGGTGAAATGGGCGGATACGTGGCAGATGAAATTTAACTCAGAAAAATGCGAAGGAAGGAAGAATGAGGAGAGGCAATATAAACTAGAGGGCACAACTCTAAAAGGGGTGCAGGAACAAAGAGATCTGGGGGTATATGTGCACAACTCGTTGAAGGTGGCAGGGCAGATTGAGAAAGCGGTTAAAAAAACATTTGGGATCCTGGACTTTATAAATAGAGGCATGTAAGGAAGTCATGATGAACCTTTTATAAAACACTGGTTCGACCACAACTGGAGTATTGTGTCCAGTTCTGGGCACCGCACTTCAGGAAAGATGTGAAGACCTTAGAAAGGGTGCAGAAGAGATTTACTAGAATGATTCCAGGGATGAGGGACTTTAGTTACGTGAAGAAGCTGGGGTTGTTCTCCTTGGAACAGAGAAGATTGAGAGGAGATTTGATGGAGGTATTCAAAACCATAAAGGGTCTAGACAGAGTAGATAGAGAGAAACTGTTCCCATTGGCGAAAGGGTCAAGAACCAGAGGACATAGATTTAAGTTGATTGGCAAAAGAACCAAAGGTGACATGAGGGAAAACTTTTTTACACAGCGACTGGTTAGGATCTGGAATGCACTGCCCGAGGGGGTGGTGGAGGCAGATTCAATTATAGCCTTCAAAAGGGAACTGGATAAGTACTTAAAAGGAAAATAATTTGCAGGGCTATGGGGATAGGGCGGGGGAGTGGGACTAGCTGGATTGCTCTTGCATAGAGCCAGCACGGACTCGATGGGCCAAATGGCCTCCTTCCGTGCTGTAACCTTTCTATAATTCTAGTGTCGCTCGAGTGCTGAGAATTGGTGGTGAGAAATTGACTGAAGTTCTTTGATCTGCTCAATATCTTAACTCTTTTTAATATATAGACGTAAATTCTCTGGGGTTGACTTTCCACAGGAATTCTCCCGAACCTCTGCCGTAACTTGAGTGGAAGATGCACAAAAACCCCGGACAAATGGCTTAAATGGGAGAACCCTTTATAAACCACCACTTAGTCCTCAGCTGGAGTATTGTGTCCAATTCTGGGCACCACACTTTAGGAAGGATGGCAAGGCCTTGGGAGAGGGTACAGAGGAGATTTACCAGACTGGTACCAGGATTAAGGGACTTCAGTTACATGGAGAGACTGGAGAAAATGAGATTGTTCTTCTTAGAGCAGAGAGGGTTAAGGAGAGATTTAATAGAGGCGTTTAAAATGATGAGGGCTTTCGCTAGAGTAATAGGGAGAAACTGTTTCCACTGGCAGAAGGGTCGGTAACCAGAGGGCACAGATTTTTTTACGCAGCGAGTTGTTACGATCTGGAATGCACTGCCTGAAAGGGCGGTGGGAGCAGATTCAATAACAACTTTCAAAAGGGAACTGGATAAATACTTAAAAAGGGAAAATTTGCAGGGCTATGGGGAAAGAGCAGGGGAGTGGGAATAATTAGATAGCTCCTTCAGAGCACAGGCACGATGGGCCGAATGGCGGCCTCCTTTGCCAATCAGATTCAATGATCCTAACACCACCCCCCAGCTCCGTAATTCAACTCTTCTCTTACTTCTAGTAATTGTCTCTGCTCATCCCCTACTCCCTTCCTCTTTCTGTCTTTGATCTACTCTATTTTCTCTCTCTCAATATCTGTGTTTCTTCCTCCTTGCCTCTTTCTTTCTCTCTCAGCTCCGCAGAGACCTGGAGCCACATATGGGGGACTCTGATCCTTTAATAGCCACAGATATGATCTTCTGTCTCACTTGGGTGCAAAGGAGGAAGTGGAGAAACCAAGGCATAGGCCTGAGAAGGGGCGGGTTTAAAATGGGTGTTAAACCTGGCTACGGAAATAAATAAAGGCTGGCACAGTACAGGGTCCCTGGGATAACAGCAGCGCAAAATGGGGACAACATATTGGAAAAGAAGAATGAAGATCAGAGGAGGTTAATAGGATTGATCCAGTAGCAATAAAGTAAATAACACTTTAACATCCAATATTCAGCATTAATGCCTGATTCAATTTATTTCAAACGTTTTAACTGATTTTAGCAGGGAAAACATGAAAACATTGTTTCAATGCATGAGATAGAAACACCTGTCGTCACCCATTGGCACCATTCTTTCTTACTTGCGCATTTCTTCCAGCTAATTGACTTAAATTTCATATTCATAAAACAGCATCAAATCACAATGGAAAAGTAAGCAGTGTAGCAATCGGCAAACAGGAATGAAATCTCCCAAACAGGAAGTTCAAAACTGTCAGCAACAGCTTCCAATAAAAGAAAGGAACCAATCGAAGCTGCACTGTCGGAGGGTCAGTACTGAGGGAGCGCCGCACTGACGGAGGGTCATTACTGAGGGAGCGCTGCTTTGTCGGAGGGTCAGTACTGAGGGAGTGCTGCTTTGTCGGAGGGTCAGTACTGAGGGAGCGCTGCACTGTCAGAGGGGCTGTACTGAGGGAGTGCTGGACTGTCGGAGGGTCAGTACTGAGGGAGTGCTGGACTGTCGGAGGGTCAGTACTGAGGGAGTGCTGGACTGTCGGAGGGTCAGTACTGAGGGAGTGCTGGACTGTCGGAGGGTCAGTACT
Source organism: Heptranchias perlo (assembly GCF_035084215.1). NCBI lineage: Eukaryota > Metazoa > Chordata > Chondrichthyes > Hexanchiformes > Hexanchidae > Heptranchias > Heptranchias perlo. Next base: position 14,886,818 of record NC_090361.1, read on the forward strand.
GAGGGAGCACTGGACTGTCGGAGGGTCAGTACTGAGGGAGCGCTGGACTGTCGGAGGGTCAGTACTGAGGGAGCGCTGGACTGTCGGAGGGTCAGTACTGAGGGAGCGCTGGACTGTCGGAGGGTCAGTACTGAGGGAGCGCTGGACTGTTGGAGGGTCAGTACTGAGGGAGTGCCGCAATGTTGGAGGGTCAGTACTGAGGGAGCGCTGCAAAGTCGGAGGGTCAGTACTGAGGGACGCTGCAATGTCGGAGGGTCAGTGCTGAGGGAGCGCCGCACTGTCGGAGGGTCAGTGCTGAGGGAGCGCCGCACTGTCGGAGGGTCAGTGCTGAGGGAGCGCCGCACTGTCGGAGGGTCAGTGCTGAGGGAGCGCCGCACTGTCGGAGGGTCAGTACTGAGTGGGTGCCGCACTGTCGGAGGTGCCATCTTTCGGATGAGGCGTTAAACCTACCTCTCGGGTGGACATAAAAGATCCCATGGCACTGTTTTGAAGAAGAGCAGAGGGAGTATTTCCCGGTGACCTGGCCAACATTTATCCCTCAACCAAAATCATTAAAACAGATTATCTGATCATTTATCACTTGGTGTTTGTGGGATCTTGCTGTGCGCAAATTGGCACTGTGTTTCCTGCATTACAACAGTGACTACATTTCAAAAAGTACTTCATTGGCTGTAAAGTGCTTTGGGCTGTCCTGAGGTCATGAAAGGCGCTATATAAATGCAAGTCTTTCTTTTAACTCCAACCATTAATATTGGTACCTCCCTCAAAGGCTGGACCAGGGTTCACCTGGGAGCTGAGTGGATGGAGTGACCATACTGGCAGCCCTAGATACATGGCCATTGAATTCACAAACAGCTCCTGGTGGAGTTTGGACCTCTCCCCTGCTTACTGCCCTGAAACATGTTGTTAGTGTAGAAACTTGCCCAACATCTGGCAGGAACAGCGACATCTTCTCTGTGACCTGGTACCTCAATGGGCGCCAGCTCTCCCCGGGGTATAGGTCGCCATGGGCACCCTCTTTCCCTGGGAAATGTGTCTTCGGGGTGCCAGCTCTCCCCAGGATGTGGGTAACCACGGATGCCGACTCTCCATGGGGTACAGGTCCCACGGGCCTGGGGCCACAACGGAGAACCCCCTACAGTCAGGACATCTCCTAAATGTGCTGTGTTTTGCTCCTGTTCGTGATGGGACCTTTTTTCTCATTCATTCATGGGATGTGGGCGTCGCGGGCGAGGCCGGCATTTATTGCCCATCCCTAATTGCCCCTTGAGAAGGTGGTGGTGAGCCGCCGCCTTGAACCGCTGCAGTCCGTGTGGTGAAGGTTCTCCCACAGTGCTGTTAGGTGGGGAATTCCAGGATTTTGACTCAGCGACAATGAAGGAACGGCGATATATTTCCAAGTTGGGATGGTGTGTGACTTGGAGTGGAGCTGGTGGTGTTCCAATGTGCCTGCTGCCCTTGTCCTTCTAGTTGGTGGAGGTCACGGGTTTGGGAGGTGCTGTCGAAGAACGGTGGGTAAATCATAAATCACCACACCGAGATCCCTTAATATCAGCAACTTGAGATACTTGAAAATCCGACATCCCCGACCTGCAGTTGTGTTTTTGCTGTTGTCTGTAATTGTGTAACCTTGATCACACACAGCACTATGCCGAATTACAGCTGCAATTGTCTGTTGCTGCCCAGTTTCTGTTGATAGCTGTGTGGTCATTTTGGCATAATTAAGGCGAGTTACTGCAGTGCATCTTGTAGAGGGAGTGGATGTTTAAGGTGGCGGATGGGGTGCCAATCAAGCGGGCTGCTTTGTCCTGGATGGTGTCGAGCTTCTTGAGTGTTGTTGGAGCTGCACTCATCCAGGCAAGTGGAGAGCATTCCATCACACTCCTGACTTGTGCCTTGTAGATGGTGGAAAGGTGGTTCTCACTCTGTTCCTTTGGTTTTTTCCGTAGATTGTTGAACGAGGTCTGCAGACGTCGGTGGTGTTTGAAGATGATCTAAGGTTTGAGATCTTCTTCAAACGAAAACTGCGGTATCTGATGAATGAAGTGGAGAAGGCTGAACTCGACTGGGACCTGATGTGAGTGTGCACAGCGCGAGCCCAGATCTGCCTGTTCTTTCCCCTTTGAGCTGCTTTTACATTGCGCTTCATGCCACAATAGTCCTACTGGCACCAGACACCATAGTAATCCTGCCAGAGTCGCTATGGCTGGGAACAGCCAGTTAAAGGGTGTCTCCCCTGCCGGCCTTACTGTGATGCAGCTGCTAGCACCAATGGTATAAAAGCAGCTCTAGCGGCTTCTTAACACCAATGTGGGAGCAGCTTCACCACAGAGCAATGGCTCAAAAAGATCTTCTTGTCATGGGCAATAAATGCCGGCCTTGCCAGCGATGCCCAGGACCCGAAAATAAACACATAAACAAAGGGGCGCGGCGGGGGGAGTCCAAACTATGGCCCCTGGGCGATTTCTACCCTCGGGATTCAGCCCAAGAAGCTCTGTCCCAGTTGCAGTATTTCTCACTCGCTGGTTTGTCCCGTTTGATGTTTGTGGGTCTGGAGGTTTGGGAAAGGCTGTTGTTGGTGCTGACGGATAAGTTGGTGGATAAATCGTGAATCAGCACACTGAGATCCCTTAGTATCAGCAACTTGAGATGCTTGAAAATCCGACATCCCCGACCTGTAGTTGTGTTTTTGCTGTTGACTGTAATCGTTTAACCTTGATCACACACAGCACTATGCTAAATTACAGCTGCAGTTGTCTGTTGCTGCCCAGTTTCTGTTGATAGCTGGGTGGTTGGTTTGGCATAATTAGGGCGAGTTTACACCAAAATAAACACAGCTGCAGTATATTTTCAGGCAATGATTGAGGCCCCTGTTAAACCACTAATAAGAGGCCTGGGTTTCACTCACCCACACGTTTTCGGACTGATATCTCACTGTGGTCGCATTCAAAGTTGGGTGAAGTTCCCTCGTACAGATTTAGATGGACACTAGGCAGTGTCACTTGAATTTGCTCTGCCCAAGAGGGATTCCCCACTGTACAAAGGTGTCAGCCTTGGCTCAGTGGGTAGCACTCTCGCCTCTGGGTCAGAAGGTTGTGGGTTCAAGTCCCCCTCCAGAGACTTGAGCACAAAATCCTGGCTGACACTCCCGGTGCAGGACTGAGGGAGTGCTGCACTGTCAGAGGTGCAACCTTTCAGATGAGACTCTAAACCCTGCTCCATCTACCCTCTCAGGTGGATGTAAAAGAACCCATGGCACTAATCATAGAAGAGCAGGGGAGTTCTCCCCAGTGTCCTGGACAATATTTATCCCTCAACCAACACCTAAAAAAAACATGATCTGGTCATTACCACATTGCTGTTTGTGGGATCTTGCTGTGCGCAAATTGGCTGCCATGTTTCCTACATTACAGCAGTGACCACACTTCAGTGGCTGTGAAGCGCTTTGGGGCATCCTAAGAATGTGAAAGGCGCTATATAAATGCAAGTCTATCTTTTACAGTAAGATGCAGTCACTGCATTTGAGAGCAGTGTATGGTATTTAAAAGCTACCTGCAGTAATCAGGTGCTTTAAAAGAGATTCAGAGGAATGGTCAACGGTAATTGAACTTAATACACTGAATTACCCCACGCAACACTTTCAGTTTTATCCACTGTCTATAGTAGTTTCATAGAAACATAGAAAATAGGAGCAGGAGTAGGCCATTCGGCCCTTCGAGCCTGCTCCGCCATTCAATATGATCATGGCTGATCCTCTATCTCAATACCATATTCCCGCTCTCTCCCCATACCCCTTGATGCCTTTTGTGTCTAGAAATCTGTCTTGCTCCTTCTTAAATATATTCAGTGACTTGGCCTCCACAGCCTTCTGTGGTAGAAAATTCCACAGGTTCACCACCCTCTGAGTGAAGAAATTTCTCTTCATCTCAGTCCTAAATGTCCTACCCCGTATCCTGAGACTGTGACCCCTCGTTCTGGACCCCCCCAGCCAGGGGAAACATCCTCCCTGCATCCAGTCTGTCAGAATTTTATATGTTTCAATGAGATCCTCTCTCATTCTTCTAAACTCGAGTGAATACTCGGAGTGGGGGGGGGCATCATCACTCCTGCCACCTCATTCAGGTCATTGAGTTGCTTTCTGCCCCTTCCTTTAATCGTTTGGCCTTTTCCAGCTCAGGTTTACCCGCCCATGGATTGAAGGCAACCCACAGGTAGAGACCCCATTACTTTCCCTAATTGGTTCACCCAAATGGTTCAGGGATTTGTTGGGAGTGAGGGCCCATCAGTGCTGAGTATCACTTGGCCTAACGCAAAACACACCCCAGCTTTCCAAGGAGGAAGCTATTGGTTTTAGCACTGCGAAAGCTCTCTTGGGGGACTCTCCAACAAAAGGATTCCAGTTGCACCGAGCTGGTACCGACTGCCTTTCGGACTGCACAACAATAACTTGCATTTATATAGCGCCTTTAACGTAGTAAAACGCTCCAAGGCGCTTCACAGGAGCGACTATCAAACAAAATTTGACACCGAGCCACATAGAGATATTGGGACAGGTGAACAAACACTTGGTCAGAGAGGAGGTTTTAGGCAGAGACTTAAAGGAGGAAAGAGGTGGAGAGGTTTAGGGAGGGAATTCCAGAGCTTAGGACCTAGACAGCTGAAGGGACGGCTGCCAATGGTGGGGCGAAAGAAGTGGGGGATGCACAAGAGGCCAGAATTGGAGGAACGCAGAGATCTCACGAGGGTTGTAGGGCCGGAAGAGGTTACAGAGATAGAGAGGGACGAGGCCATGGAGGGATTTGAACACAAGGATGAGAATTTTAAAATCGAGGCGTTGGTAGTGTGGAAGCCAATGTAGGTCAGTGAGCACAGAGATGATGGGTGAACGGGACTTGGTGCGAGTTAGGATACGGGCAGCAGAGTTTTAGATGACCTCAAGTTTACGGAGAGTGCAAGGTGGAAGGCCGACCAGGAGAGCATTGGAATAGTCGAGCCTGGAGATAACAGAGGCATGGAAGAAGTTTTCAGCCAAAAACACGACCATTAGGGCAAGTATCTATAGATGAGCCCAGCTTGGTATTCCCAGCTCACCACCAGGAATCTCAACAAACAGCATGGGAATGGTCCCGTTGCCATTTCATTGACTGGGAGTGTCTCCTTCAGAGGCATCCATAGACTTCTTCCTAGAAAGGAGATTTGAGGGAGGTAGTGTTAATCTCCCGTCATTTTTAGAACAATGTGGAGATCCATCCCATAGCTACCACTCCGTACGGCTCACCTTGCACAGCTGCTGAGCAGAGTCCCGATCCTGGTGGCTTCTGCGGAGGGTGGTCAGATTGATAGGGCAGACCGCCAGAAGAATGACGAGTGAATGTTTCACTAACTTGGCGATTCCTGTATCCTTCAGTGGGCAGACAAGACCTACCCGGCCTGCTGATCTCCAGAGGTTCATTCAAAACCTCCTCATCAGTGGGCAGACTATTTGGAACAGGACCTCCTGGATGGAGATGGAGCAAGGTGCTGATCTTCTGCCTGGGGGCAGATGGTCAGACCAAAGTTCCGAAGGCGCTCAGTGCATAGGCTCAGAGCCTCAAATGCAGGAACCCAGAGCAGAACCTTCCTTGGGGAAAGCCATCCTGCAGGGTATTGATCCTGGACTTCTAGCCTGGATTTACCTGCAAGGGTCTAACCAGGTTTGGAATGAATGCCACCAAACTCATTTTTGCTTGCCAGGGGGGCCACACAATTACAGGCCATTGTTAAAGAAGGCCACGGCTCCTCGGCAGTCAATCACTGTCCCCCATCGAAGACCAACTGCAGCCCATCGTACTACAGGACTTGATGCCTTCGACATGGGGGCAGATCGACGACAGCCACTTGCATTTATATAGCGCCTTTAACATAGAGAATCATCCCAAGGTGCTTCACGAGCGATTATCAAACAAAATTTGACACTAAGCCACATGAGATATTAGGACAGGTGACCAAAAGCTTGGTCAAGAGAGAGGTTTTAAGGAGCGTCTTTAAAGAGGAGAGAGAGGCAGAGAGGTTTAGGGTGGGAATTCCAGAGCTTAGGCCTAAGCAGCTGAAGGCACGGCCGCCAATGGTGGAGTGATTAAAATCGGGGACGCGCAGGAGGCCAGAATTGGAGGAGCGCAGAGATTTTGGGTGGGTTGTAGGGCTGGAGGAGGTTCCATGGCTTTTGGTATTTTGCTTTACAGAAGACGTGGCTGTCACCTGAATCAGTGCCAGGGAGTTAACTTGATGGGAAGGGAATGTTTGGTGGACAGCTGACAAAGGCAGATGAGGAGAAATTCTTCTACTCAGCAAGTTGTGATGATCTGGAATTCACTGCCTGAAAGGGCGGTGGAAGCAGATTCAGTAGTAACTTTCAAAAGGGAATTGGATAAATACTTGAAAAGGAAAGATTTGAAGAGCTATGAGGAAAAGAGCAGGGGAGTGGGACTAATTGGATAGCTCTTTCAAAGAGCCGGCACAGGCATGATGGGCTGAATGGCCTCCTTTTATGCTGTCAGATACTACGAGGAACTAGAAGCTTTTAAGAAGCACCAGCAGGACTTGTGGACAATTTCAGGAATAGCTTTGAAAAGTAGGACCTCTTTAAAGTTGCTCAGCTGACCGGCCGTAACTAAGCCCATTACAGACCCTCCGACTTCATGGTACCAATATAGGTTCCAAGGCAGGATTCACGCCAAGAGAATGTAGCTCTAGGTCTCACAGGAATCGCTTTCTGCTCACTCCCCACCTGCCCAGGCCACAGCCCTGTTTGCGGAACAGTGGTGTCTCTCTATAGGCAGTAAGAATCGAACAGATGCCATGTAGAAAGCAAAGCCATGTCGGGGAGCCCCCTATGATAGTCTTCCAAGCAGTTGATGCTGATAACATGTGAGTTCCTGTCCGGATGGGGCCCCCAATCCAGGAGGAATTGTCTAAAAGCACCGAGCAGATGATGATGATGAAACAATCACCAGGTCCACTGGTGGAACTGAAGGCCTTCAACATTTTCAGACCCGATTACAGAGCTCGTGGTTCAGTGTATGGAGGGACAGTGCCCTCGTAGTCCTATACATCACTTTATGATCTCTGGGTCAGGATATGGTCTAACCGGCCGGCTGGTACTCGAATCATAAGATAAGATCCCCTGCTCAACACGTAGCTGGGCAGACAGTGGTAAATGCTCTCAGTCATCTCATTATTTATCCTCACGCATAGAAGATAGTTCAAGAAATAGTCAGGAGTTGGGTTGGGGAGAGATGGATCTGTTCACCTCCCAGGACAACTGAGGCCTCTCCCAGGAGGTTGAATGCTCTCTCTCCTTTTTCTGGACTCTCTCCCTCCATTTTCCCCCATTTCCCCAACTGATACAGAAGATATAAGCGGACAGAGCAAAAGTTATCCCGACAGGCCTCAGAAAACCAGGAGCCTTGGTCGTCCCAGCAATAAAGAGGGGCAGCTGGGAGTCAGATATTACACCCAAACCCAGGGACCCTCCAATTGACAGCCTGGCTGTTGGACAGCGATGACTGTTAGTGGGTCTTACAGCTTCAGTGTCCCTTAGATAGTTCACACCTTAGGTGGGGTGTTCAGTACTAGAGCTTAGAAAGAAAGACTTGCATTTATATAGCGCCTTTCACAACCTTAGCACATCCCAGCCAATGAAGTGAAGTTACTGTTGTAATGTAGGAAACACAGCAGCCAATTTGAACACAGCAAGGTCCCACAAACAGTAATGAGATATATAATCCGATAATCCTTTTTAGTGATTTTGGTTGAGGGATAAACATTGTCCAGGACACCGAGGAGAACTCCCCTACTCTTCTTTGAAATAGTGCTGTGGGTTCTTCTACGTGCATCTGAGAGGGCAGAGGGGGGCCTCGGTTTAGTGTCTCACCCTCAAGACGGCACCTCCGACAATGCAGCACTCCCGCAGTACTGCACTCGGAGTGTCAGCCTGGATGACGGACTCAAGTCCCTGGAGTGGAACTTGAACGCACAATCTTCTGACTCGAGGCGTCCAAGGTGTCACCACGGGTGACACCTTGGACGCAAAGTGGATAAACCTTGTACAGCGGTGAAACTCCGCACAATTGGGATTTATTTTACTGATTATCTTCAAAAGCATCTTTTCAATCGCCCTCACTCCATTCCCGTGCACCTCTTTATACACTGAGTTTCCTTTATGATTGGTTTAACCCGGTTTAATCACTGAGGCCTTGGTCTTGATCTTCTGTAAGTTGCCTCACTTGGTTCCTGTCCTTGTTTCGTGTCCGTCTGAAATTTATGCCCCCCCCCCCCGCCCCCCCCCCCCGGCTGCTTTGACCTCCTCCAACTCCTTTCTTTAACGACGGGCCCCTGTTCCTGTTCCCTGCAGCTATATCGGGCGGAAGCGGATGCAGGTGGATCACCCGGAGAAACCAGTGCGCGGGGTCCGAAACTTGGTCGAGGCCGATTACTCCTACTGGACCCTGGGATACGCCCTCTCGCTACAAGGGGCGAGAAAGCTCCTCGACGCCGAACCGTTTGATAAGATGTTACCTGTGGATGAGTTTCTGCCCGTGATGTACAACAAACACCCTGTGTACGTATGGTGAGGTCACAGACTGACCTGCTCAGAGCGTGTGCTGAAACAAAATGGGGCTGGGCTGGGGGAGGAGGCACTGGCTGTTCCGTGGATGAAGTAATGAGTTGAAAAGGTCCAAGAATGGAAGAAGTTCAGGGTCTCCCTCTTCTTGGGGTAACATCTAGACCTGTACAAGACGCATAACTTGAAGTGAGCATGGTGGCCTGGGGTGGGGGTGGTACAGGGGAGGATGCTTGGAAACTGGGTTGTACAGTATAATGGGGTTCACTCCAGGACAGTAATGGGGAGCAATGCACTACAGTAAGGTACAGTGGAGAATATTTGGGCAGAGTGATCATGCAGTGGCATGCATTGCAGAACAGGAAGTGGGGTGCGAGTGTGAGTGCGGGGTGCGAGTTGACGTTATGCTACAGTTATATAAAGCTCTGGTTAGACCGCATCTGGAGACTGTGTTCAGTTCCGGGCACCGCATCTCAGGAAGGATACATTGGCCTTGGAGGGTGTGCAGCGTAGAATGATACCGGGGCTAAAAGGGTTAAACTATGAGGACAGGTTGCATAGACTAGGCTTGTATTGCCTCGAGTATAGAAGATTAAGCGGTGATCTAATTGAGGTGTTTAAGAGGATTAAAGGATTTGATAGAGTAGATAGAGAGAAACTATTTCCTCTGATGGGAGGGTCCAGAACAAGGGGACATAATCTTAAAATTAGAGCCAGGCCGTTCAGGGGTGATGTCAGGAAGCATTTCTTCACACAAAGGGGAGTGGAAATCTGGAACTCTCTTCCCCCCAAAAAGCTGTTGAGGCTGGGGGTCAATTGAAAATGTCAAAACTGAGATCGATAGATTTTTGTTAGGCAAGGATATTAAGGGTCACAGAACCAAGGTGGGGAGATGGAGTTAAGATACAGATCAGCAATGATCTAATTGAATGGCGGAAAAGGCTCGAGGGGCTGAATGGCCTCCTCCTGCTGTTCCTATGTTCCTAGAAAATGTCTCGTCTTTTAAGGGCACAGTCCTTTGTCTAACTTTCTGGTTCGGTTGGTGTAACCCTGTTATACAAATATGGATTGATTCAAAAACAGTAAGGACTGCGTGCATCTAAAGTTGAGTAATCTGTCTCATTCCTCGGGTGGCTCCAAATCGCCTCCCTTTTCCCTCGCTCCTGCCTTGCGGTTTCCAGTCACTGTTTTCCTCTCCCTTGGCCCGTTCGAACCTGGCAGCTTTCTGTTCTTCCGTCAGGTCCAAGTACATGGAACGCTTCGAGAGGCGCGACCTGAAGGCTTTCTCCGCGGAGCCGCTCCTGATCTACCCCACGCATTACACGGGCGACGCGGGCTACGTCAGCGACACGGAGACCTCCACGATCTGGGACAACGAGAAGCTGAAGACGGACTGGGACCGCGCCAAGTCGCAGAAGACCAGGGAGCAGGTGAAAATCCGGGAAGCGGCCCAGAATCTGGACGTGTCGCACTCCCCGATTGATTCGGCCTCCAGAGATGAGCTGTGACTGACGGCTTGTACGATTGCTCGGGGACTGATGGGCGGCGGGGGGGGGGGGGGGTGGGGGGTTGCGGAATAAGCAAGGACAGGAACTTGACCCGTGTTGGAACGAGTTGAAATGACCTCTGAACCCCAGCTACACCAGCTAAAGTCCGTCTCTGTGGTTTTCAGGGTGGGTTGCGTGTGTCTCGGGGTGGGTGGGGGCAGGTATGCTGAGTAATCATTAATTGCTGACTAACTCGTAACGTGCCTCAATGTATATTAATAGATAGATATACACGATTCACCTCAAAAGGACTGAATACCTCGCAGGGCTGCTGGTATGAGTGAGCTGCATTTTTTTCATGTGCCATAAATTTGGCGGGGGTAGATATTCGACAGGGGGGTGCAGCGCAAAACGGGCTGTATCAAATCGTCCGCCCGTTTTGCGTCCGGCACGATACTCGATCCCGTTGACTTCAGTGGAACCAAATATCAAGCGAGGGGGGTGTATGACGGGCATCTGATCCGACACCGCCCGCTTTGCACTGCCCCCCCAAGTCGAATTTCTACCCTGCTGTCCGACCATTCTGTTTATATTGCGAATGTCATAAAATATCTTTTTTTTTAAAACATATTTCACCCTTGAAGGAAGGGTCGGTGCTTCTCCCTGCGTTCGATGCAGTTTCCGCCTCTGCAGGTTTTATTGGCTGCCTAGAAAGCTCGTCGGTTGGTTGAAGGCCCTGTACCGTAGCCTTGGTAACGACGCAGCCTTCTAACCTGTCGGGATGCTGCAGCCCCGGTAACCGGCGTTCTGGAAAATGAGTTGTCAAGAAAAGCAGCCTCAGCTTCTGTACCTGAATAAACAATGCAAGTCTGGGATTGGCAATAGCAAAAATATCTCCCCCGCCCCGCCCCATACAAAGGGTATAAATGTGGGAAGTGCTCCACACGAGGGGTTTCGACATGCAAGGGGCAACTATGTGATCTGTGCCCTCCACACGAAGATTATAAGTGTGATTATAAGAAATAGGAGCAGGTGTAGGCCGTACGGCCCCTCGAGCCTGCTCCGCCATCCTGTAAGATCATGGCTGATCTCCCACCTCAACTCCACTGATCAGTGCCCCAACCTGGCCAGATTATGGCCAGTGCTCCCAAATGAGCATTCTAAAAAATGGTCATTGCCCCCCTTTTGTTAGGAATGGGTATCAAGGAAAATGGAGCAACGGTGGGTAAATGGTTGAGGTACAGATCAGCTGCTTGAGGGGCTGAATGGCGGAACATGCTCGAGGGGCTGAATGGCCTCCTCCTGTTCTTTTTTCCACACAGGGATTATCAACATGTTCAGTACCTACACAGAGAGTATAAGCGTGGTTGATGCCCCGTACATTGGTCATAAACACGGGGGGGTTAAATTTTGACATTAGACGGATAGTTTGGAAATGAAAATGGGGAGAGGCATTTACAGGGGCAGCAGAGCTGGTATTGGGCGTTTTACACTATCGCCCAAATTCAAAACTGGGAGTGGTGTGAGCAGCAGGTAGCTTCATGTTATTTCATAGTCAGTGTGTCTGCTACATCTATTACAGGTCTCTTGGCACACCCGTCTGACACGCATCCAAGGATCACTTCAATTCTTGGATCCAGCCTCTGTTAAAGATTGTTGCACTGCCTTGTCACCATGGAGATACCAGATGGCCAGAACAGGAGGAGATTTTGTTTCTACTCTTTTTTTTTTGCAATTTTTTTTGGCCCATCCTGGAACTTGGAATCTTGAGCACATTTTTCAATGGGAACAGCCCAGGCTGTATAAGAACATAAGAAATAGGAGCAGGAGTAGGCCAGACAGCCCCTCGAGCCTGCTCCGCCATTCTATATCATGGCTGATCTTTGATCTCAACTCCACTTTCCTGCCCGATCCCCATATCCGTTGATTCTCCTAGAGTTCAAAAATCTATTGATCTTAGCCTTGAATATACTCAATGACTCAGCATCCACAGCCCTCTGGGGTCGAGAATTCCAAAGATTCACAACCCTCTGAGTGAAGAAATTTCTCCTCATCTCAGTCTTAAATGGCCGACCCCTTATCCTGAGACTATGCCCCCTAGTTCTAGACTCTCCAGTCAGGGGAAACAACCTCTCAGCATCCACCCTGTCAAGCCCCCTCAGTTTCAATGAGATCACCTCTCATTCTTCTAAACTCCAGAGAGTAGAGGCCCATTCTACTTAATCTCTCCTCTTAGGACAACCCTCTCATCCCAGGAATCAATCTAGTGAACCTTCGTTGCACCCCCTCTAAGGCAAGTATATCCTTCCTTAGATAAGGAGACCAAAACTATACACAGTGCTCCAGGTGAGGTCTCACCAAAGCCCTGTACAATTGTAGTAAGACTTCCTTACTCTTGTACTCCAGCCCCCTTGCAATAAAGGCCAACATGCCATTTGCCTTCCTAATTGCTTGCTGTACCTGCATGCTAACTTTCTGTGTTTCTTGTACGTGGACACCTAAATCTCTCTGAACACCAGCATTTAATAGTTTCTCACCATTTAAAAATATTCTGTTTTTCTATTCTTCCTACCAAAGTGAATAACCTCACATTTCCCCACATTATACTCCATCTGCCACATTCTTGCCCACTCACTTAACCTGTCGATATCCATTTGCAGACTCTTTGTGTCCTCCTCACAGCTTACTTTCCCACCTAGCTTTGTATCGTCAGCAAACTTGGATACATTACACTCAGTCCCTTCATCGAAGTCATTAATATAGATTGTAAATAGCTGAGGCCCAAGCACTGATCCTTACGGCACTCCACTAGTTACAGCCTGCCAACCTGAGAATGACCCGTTTATTCCTACTCTCTGTTTTCTACCTGTTAACCAATCCTCTATCCATGCTAATATGTTACCCCAACCCCATGAGCCCTTATCTTGAGTAGCAACCTTTTATGTGGCACCTTATCGAATGCCTTTTGAAAATCCAAATATACGACATCCACTGGTTCCCCTTTATCCACCCTGCTAGTTACATCCTCAAAAAAACTAATAAATTTGTTAAACATGATTTCCCTTTCATAAAATCATGTTGACTCTGCCTAATCTTATTATGATTTTCTAAGTGCCCTGTTAATAAAAATTTCCTTAATAATGAATTCCAGCATTTTCCCAACGACTGATGTCAGGCTAACTGGCCTGTAGTTCCCTGTTTTCTCTCTCCTTTCTTGAATAGTGTGGTCACATTTGCTACCTTCCAATCCACTGGGACCGTTCTAGAATCTAGGGAATTTTGGAAGATCAAAACCAATGCATCCACTATCTCTGCAGACACCTCTTTTAGAACCTAGAATGTAGGCCATCAGGTCGAGGGAATTTATTGGCTTTTAGTCCCACTAATTTGTCTAGTACTTTTTCTCTACTGATATTAATTGTTTTAAGTTCCTCACTCTCATTAGCCCCTTGGTTCCCCACTATTTCTGGTATGTTTTTTGTGTCTTCTACTGTGAAGACAGATACAAAATATTTGTTTAATGTCTCTGCCATTTCCTGATTCCCCATTATAATTTCTCCTGTCTCAGCCTCTAAGGGACCAACATTTACTTTTGCTACTCTCTTCCTTTTTACATACTTCTAGAAGCTCTTACAATCCATTTTTATATTTCTTGCTAGTTTACTCTCATATTCTATTTTCTCCCTTTTTGTCAATGTTTTGGTCATCCTTTGCTGGTTTCTAAAACTCTCCCGATCCTCAGGCTTCCTACTCTTCTTCGCAACATTCTAAGCCTCTTCTTTTAATCTAATACCGTCCTTAACTTCTTTATTTAGCCACGGTTGGATCACTTTTCCTGTGGAGTTTTTATTTCTCAATGGAATGTGTATTTGTTGAGAATTTTGAAACATTTCTTTGAATGTTCGCCATTGCTTATTTACCGTCATATCTTTTAATCTAATTTTCCAATCTACCTTAGCTGACTCGCCCCTCAGACCTATGTAATTGGTTTGTTTAAGTTTAAGACTCTAGTTTCGGACTTAAGTATGTCACTACGGTCCATTTAGCTGGTCACAAAAGTCTGAAATTCCCATCCTAAACTCTCTCTCATGTACCCCTCATCACTTCTTTTGTCAAAGTGTCCAGCTCCTTTTTGAATTTGCTGTCACTCCCTATCCTCGTCTACTCTGTCTCTCCCCTCGTGCAGTCTGTTCCACACATTCACCACCTTTTGTGAAGCAGTTCAGTCTAAACTGTTTGTTCACCTTCCCTGCTCTACAGCTCCAATCTGTGCCCCCCCCCCCAACCCGGTTATAGAGTTTAACGTTATTAGCCTGGCTTATCTGTACCTTTTAGATACTTGAAAACTTTAACAAGATCTCCCTCCCTCGGTACTGCAGTGGGGTGTCCGCCTAGATCACATGCTGAAGTCCCAGAGTGGGGATCGAGCCCACAACCTTCTGGCTCGGAGGCGAGCATACAACCAACTGAGCCAAGTTGACACTATGTCTTGGAGTCTAGACGGAGTAGATAGAGAGAAGCTGTTCCCATTGGCAGAAGAGAGCCAGAGGAGACATATTTAAGGTAATTGGCAAAAGAACCAAAGGTGACATGAGGAAAAACGTTTTTACGCAGCGAGTGGTTATGATCTGGAATGCACTGCCCGAGGGGGTGGTGGAGGCAGATTCAAGCATGGCCTTCAAAAGAGAACTGGATAAGTACTTGAAAGAAAAAAAAATAGCAGGGCTCCGGGGAAAGGGAGCGGGAGGGGGACTGGCTGGATTGCTCTTGCAGAGGCTCTACAGGCAGAATGGCCTCCTTCTGTGCTGTAACCGTTCTATGATTCTATGTAACAGTGACATTTGTTAGGAAAATGGGTGAAGTTTAAATATCCAGTGGTTGAATGTCCACAGGGCTTCCCCATAACTTGGGCAGAGGATCGGCCAAAACCCCAGAGTCACAGTGGGCCATGGGGATAACCCCTGTGGAAATTCAAACCCCCGAGGGTCACAGCTGGAGTCTAACTGGGTAAAGAAATCAGTGAGAGGTACATGTAACGTCTCCACAGCACGTGATGAAATAACTTGGGTACCTCCAGAAATGGATGGCCTTTATCAGATAAATAGCAATCGTGCTGTGCTTTAACCTTCCTTCCTTGCATTTGGAACCTGCTGCACTGCACTGCACCACATTAGCCAAGTTGCACTGAAAGTCGTCTGTGCTCCCCCACCACCCCCTCCCCACAGGTAACACAGTACCAACATCGGCCCTGACGGAACTCTCCACCGGTGCCCAGCACGGTAACTGGAACCAGCAGTCTTCACCTGGCCCCTTTTCTTACGCAGACTTACTTTTGTTGGCCACACACAGCCGGCTGGTCAGTGGCGTAACCAGGAGAGCTAGGTTATCGTTTCAGACACGGACCTTTCATCCGAATCTCCGACATTTCGAGGGTATTCTTATCCCTGCTCTGTCTCCCTTGTGCCTCGGTGATCGGAACTGGACTCGGTATCTGACCAGCGCGATGTACAGTCTGGTCTGCTCCGACTTGTGGTTTCGTTATGTAGTTCGTGTTTTGTCAATTTTTCCTTTCTCTCTGCAGTATTTTACACTGGTCCCCATTAAACTCCATCTCCCAGTGCACTGCCCGCTTGTATATTCTGCCCACCTCGCTCTGTAATCTCTGAGCTGCTCCCCCCCGGCCCGGCTCTGTCCCACTGGCCCTCCCAGTTCAATGCCACCTGCAAACTTGACCAAGTTACATTGGGTTTGAGTCTAACTCATTGATGTAAATTAGAAACAGTAGTGGTCCCAACAATGATCCTTGGGCCACTCCATTCAGTATTACCTCTCCCTCCCTGACATTAAGCCTCTAACTAAAGTGCCTGTTGTTTTCTACCCTAAAGCTATGGGGTTGTATCCCAGCGAGAGTCTGGGCCTTCAGGAGAGGGTAGGGAGAAATGTGAGGAGTAACATTTTCTGCAACTGTCCTTTCCTGACTAAAATAACCTACGTCAGCACTGCCTTCCTAGACAACGCCTCTCTCGTCCTCCCATAATTCGGGTCAGTAGAAGATGGATCAGCACTGATGATACAAATTAAACCACAGGGCTGTGAGCTTTATAACTAGCTGGTGCTCCATTACAGCCGATTGTACAAATGGAGCATTTTTAAAAATAATTTCTTGAAGGCTGGGCACTTAAAAAAAAAAAGGGCATCTTTGTCCAAGCTCAGTGCCAGATCTGTCTGTGTTATGGCTGATTTACCCCATACGCCATTCATTATCCTTGCAATGCCTAGGAATTTTTGATGTTATTTAATATTTTCCAGTTTCCTGTGTTTATATCAATGTTTACTTCTTTGCAACTTCCATTAAAGATTTTATACAAACTCAGCTATCTCATTTTGTGAATGTTCATTCTCTCAGTTGAGGGCTTTCGTCGGAGAAAAGGTGAGTGAAAAAGGCCACTCGGCTGGCGCGCCCTGTGGCACTCTGCCCGCGGGCCCTGTGGCACTCTGCCCGCGCGCCTATGGAACTCTGCCCGCGGGCCCATGGAACTCTGCCCGCGGGCCCTGTGGCACTCTGCCCGCGCGCCTATGGAACTCTGCCCGCGGGCCCATGGAACTCTGCCCGCGGGCCCTGTGGCACTCTGCCCGCGCGCCTATGGAACTCTGCCCACGGGCCCTGTGGCGCTCTGTCCACGTGCCCTGTGGCGCTCTGCCCGCGCGCCTATGGAACTCTGCCCGCGCGCCCTGTGGCGCTCTGCCTGCACGCCCTGCGGCACTCTGCCCACGCGCCCTGTGGCGCCCTGCGGCACTCTGCCCACGCGCCTATGGAACTCTGCCCGCGCGCCCTACAATTTGACCTAATTTGGGGCAAGTAGGTGACCCAAAAGAAGGGGAACATTTGAGAAGCAGTGACAATTGTCTAATTAAGCTCAGTGTAAGAGTAGAAAGGAAAAAAGAGAAATTGAGGGCAGAGGGCAGTTAACTTGGTAAAAAGCAAATGACAGCGAGATAAAAAGGGACTTTGCCCAGATTAGATGAAAGGAAAAATTGGGAAACAGTCATAGATCAGCAATGGGAAATATTTAAACAGGAGATGGAAAGAGTCCAAATCGAGTGTGGCTCCAGTATGCGAAAAAGAGAGTGTGTCAAAGGATGGGTGAACAGGGGGATTAAATCAGATTTGAAATGTATGAAAAGCAGTTAGAATTTACAAAATTATGGATTTCATAGCTGTGGAATAATGGACATGAGAATCACTAAGGGAGTGTGAGAGAAAATCACACTTCTATAGGCTCATTCAGAGAATTGTCATGGGGACAATTGGGGAATGGCAGAAATACTAAAGACTTCCTCAGATTTCACAGATGAGGTGAATATTGGGATTGTTGAACCCTGAGGGTAAGGTGGGGGTTATCATTCACGGAGAGATGGCACGAAAGAAGTTACTCAGTCTTAAGATGGACAAATCACAAGAATCTAATGGTTTACAGCCCAGGATCCTGAGGGAAGCAGCGGGAGAAATAGAGACTCCGACTATAATTTTCCAAAGTTCTTCCAAAGGACGGGAAAATTGTGCTCAGAGACTGGGGGGGGGGGTGGAAAATATTACTCCACACTTCAAAAACGGGGTTAGGCCAGGAAATTCAGTCAGCCTTACTTCAGTTTTTGGTGAACTATTAGCGGGACCTAACTCCTGAGGAACATCAATCACCTCACACCTTTCCAATCCACAAAGCTTCCTTTTACCTCTACCCTTTGCCCTCTGTCCTCTGACCCAGGCGTGAATCAGAAGCGGTGGGCAAGCCATCCAGGTAAGTTAAAAATCATTTTAAGTATTTAATCCGTCACAGGTAAAGTGCCTTAAGTACCTCAATGAGGTACATTTGGCGCTTTAATTGCTGGTGGGGCTTCTGTTTCCGGGTCACCTGCGCGCGCACAGGTGGGTCCCTGGGAAACTCGGAAGTCGGCGGGTTGGAGCCGGCTTCCGACCCCGAACGGGATTTCAGAGATTTTCGGAGCCCCCCCCAGCCCTAACGCACCCGCAATTGCCTCCTAAAATCACCCCCCAGGGGTGGGCAGACAGGTGGCAGATACAGTTTAATTTAGAGAAATATGAAGTAATACATTTTGGAAGTAAGAAATGGGAGGAAGGAAGAGCACCTTAAATGGTAAGATTTTAAGTGGAGTAGAGGAGCAGGTTGTTAAAGGTGGCGGCACAGGTAGGAGAAGGCCATTTTTTTTTAAAAAAAGCAAATGGAATCCTTGGTTTTATATCTAGAGGCATAGTGCAAGAGTAAGGAGTTAGTTTTTGTCTGATTACGCTCCTGTGAAGTGCCTTGGGACGTTTTCCTACATTAAAGGCGCTATATAAATGCAAGTTGCTGTAATGTTGAGGTTGTACCGAGCTTTAGTTAGGCATGTTTGGAGAATTGGGTACAATTTTGGGTACCTCATTATAGGAAGGATGTTAAAAAGAATGGGAAAGGTGCAGGATAGATTCAGCAGGATGTTGCCAGGGGTGAGGAGCTCTGAAGAGAGACTTGAGAAGTTGGGGCTTATTTAACTGGAGCAGAGAAAGTTAAGACGTGTCCTGATAGAGATCTTGACGAGGTGAACGGTGATAGTTTGTTTCCAATGGCCGATCAGACAGCACAAATTCAAGAGTCGCCGAAAGAATTAAAGAGAAGGCTAGAAAAATAATTAATTACGCAGAGGGCAGTTAGAATGTGAAATTGTTTTCCACAAACTTGTCGAAGCAGAGTCCATAAGTATCTTTAAAAGGAATTATACAATTACTTGGAAAAGGGAATATTAAACGGGTATGGGGAGCGAGCAGGACAGTGAGATTAGACTGGATGGGCATGTGGAGGAGCAACTGGTACAGGCCTAATGACCCGTGTCTGGGCCGTAACATTCAATGGTTCCATGAAGATTTTGTAGAACTGAGAGCCAACAAGAGTCACCCGTTCAAGTACTGTGCACAGTTCTGGTCTCCATATTACAAAAAGGATATAGAGGCATTGGAGAAGATTTACAAGAACTGAGAGATTCTAACTATCAGGAAAGACTGAAGAGGCTGGGGCTCTTTTCTCTAGAAAAAAGGGGTGACCTGATAGAGATCTTTAAAATAATGACGGGGTTCGATAGGGTAGACGTAGAGAAGATATTTCCACTTGTGGGGGAGATCAAAACTAGGGTCATAAATATAAGATAGTCACTAATAAACCCAATAAGGAATTCAGGAGAAACTTCTTTACTCAGAGAGTGGTGAGAATGTGGAACTCGCTACCACATGGAGTAGTTGAGGCGAATAACATAGATGCATTTAAGGGGAAGCTAGATAAACACATCAGGGAGACAGGAATTGAAGGATATGTTGATAGGGTTAGATGAAGAGGAGTGGGAGGAGGCTCGTGTGGAGCATAAACACCGGTGTAGACCAGTGGGGCCGAATGGCCTGTTTCTGTGCCGTACATTCTATGTAAAAAAAACTTAGAATAAAAGCCCTAGCTCAGCAGTGAATGGCTGTGATCAACATGCACGACTAGCTCTAGGCCAACAGTCTGAATCTTACTGTTCGATTACCTTGAATCACCGAGGATTACCTGATGTCAGCACTGGCGCTATCGCTGTGGGACACCACTCGAGATTTGGGTCTGTGGCTCTCCCGGCTGTCAGCTGCTATCTTTGTTTACTGAGTTTGGTCAATGAGTATTGGGAAAACCCACGCTGTCTTCGCTCCCTGCCACGAAATCCGCTCCCTAGCCACCGACTCCATCCCTCTCATTGGCCACTGTCTGAGGCTGAACCAGACCGCAGCTGAGCTTCTGACCCCTTATCCGCTCCATCTCTAAGACCGCCTACTTCCACCTCCGTAACATCGCCCGTCTCCGTCCCTGCCTCAGCTCAAACCCTCATCCATGCCTTTGTTACCTCTAGTCTCGACTATTCCAATGTTCTCCTGACCGGCAGCCCATCTTCCACCCTCCATAGACTTGAGCTCATCCAAAACACTTCTGCCTGTATCCTAACTCGCACCAAGCGTTCACCCATCACCCCTGTGCTCACTGACCTACATTGGCTCCTGGTCTGGCAACACCTCGATTTTAAAATTCTCATCCTTGTTTTCAAATCCCTCCATGGCCTCGCCTCTCCCTATCTCTGTAACCTCCTCCGAGATCGCAGCGTTCCTCCAATCCTTGCCTCTTACTACGTTAAAGGCGCTATATAAATACATGTTGTTGTTGTTGATAACAGTTTGCACCGTGTCAGTGCCGCAAGTGACAGAGGGCAGGGTGATATCGTCCAGGTGCTACTGCACTGAGTGGCTGGATATGGTGCAAATTTGACTAATTGGAAAAGTTACACCATTCAAAATTTGTGTCAACACAAAGTGGTGAAGCCTTTCTGCTCCTGCCAGACACCCCACCGAGCCAGACACCCCACCGAGCCAGACACCCCACCGAGCCAGACACCCCACCGAGCCAGATACCCGACAGAGCCAGATACCCCACAGAGCCAGATACCCCACCGAGCCAGATACCCCACCGAGCCAGACACCCCACCGAGCCAGATACCCGACAGAGCCAGATACCCCACCGAGCCAGATACCCCACCGAGCCAGATACCCCACCGAGCCAGATACCCCACAGAGCCAGACACCCCACCGAGCCAGATACCCGACAGAGCCAGATACCTGACAGAGCCAGATACCCCACCGAGCCAGATACCCCACCGAGCCAGATACCCCACAGAGCCAGACACCCCACCGAGCCAGATACCCGACAGAGCCAGATACCCCACAGAGCCAGATACCCCACCGAGCCAGATACCCCACCGAGCCAGACACCTCACAGAGCTAGATAACCCACAGAGCCAGATACCCCACCGAGCCAGATACCCCACGGTGCCAGATACCCCATGGTGCCAGATAACCCACCGAGCCAGATACCCCACAGTGCCAGATACCCCACGGTGCCAGATAACCCACCGAGCCAGATACCCCATGGTGCCAGATACACGATGGGCCGAAGGGCCTCTATCCGTGCTGTATAACTCTATGACCCCACCGAGCCAGATACCCCACGGTGCCAGATACCCCACAGTGCAAGTTAACACAGACAGTGCTAGCGACCTCCTAGTTTCCACTTCACACTGGTTTCACTTCTTGTGTCTTATCAGTCTTACTCCACATAGTGCCTGACCTGCGACACTCTTAGTTCACTGGCCAGATACAGGCCGGCACTCCCAGCCACAGGCACTACTTTCAGCGCCCTGACCCTGCTTGGCAAGGGTTTTTTGCTTCTGTGTAAGATGTTTTTTTTTATTCGTTCATGGGATGTGGGCGTCGCTGGCAAGGCCGGCATTTATTGCCCATCCCTAATTGCCCTTGAGAAGGTGGTGGTGAGCCGCCTTCTTGAACCGCTGCAGTCCGTGTGGTGAAGGTTCTCCCACAGTGCTGTTAGGAAGGGAGTTCCAGGATTTTGACGATGAAGGAACGGCGATATATTTCCAAGTCAGGATGGTGTGTGTCTTGGAGGGGAACGTGCAGGTGGTGTTGTTCCCATGCGCCTGCTGCCCTTGTCCTTCTGGGTGGTAGAGGTCATGGGTTTGGGAGGTGCTGTCGAAGAAGCCTTGGCGAGTTGCTGCAGCGCATCTGCCACAAATGTTACTTGCCACTTATCAGCCCAAGCCTGGATGTTGTCGAGATCTTGCTGCATGCGGGCACGGACTGCTTCATTATCTGAGGGGTTGCAAATGGAACTGAACACTGTGCAATCGTCAGCGAACATCCCCATTTCTGACCTTATGATGGAGGGAAGGTCATTGATGAAGCAGCTGAAGATGGTTGGGCCTAGGACACTGCCCTGAGGAACTCCTGCAGCAATGTCCTGGGGCTGAGATGATTGGCCTCCAACAACCAATACAATCTTCCTTTGTGCTAGGTATGACTCCAGCCACTGGAGAGTTTTCGTCTTCATTCCCATTGACTTCAATTTTACTAGGGCTCCTTGGTGCCACACTCGGTCAAATGCTGCCTTGATGTCAAGGGCAGTCACTCTCACCTCACCTCTGGAATTCAGCTCTTTTGTCCATGTTTGGACCAAGGCTGTAATGAAGTCTGGAGCTGAGTGGTCCTGGCGGAACCCAAACTGAGCAGGTTATTGGTGAGCAAATGCCACTTGATAGCACTGTCGACGACACGTTCCATCACTTTGCTGATGATCGAGAGTAGACTGATGGGGCAGTAATTGGCCGGATTGGATTTGTCCTGCCTTTTGTGGACAGGACATACCTGGGCAATTTTCCACATTGTCGGGTAGATGCCAGTGTTGTAGCTGTACTGCAACAGATTGGCTAGAGGCGCGGCTAGTTCTGGAGCACAAATCTTCAGCACTACAGCCGGGATGTTGTCGGGGCCCATAGCCTTTGCTGTATCCAGTGCACTCAGCCGTTTCTTGATATCAGGTGGAGTGAATCGAATTGGCTGAAGACTGGCTTCTGTGATGGTGGAGATATCGGGAGGTGACTAAGATGGATCATCTACTTGGCACTTCTGGTTGTTTAATTGTCCACCACCATTCACGACTGGATGTGGCAGGACTGCACAGCTTTGATCTGATCCATTGGTTGTGGAATCGCTTAGCTCTGACTATAGCATGTTGCTTCTGCTTCTGCTGTTTAGCATGCATGAAGTCCAGTGTTGTAACTTCACCAGGTTGGCACCTCATTTTTAGGTACGCCTGGTGCTGCTCCTGGCATGCTCTTCTACACTCCTCATTGAACCAGGGTTGATCCCCTGGCTTGTTGGTAATGGTAGAGTGAGGAATATGCCGGGCCATGAGGTTACAGATTGTGCTGGAATACAATTCTGCTGCTGTTGATGGCCCACAGCGCCTCATGGATGCCCAGTTTTGAGCTGCTAGATCTGTTCTGAATCTATCCCATTTAGCACGGTGGTAGTGCCACACAACACATTGGATGGTGTCCTCAGTGCGAAGATGGGACTTCGTCTCCACGAGGACTATGCGGTGGTCACTCCTAGCAATACTGTAATGGACAGATGCACCTGCGATAGGTAGATTGGTGAGGACGAGACAAAGTAGGTTTTTCCCTCGTGTTGGTTCAGTCACCACCTGCCGCAGGCCCAGTCTGTCCTTCAGGACTCGGCCAGCTCGGTCAGCAGTGGTGCTATGGAGCCACTCTTGGTGATGGACAGTGAAGTCCCCCACCCAGAGTACATTGCAATCCAGTTTAATGCAAAGTGAATGCCAGTACAAGCAGAGGGCTAACACTAGATTAACAAGACAACGTGGCTTCTCACCGATAAAATCAGGATGGCCCCCACAATCATGTCAGGGCGCTGAAAGCCTTATCCTGGACAGTGAACTGAGAGTGTCACAGGTCGTGTACTGTGGGGAGTGAGACATCAGCGACTGATCGGGCACAAGAAGTGAGACCATTGTGAAATGGATTAACAGATAACACTCGGTCCATTTGATCTCCTGGACTGGTTTTGATCGCCTGAGGGGGTCTCTGAGCAATTCCAGCTTATTTTTTCCCTTTAGGCCCTGGGCTTTCCCCTGTTTTTTTGCCTCTCCCCCAATCCAGGAGTGTGGAGAAATTTGTGAAAATGTCCTGATTTCTGCCATTTGATCCTGACTTTTATATGTCCCGTTCACCAATTGGCCAGATCCCAGGCTCGGACTCAAAACCGAACCCGTACTGGTACAGAAAGAGAAAGCACATGACCTTGGAAACCACATGGCCCTCCACACCAGGGTCAGGGTCGGGGTCAGGGTTCAAGTGACCCTGAATCCTTCCTTCCTTCAGT
Organism: Heptranchias perlo; assembly: GCF_035084215.1. Classification (NCBI taxonomy): domain Eukaryota; kingdom Metazoa; phylum Chordata; class Chondrichthyes; order Hexanchiformes; family Hexanchidae; genus Heptranchias; species Heptranchias perlo. The sequence continues at coordinate 14,910,729 of NC_090361.1, forward strand.
AGCACAGGGGTATTAATAAAAATAATAAGGAAATGAAGAAAACGACAATTATATTAATTTCCATTTTAGTGTGCTTAGGGATACATTCGTTTGTTTGCTGTTTAAACAGAATGACCATTGAACAAACTAGAACGATATCAGACATTAGATAACCGTGATAGTTCAGGAATTTCTCTCTTTATTTTACGTCTTTTTTTTTGTGTCAGGCTCAAAGTGGAGACTCCTCTTCACAAAGTTACAAACGGAAGGCAGACACACAGAGAGCCAACAAAAGAATATCCTCTAATGACCAGGCTTTAAGATGTTAATGTGGACAGATGGACAGACTGGGATGATTAGCAAACATCCAATTAGATACAGACCGTTGCGTTCTACAATTGCTGTTAGTAGGAAACACTTTGTAAAGTGTGACTTAAGATTGGCGCCATTGTTACAGGGTAAGACACAATTATTGCCTTGATGGCTAATTCAATCAAACTTAATCATTCTCAACAGCTATACGTCGACATCAAAGAAAGGGCACCCTTATAATCCAGGGACACTGTCCTGTTCTTTAGTTCTCTATTCACCTTGCCTCTAATAATGATGGGGGCCAGTTGGGGCATCGCAGAGAATTAAACATCAGAATCTGATTTTCCAAGAATTTGCTGGGACGAGATTATAAGAATATATAAATGCCTTGTGGACTGATTCCAGTTCTATTATAAAAGTATTGTGCTGTTTGGTATCTTGTTACATATTTTTTGTATTCATATATAATTTTATTTGTAAATAAATCTGACTGGGTAGTTTAGCCTGTAGATAGTGGTCTTGTGGTACATTATTTCCTCGCTTCTGAGGTGACAGGAGGATATGGCGGGAATTCCACCTGTTCTCCAGTGCACAATTCACTGCAATTTGGATTTATTTGTTGCACCCATTCCGTGCTAACACATACACTGGAGAGTAAAGATTCAAAAGGGTCTGGGTCAACCCTGGAACATGCGGAAACCGTTGGGCAAAAGCTCGAGCTGTAACACTAAACACTGCTCACTCTGTCTCATGGGCTTTCTGCTCCCCCTCTCCCATCTTTTTAATCTTGTACTTAAGCTGCCTTAAGGGATCGGTCAGACTCTTCCAGGTCCAATCCTCAAAATCTTCTGCCAGGAGAAAATTCCTGTCAATGACATCAGATGCTTCCCACCAGTTCTTGAAACAATCTACTCCCATCATGGTGATCTCGGCTACACCGTTCCTGGTGATGAGGTCTCCATTGGGTTTGAGAACAACAATACTTGGGATGTCCTTGATATTATACTTCTTTTGTAACTCTCTGGAATACAAAATATAAACATTTATTAGAGTCCATGCTACCATCTCAGATCGACTCCTTAAAGGAATGAACTTGCATTTATATAGTGCCTTTAATGTCCTCATGGCATCCCAGATCACTTCACAGCTAATGAATTAGTTTTGAACTGCAGTCACTGTTGTTTAGAAGGCAAATGCAGCAACCCAATTGAGCACAGCAAGATCCCAAGGTGCCCTCTCAGGTGGGCGTAAAAGATCCCACAGCACTATTTCAAGAAGAGCAGGGGGAGTTCTCCCCGATGACCTCGCCAACAATCCTCCCTCAACGACATCACTGGAAAAATCTATTTATGTCATTGCCGTTTGTGGGATCTTGCTGTGCTCGAAGAAGAGCAGGAGAGTTCTCCCCGGTGTCCTGGACAATATTTATCCCTCAACCAACATCAGTAATTTTGGTCACTATCTCATTGCTGTTTGTGGGATCTTGCTGTGCGCAAATTGGCTGCCACATGTTCCTCCATTACAACAGTGACTGCACTTCAAAAAGTACTTTTTTATTATGTGTTCATGGGATGTGGGCGTCGCTGGTGAGGCCGGCATTTATTGCCCATCCCTAATTGCCCTTAAGAAGGTGGTGGTGAGCCGCCTTCTTGAACCGCTGCAGTCCGTGTGGTGACGGTTCTCCCACAGTGCTGTTAGGAAGGGAGTTCCAGGATTTTGACCCAGTGACGATGAAGGAACGGCGATATATTTCTAAGTCGGGATGGTGTGTGACTTGGAGGGGAACGTGCAGGTGGTGTTGCTCCCATGTGCCTGCTGCCCTTATCCTTCTAGGTGGTAGAGGTTGCGGGTTTGGGAGGTGCTGTCGAAGAAGCCTTGGTGAGTTGCTGCAGTGCATCTTGTAGATGGTACACACTGCAGCCACTGTGCGCCGGTGGTGAAGGGAATGAATGTTTAGGGTGGTGGATGGGGTGCCAACCAAGCGGGCTGCTTTGTCCTGGATGGTGTCGAGCTTCTTTAATGTTGTTGGAGCTGCACTCATCCAGGCAAGTGGAGAGTATTCCATCACACTCCTGACTTGTGCCTTGTAGATGGTGGAGAGGCTTTGGGGAGTCAGGAGGTGAGCCATTCGCCGCAGAATACCCAACCTCTGGCCTGCTCTTGTAGCCACAGTATTAATATGGCTGGTCAAGTTAAGTTTCTGGTCAATGGTGACCCCCAGGATGTTGATGGTGGGGGATTTGGCGATGGTAATGCCGTTGAATGTCAAGGGGAGGTGGTTAGACTCTCTCTTGTTGGAGATGGTCATTGCCTGGTACTTGTCTGGCACGAATGTTACTTGCCACTTATCAGCCCAAGCCTGGATGTTGTCCAGGTCTTGCTGCATGCTGGCACGGACTGCTTCATTATCTGAGGGGTTGCGAATGGAACTGAACACTGTGCAATCATCAGCAAACGTCCCCACTTCTGACCTTATGATGGAGGGAAGGTCATTGATGAAGCAGCTGAAGGTGGTTGGGCCTAGGACACTGCCCTGACGAACTCCTGCAGCAATGTCCTGGGGCTGAGATGATTGGCCTCCAACAACCACTACCATCTTCCTTTGTGCTAGGTATGACTCCAGCCACTGGAGAGTTTTCCCCCTGATTCTCATTGACTTCAATTTTACTAGGGCTCCTTGGTGCCACACTCGGTCAAATGCTGCCTTGATGTCAAGGTCAGTCACTCTCACCTCACCTCTGGAATTCAGCTCTTTTGTCCATGTTTGGACCAAGGCTGTAATGAGGTCTGGAGCCTAGTGGTCCTGGCGGAACCCAAACTGAGCATCAGTGAGCAGGTTATTGGTGAGTAAGTGCCGCTTGATAGCACTGTCGACGACACCTTCCATCACTTTGCTGATGATTGAGAGTAGACTGATGGGGCGGTAATTGGCCGGATTGGATTTGTCCTGCTTTTTGTGGTCAGGACATACCTGGGCAATTTTCCACATTGTCGGGTAGATGCTAGTGTTGTAGCTGTACTGGAACAGGTTGGCTAGAGGCGCGGCTAGTTCTGGAGCACAAGTCTTCAGCACTACAGCCGGGATGTTGTCGGGGCTCATAGCCTTTGTTGTATCCAGTGCACTCAGCCGTTTCTTGATATCACGTGGAGTGAATCGAATTGGCTGAAGACTGGCTTCTGTGATGGTGGAGATATCGGGAGGAGGTCGAGACGGATCATCCACTCGGCACTTCTGGCTGTAAAGTGCTCCGGGATGTCCTGTGAGCATGAAAGGCATTCCATAAATGGGGGACGGTCTTCTCTTCTTTTGCTGCATCCCACCGTCCACTCAGCCAGAATGCACCTTGGTCACTGGTTCAGTTAGTAACAAACGAGCAAAGGCAACAGAGCTTCAAAACATGTGGGGGTAGAAGTTTTGGCGCGCCCAATTTCTGAGCGCGCGGGGTGTGGGTGGGGGGCGAACAGGGAGCAGTTTCGGCGCCTGAATGGTGAGAATGCCTCAGGACGAAGGGACAGTTGCAGAGCTGGATTTTCTTTTCATTGGAGAAAAGAAGATTGAGGACGACATGATGCAGGTCCTCAAAATGCTGATGAAGTAGCTGACAGTCAGGTATTGACTTGGATTGGGCCGCACAGCAATAGAATTAACGAGTGATGGGAGCTGAGAAGATTTCTTTCACAGAGTAGTGGATCATATTGAATGGCGGAGCAGGCTCGAAGGGCCGAATGGCCTTCTCCCGCTCCTAATTTCTATGATATGGAGCAGATTCCCAGCAGAGGCAGTTGAGGCTCCCTCAAAAGCAGCTGGAAAACACCTGGCTGGGAATGAGATTGGTCATAATAGGGACAGGAGTAGATTGAGATGAGTAAATATTCCACAGGTCACAAAGGGGCCCATCCTGCCGGAGCAGGAGAAGGTTAGCAAGCCAAGGTTGAATAATGAAGAGGCGAGGATGGATGAGGGAGTATTTGTAGCATTTTGCCTCAGGGGATTAGATTAGTCGGCTAGAATCTATGATGGGGTAGATTGTACATGGTCTGTGAAAGGAGTAAGGAATCTTACAACACCAGGTTATAGTCCAACAGTTTTATTTGAAAATCACAAGCTTTTGGAGGCTTTCTCCTTCGTCAGGTGAGTCACATTCACCTGACGAAGGAGAAAGCCTCTGAAAGCTTGTGATTTTCAAATAAAGCTGTTGGACTATAACCTGGTGTTGTAAGATTCCTTACATTTGTCCACCCCAGTCCATCACCGGCATCTCCACATCATGTGAAAGGAGTGGGCTTGATGGGCCAAATGGCCTTTTCTCATTCCATGCTGGTATAATAATAAAACCCATCTTGTGAAACAGGCATTAGGCCTCTCATTTGCATATACAAAGGGTCTAATTCCCGTTTCAGGCCCTGCACAATGGATTTTGCCCTTTCCCAGTAAGAGGGGCAGCACACATCTGGCCGGAAATATGCGTGAGCTTCTTGTCCATTATACTAGAGGCTAAGTAGGTCCTTTAGCGTCCGAAAGATTGGCGCTGTGCGGCTGAATTCTCCACCTTGGCGTGTATTCATCAGCCATTTTAATAAACTGCGTGCAGTTATCAATCATACAAATGATTCCAGGTCAGAGAGAACAATGAGGTAACTTCCCTTACTTAAAAATGGACATAAAGTTACACCAATATTGATGTAACTAGTTTGCCTAGGGTCTAGGAAATAGTACACTCACCCTGACATGACCTGATCCCACTTGGTTTCCAAGTTAAGGTCATTACTCTAGGCCAGGTGACCCCCCCAGCGCAGGTTAGGGTCGCCAACTCTGGTTCGACATATTCCTGGAGGTTTCATCACATGACCTCCCTCCTCCAACCGCCCCGCCCAGTCAAACAATATTCTTATAACTAATAATCAGAAGTGTTCAAAGAAAATTTTTACAACCCACAGTTTTTATTACCCTTGTGATTTTTCTCCCGGGTGTTGCTTGCAGCAGTGTCCAGGAGTTTAATTTTTAATTCCTGGAGACTCCAGGACGAATCCTGGAGGGTTGGCGACCCCACCCCCCAGGGCCTACTACCTGTAAGTGGATGAGGACAGTCAGCCATTGTTGTAGGCCTGAGAGCCCACGGCAGGGATAATAACCATCAAAAGCAGCAGTCCGAAGGCCTCCAACTGAAGTTTTCTATGGGTCCTGCAAAAAAAAGGTTTCCACTTGCCTCTTTTGTCCTCCATGGCCTTGCTGCCTGCCTTATTCACATAAAAATTGTGGGGTTTTTAAATTTTCTTTGAACACTTTTGATGATTAGTTATAAAAATATTGGACGTGGGAAAAACAGCTGTTTGACTGACAGTCAAGAATCATCCAATCGTGTAATGAAGAGTCCGTTCGCTCTCCAATTGGCCGTGGGAAGGCGGGGCACCACGAGGATGGACATGTCAGGCGACCAATGGCGGGAGTGTGGGGGGGGGCACCGTGAGGATGGACATGTCGAGCGACCAATGGCGGGAGTGTGGGGGCGGGGTGGCTGGAGGCAGGAGGTCATGTGATGAAACCTCCAGCAATACGTCCAATCAGAGTTGGCGACCCTAGCTTGGCGGTTTATTAAAGTTAAATGTTACATATACTCACGGCCAACACCGAGGTTGCATACGATGCCACTATAGAAGAATAGTCCATTGCAGCCAGCTGAGCTCAACTTACTCCTTCCGATTTCTTCCCCCTTGCAGTTATAATTTCACTTCCTTTATACTGTTTCTAAGCTGTGCCCACAGCCTGGGCACTCATAATCTTCACCCACTGTCGATACCAGCTCCTGTCAAGATGTTCCAGGCCTGCTCAATATTATGTTCTCAATGTCTTTCAATTTTATGTTTTTTAACTACAGGAATAATATGAAATGGAACATAGTACAAAATAAGTAATTTTTTCATGTAAAATGGATTTCTCAACTATTTCTCAATCTTAATCTCCAACAGTGGGACCAGGCCCAAGATCTAATTCCTGCTTCCTCTGAGTGTCCTCACTAGTGAACGTCCGTCCACCCAACGTGCCTGTAGGAAAATGAGGCCGAATGCTTTTAGACCTCTCCCACCATTCACAGAGCTGCCCCATGCTTGGACCTGCTCCAACGTTAGCAGCAGTACAGCTCTCCTCTTAATAAAATCACAAGTTCAAGGAGTTGGGACCTTTAACTTCATAGAATCATAGTATGTTTCGACTCAGAAAAAGGCCGTTCAGCCCATCAATCTGCCTGGTCCAATCCCACTCTCATGCTCCCCATACCCTTTACTACTCCTCTTTTTCACGCAACTGTCTAATTTCCTTTTAAAGGTACTTTAAATCTGCTTTAACAATGGTTTGTGGCAGAGAATTCCATGTTCTAACTACTCTTTGTGTCTCTCCTTTACAGTGAGGTGGGATTACAGTCCCCACCGTTTATAGTGGTCGGTGTTAATGCGGTCAGTCCGCTATAAGAGTTGGACGGTGCGTCGTCTTTTAAAGGGACTGCGCCCTTCCTTGCTGAGGGAGGAGTGAGAGCCGCTGGGCGCCGCTCCACGCCCGGTTGTTTAAGTTTCTTCCCGTCGTGGGAGGTGAGATTCTCTCCAAAGCAGCAGCAATGACTTGTGCTCGAGACTACGTCCCTCCGGAACTGTCCTTCGCCAACATCGGGGCAAACGTTCCCTCCTACATGTGCCGGCTGACGAGTGAACTCTACGACCCTGACCACCACCAAATCTAAATTAATGAAACCCACTGAGACCCGAAAAAAAAACCAGTCACAGACACAAAATGGTCCATGGAGGGATTTAACTACAAATACAACAACAACTTGCATTTATATAGCGCCTTTAATGTAGTAAAACGTCCCAAAGCGCTTCGCAGGAGCGATTATCAAACAAAATTTGACACCGTGCCACAAAGTGATTTTGGGACCAGGTGACCAAAAGCTTGGTCAAAGAGGTAGGTTTTAAGGAGCGTCTTAAAGGAGGAGAGAGAGGCGGAGAGGTTTAGGGAGGGAATTCCAGAGCTCAGGGCCTAGGCAGCTGAAGGCACGGCCGCCAATGGTGGAGATACGGAAATCGGGAATGCGCAAGAGGCAAGAATTGGAGGAGCGCAGAGATCTCGGAGGGTTGTAGGGCTGGAGGAGGTTACAGAGATAGGGAGGGACGAGGCCATGGAGGGGTTTGAAAACAAGGATAAGAATTTTAAAATCGAGGCGTTCCCCGACCGGGAGCCAATGTAGGTCAGTGAGCACATGGGTAATGGGTGAACGGGACTTGGTGCGAGTTAGGAGACGGGCAGCAGAGCTGGACGAGCTCAGGTTTACGTTTACCTATCATAACCCTTCATAATCTTGCAGAAGGGGAACGGATAGGGTGGATAGAGAGAAACTATTTCCGCTGGTTGGGGATTCTAGGAGTAGGGGGCACAGTCTAAAAATTAGAGCCAGACCTTTCAGGAGTGAGATTAGAAAACATTTCTACACACAAAGGGTAGTACAAGTTTGGAACTCTCTTCCTCAAACGGCAATTGATACTAGCTCAATTGCTAAATTTAAATCTGAGATAGATAGCTTTTTGGCAACCAAAGGTATTAAGGGATATGGGCCAAAGGCAGGTATATGGAGTTAGATCACAGATCAGCCATGATCTTATCAAATGGCGGAGCAGGCACGAGGGGCTGAATGGCCTACTCCTGTTCCTATGTTTCCTATGTCGCCCTTTAACCCTCTGTGTTCCAGTGCGGCGCCCCCTTACCTTTTGTACTTGTCCCGGAATGGTAAGAAGAGCCACTTCCTGTGCAGTGTCTTGAGATATTGCTGCTCCTTCTCCTCTGTTTGATCCTGGGAGACGTAGACCAGCACCAGCTGAGCTGCTCGATCCACGTAATACTCGTCCATCAGCCGGTTGGAGAAATCCTGCAGCGCGGGGGAGAACTTCTGGCATTTGGGACATTCCCTCGAGCCGAAGTACAGCAGCACCAACTTGTTTCTCACCTTGTTCTCCAGCTGCTGCTGGGTGTCCAGTTCGTCTCTGCCTCTGTTGTTCTCTATCAAGGTTATTCCGTTGAACACGTCCACCATGATGACCAACCGTCTCCACGGCAGCCTCTGCCACTAAATCAGATTTACCCGATCAGGATTACTGTTAATCTTTAATTAAGCCACTTTAATTCTCCGCCTCACTCCCACTCTGACCTCTCTGTTCTCGGCCTCCGACACTGATCCAACGAAGCTCAATGGAAGCTCGAGGAACAGCATCTCATCTTTCGATTAGGCACCGCAGCAACTCGCCAAGGCTTCTTCGACAGCACCTCCCAAACCCTCAACCTCTACCACCTAGAAGGACAAGGGCAGCAGGCACATGGGAACAACACCACCTGCACGTTCCCCTCCAAGTCACACACCATCCCGACTTGGAAATATATCGCCGTTCCTTCATCGTCGCTGGGTCAAAATCCTGGAACTCCCTTCCTAACAGCACTGTGGGAGAACCGTCACCACACGGACTGCAGCGGTTCAAGAAGGCGGCTCACCACCATCTTCTCAAGAGCAATTAGGGATGGGCAATAAATGCCGGCCTGGCCAGCGACGCCCACATCCCATGAATGAATAAAAAAAAATTTTACAACCTTCTGGACTCAACACTGATTTCAATAACTTCAGATCATAACCACTGCTCCCATTGTCTCGGACAGCAGGTGCTGGTAACGGTTCAGCTGTTGCCATTCACACTTCCTCCGGACCCATCTTTTGTTTCTTAACCTGTCCCATTACCACCCTCTCTTGCCTTGCACCATCATCCCTTTTGTCATTTACATAGAATTACATAGAATCTACAGCACAGAAACAGGCCATTCGGCCCAACAGTTCTATGCCGGTGTTTATGCTCCAGACGAGCCTCCTCCCATCCTATCAGCATAACCTTCTATTCCTCTCTCCCTCATGTGTTTATCTAGTCTCCCCTTAAATGCATCGATGCTATTCCCCTCAACCACTCCTCATGGTAGCGAGTTCCACATTCTCACCACTCTCTGGGTAAAGAAGTTTCTCCTGAATTCCCTATTGGATTTATTAGTGACTATCTTATATTTATGGCCCCCAGTATTGGTCTCCCCCACTCCTGCCCTCCACTCTATCACAGATCTTCCCCTTTGTTCTTTCCTCCTCCCCCTCCCACTTTTCCCCTGGCCCTGTACTTGTTTATAAACTGTTAAATCTCCAACTTCTTCCAGATCTGATGAAAGGTCATCGACCTGAAACATTAACTCTGTTTCTCTCTCCACAGATGCTGCCTGCATTTTATTTCAGATTTCGAGCATCCGCAGTATTTTGCTTTTGTTTTACGACTAATGTATGTGCTGGTTTAAACTCAATGTCCTTCTAATAATGAGGCGAGCTCAAGGCCAAGCAGGGTTCATCAGTCACCTACTGATAGGGACACGATAAACAGAGAAAGCTGCGAATGGCAGTCAGTAGCTGCAGCAGAGGCAGGTTGGGAGGTAAAGGCACAGAACTGGCCTTTTACTAACAACAACAACTTGCATTTATATAGCGCCTTTAATGTAGTAAAACGTCCCAAGGCGCTTCACAGGAGCGTTATCAAACAAAATTTGACACCGAGCCACATAAGGAGATGACAGGTCAAAGAGGTAGGTTTTAAGGAGCATCGTAAAGGAGGAGAGAGAGGCGGAGAGGTTTAGGGAGGGAATTCCAGAGCTCAGGGCCCAGGCAGCTGAAGACACGGCCGCCAATGGTGGAGCAATGGAAATTGGGGATGCGCAAGAGGCCAGAATTGGAGGAGCGCAGAGATCTCGGAGGGTTGTAGGGCTGGAGGAGGTTATAGAGATAGGGAGGGGTTTCAAAACAAGGATGAGAATTTTAAAATCGAGGCGTTGCAGGACCGGGAGCCAATGTAGGTCAGCGAGCACAGGGGCGATGGGAGAAAGGGATTTGGTGCGAGTTAGGATACGGGCAGCAGAGTTTTGGATGAGCTCAAGTTTACGAAGGGTGGAAGGTGGGAGGCCGGCCAGGAGAGCATTGGAATAGTCGAGCCTGGAGGTAACAGAGGCACGGATGAGGGTTTCAGCAGCAGATGGTAGTTGTTTCTTTGTAAGGGACGGTTTATTGTACTCAGTGCTCAAGCTGCTATGCTCCTGGCCAGATATTCCCAATGTCCTCAAAAGGCAATCTTCTTCCATCCCCAGGGTCTGGGAGTTGCTGGCTAGGCTGGCATTTATTACCCATCCCCGGTTGCCCTGAGAGAGTGGTACCGTGGGCCTCTCCTTGAACAACCGCTGGGGGCCGTGCGGTGATGGTATTAAGCAATTTTTCTTTTTTGACAACTGATTGTCTTCTAGGCCACTTTCAGAGGGCATTAAAGTCAACCACATAATGTGGGACTGTATTCTCAGCTTTATACCCCAGCACCTCCCCCCCCCCATCTCCCCCTCTCAGTGCTTCCAGCACCAATCTCCCCTTTCGTGCTCCCTGCTCTCCCTCGACCCTGACCTCTACCAGTGCAGTAACCCTCAGCCATGCCCCATTACCAGTCCCACACTCCAGACTATAAGTTGAGAGATTGGGTTGAATGGGGAACAGGGCAATCACACTGCGTTGTGAATGATTATTGTGGTTTGAATGAGAGTGCACAATGAGAGCGCTCTTTTGACAATGGATTTGAATTTTTGGGCGATTGAGAACAGTTTGAAACAGAAAGTTAAACTGAACTAGCATTAAGAAAATGAACAAGAGCACATATTTGAAATGGGAAAATCCATTAGAATGGGAAGTTGCTATTGTCAATGAGGTTTCCATTGAAAGAAAGAATTTGTATTTATACAGCACCCATCATCATCTCATTATGTCCCAAAGTGCTTTAAATCCAATTTTACACTTTTTGAAGTGTAGTCACTGTTGTAATGTAGGAAACACAGCAGCCAATTTGCGCACAGCAAGATCCCACAAACAGCAATGTGATAAATGACCATAGAATCATAGAAGTTACAACATGGAAACAGGCCCTTCGGCCCAACATGTCCATGTCGCCCAGTTTATACCACTAAGCTAGTCCCAATTGCCTGCACTTGGCCCATATCCCTCTATACCCATCTTACCCATGTAACTGTCCAAATGCTTTTTAAAAGACAAAATTGTACCCGCCTCTACTACTGCCTCTGGCAGCTCGTTCCAGACACTCACCACCCTTTGAGTGAAAAAATTGCCCCTCTGGACCCTTTTGTATCTCTCCCCTCTCACCTTAAATCTATGTCCCCTCGTTATAGACTCCCCTACCTTTGGGAAAAGATTTTGACTATCTACCTTATCTATGCCCCTCATTATTTTATAGACCAGATAATCTGTTTTTAGTGACATCGATCGAGGGATAAATATTGGCCAGGGAGAACTCCCCTGCTCTTCGTCTTCAGCTGCTTCATCAATGACCTTCCCTCCATCATAAGGTCAGAAATGGGGATGTTCGCTGATGATTGCACAGTGTTCAGTTCCATTCGTAACCCCTCAAATAATGACGCCGTCCGTGCCCGCATGCAGCAAGACCTGGACAACATCCAGGCTTGGGCTGATAAGTGGCAAGTAACATTTGCACCAGACAAGTGCCAGGCAATGACCATCTCCAACAAGAGAGAGTCTAACCACCTCCCCTTGACAGTCAACAGCATTACCATTGCCGAATCCCCCACCATCAACATCCTGGGGGTCACCATTGACCAGAAACTTAACTGGACCAGCCACATAAATACTGTGGCTACAAGAGCAGGTCAGAGGCTGGGTATTCTGCGGCGAGTGACTCATCTCCTGACTCCCCAAAGCTTTTCCACCATCTACAAGGCACAAGTCAGGAGTGTGATGGAATACTCTCCACTTGCCTGGATGAGTGCAGCTCCAACAACACTCAAGAAACTCAACACCATCCAGGGCAAATCAGCTCACTTGATTGGTACCCCATCCACTACCCTAAACATTCACTCCCTTCACCATTGTGGCTGCAGTGTGTACCATCCACAAGATGCACTGCAGCAACTCACCAAGGCTTCTTCGAAACCACCTCCCAAACCCGCGACCTCTACCACCTAGAAGGACAAGAGCAGCAGGCACATGGGAACAACACCACCTGCACGTTCCCCTCCAAGTCACACACCATCCCGACTTGGAAATATATCGCCGTTCCTTCATCGTCGCTGGGTCAAAATCCTGGAACTCCCTTCCTAACAGCACTGTGGGAGAACCTTCACCACACAGACTGCAGCGGTTCAAGAAGGCGGCTCACCACCACCTTCTCAAGGGCAATTAGGGATGGGCAATAAATGCTGGCCTCGCCAGCGACGCCCACATCCCATGAACGAATAAAAAAAAAGTGCCATGGGATCTTTTACGTCCAACTGCGAGAGGGTAGGTGTCTCGTCCGAAAGAAATCTGAACTAGTTAGAAATGGAAAAAGTAGATGGACTGTGAATTTGAACAGAAGGAAAACTATTGCCAATGAATTCAATCGAGAGATCGGATCTGAATGGGGAACGAAGATGATATAATGGATTTTGACCAAATCCTGAGGGATGAATCCCATGCAGTGCAGTCCCTGTGTGAAAGATCTGGAGAAAGGGATTGGAGCAAACATTGGCGTTCTTAAGAACAGATTGGAGTCCAAGACGGTAACAGTAATTTGAAACGGCAAAGTGACAAGGAATGTGAACACATGGTTCAATTTAAGAACAGCCGCTGCAATGTGAGTTTGCATTCTCTCCGACAGCTGTTGTCAATGAGGGTTCTGAGTGAGTAGCCATGTTAAACACTGGATTTGGGTTGGGGGTGTTGGGTCAGTATTGAAAGTGATGAATAGCATTGCAGTTTAACTATGAATGGGAATGTGGAGATGACAACTATGAGTAATCACTGTGGTTCGAATCAGGACAGCACGAGGAATCCCCAGGGACGTTGGATGGGAAACTTTAGCTTCGTGAAGAAGTGTTTGAAGTGGAACTCAAACTGGTGACGATGCCTTCAATTGGCAAAAAGAAAACGAAAATGTTTTGCGATGGTCAAACCTCTTGGAATGTGCCTTTAGAACAACAAAAACAATCGCCAGTAAGTTTTAAACTGAACTGGGAAGTAACATGAGATTTTGACATGTGAGATAAAGTATTTTGGTTTGAATGAGAACTTTGCACAGAGCCTCCAATGTCATAAAGAACTGAAGACGTAGATTGGCATTTATGGTTGAGTTATCAAGATGTTTTGTATTTCAGTTGGAACGTTTGAAAGAAAGAACAAACTCACATTTAACCCTGACCCTTTCACATCCTCAGGACATCCCAAAGTGCGTCACAGCCAATGAATTACTTTTGAAGTATGGTCACTGTTGTTAAGCAGGCAATCACAGGAGCTAATTTGCATGTAGCAGGGTCCGACAAACAACAAGAAGATAAACGGACTGTTAATCTGTTTTTTGGGGGTTGAGGGGTAAATGTCGGCCATGGGGACAGGGAGAACTCCCCATCTCTTCTTTGAATCTTCTTTTACACTCACCTAAACAGGCAGTCAGGACCTCGGCTTAACGTCTCACCCAAAAGATGGCACCTCCGATATTGCAACACTCCGCGGCAGGTTAGACGCGGCTCATGGGGACTGCCTGCCTCTCCTCCGCGGTCCTCTCTGCGCCCGGGTGGCCCTGGAGAAGGAGCATGCGGTGTCTGCCAGTATGCTTGAGGCCTTCCCTGACCGCTGGGCTCCGCAGGGACTGGAGTGCATAGTAGGCACTGCCAGTAATATTATGATTTAATTTGCTAAGTTCCCTTTGTCTTTTGTATGATTTGGGTTTTTAATGGTCGTGCCCTTCAGGGGCACTTTTGTTAGATTTCTTTAATTTTGGGTTGACGACACTGGGGCAACGGGTTGATTAAGAAGAGTCAACACTCCTCAGTGCCGCACTGGAGTGTCAGCCTAGATTATGTGCTCAAGTCCTGGAGTGGGACTCGAACCTACAACCTTCTCAATCGGGGGCAAAACTGCCACAAACTGAGCCAAACTGACACTTTGATATTTCAATTCAAAATGATATACGACATTGTGTAATGGATTCCAAAGTCTCAATCGCCCAATAGACTATCTCTGACCACTTTCTCGTTTCTCTTACCATCCATATATCCCTGCCTTTCCCAACCCCGCTATCTACCCCTGGAAAAAAAACTCTTTCAGCGCTGCCTCACTAATTCAATCACAAACTCCCAATCCCCTCTCCTCTGGCCCTCCACTAGCCATGACACCTCTGCTGCTGTCGATCTGTTCAACTGCCTCTGCCTTTCACACCTTGGTTACCACCAAATCCCTCACCCCTGCCCTTCTCCCACATCAAAATTACATATTACGTAGAATTACATCAAATTTACAGCACAGAAACAGGCCATTCGGCCCAACTGCTCTATGCCAGTGTTTATGCTCCACATGAGCCTCCTCCCTCCTTACTTGATGTAACCCTATCAGCATAACCTTCTATTCCTTTCTCACCCATGTGTTTATCTAGCTTCCCCTTAAATGCATCTAATCTATTCACCTCAACTACTCCTTGTAGTAGCGAGTTCCACATTCTCACCACTCTCTGGGTAAAGAAGTTTCTCCTGAATTCCCTATTGGATTTATTAGTGACTATCTTATATTTATGGCCCCTAGTTTTGGTCTCCCCCACAAATGGAAACATCTTCTCTCCATCTACCCTATCAAACCCTTCAGTAATTTAAAATAATTAATTAATTATTAATTCATTGATTCACAATTGGACCAAAGGCTGGAGAATTCAAGTCCATTGAATGCATGGATGGTTTTGTTTTTCCAACTCCAGACCTGGTTTGATCATGTTAAGCATTTCTGTGTCTTACTCTCCTCAGCCAAGTCCTCCTACCACTCCAGGATCATCCCTGAAGACAAGGCCAATCCAATCTAAGATTGAGACCATCTCTGCAGATTCCCCTGTTGCTACCGACCCCTTCACTCCCATCCAGCTCCTGATCTCCTCTCAGTCTCCCACCCACCCATCCCGACACTCTGCAGTTTCTCTCCCATCTATCCACCAGCTTTTTCCAAGCTAATCTCTTTCCATGAGACCCACCTCCTGCAGGCTTGACCCTCTCCCCCCTCCCCCCCCACCTGAATTACCTTTCTTAGCCCCCAGTCATGCTGAAATTATTAATGACATCCCCTGCTCAGGCACCATTCATCTCCGATCCAAAACTACCACCATTTCCACTCTTTACCCATCTATTCTCTCCAATTGTTACTCCATTTCTAACCTCTCTCTCCTCTCTAAGGTTCTTAGATATATCCTGGTCTCCCAGCTCCATGTGTATCTCTCCCAAAATATAAAAATATAACAACATAAGAAATAGCAGCAGGAGTAGGCCATACGCCCCCTCGAGCCTGCTCCGCCATTCAATCAGATCATGGCTGATCTTCGACCTCAACTCCACTTTCCCGCCCGATCCCCATATCCCTTGATTCCCCTAGAGTCCAAAAATCTATAAATCTCAGTCTTGAATATACTGAACAACTGAGCATCCCCAGCCCTCTGGGGTAGAGAATTCCAAAGATTCACAACCCTCTGAGTGAAGAAGTTCCTCCTCATCTCAGTCTTAAATGGCCGACCCCTTATCCTAAGACTATGCCCCCTAGTTCTAGACTCTCCAGCTTCTGATTCAACCCCAGCCTCTGACCTGATCACAGCACCGAGAAAGCCCTGTCCAAAGAAGACATCCTCGGGACCGTGACCATATTGCTTTATTCATCCTTGTCTTTCTCAATCTCTCTGTGGGCATTAGATTCAGTTGACCAGGCCAACTGCTGTATATATGCCAGTGCTATATGTACATTGTTATACAGCTGTACAAAGCCCTGGTTAGATCACATCTGGAGTACCATGTACAGTTCTGGGCATCGCACCTTAGAAAGGATATATTGGCCTTGGAAGGAGTGCAGTGCAGATTCACCAGAATGTTACCAGGGCTCCGTGGGTTAGATTATGAGGAGAGATTACATAAACTAGGATTGTATTCCCTGGAATATCGAAGGTTAAAGGGGTGATTTGATTGAGGTTTTTAGGATTTTGAAAGGAATTGATGGGGTAGATAGAGAGAAACTTTTTCCACTGGTGGGGGAGTCTAGAACAAGGGGACGTAACCTTAAAATCAGAGCCAGGCCATTCAGGAGAGAAGTTAGGAAACATTTCTTGACACACAGGGTGGTAGAAGTGTGGAACTCGCTCCCACAAAGAGCATTAGATGCTCGCTCAATTTTAAGTCTGAGATCGATAGATTTTTGCTAGTCAAGGAAATTAAGGGATATGGAGCCAAGGCGGGTGGGTGGAGTTAGGATACAGATCAGCCATGATCTCATTGAGTGGCGGAACAGGCTCGAGGGGCTGAATGGCCTACTCCTGTTCCTATGTGCTGTACATACATTGTGCTGTATATACGTTGTGCTGTATATACCCATGTACTGTAAATACATTGTTCTGTGTATACATCATCCTGTATATCCCTCTGCCCTGTATATCCCCCTGCCCTGTATATACCCCTGTGCTGCATAAACATTGTGCTGTATATACCTCTGTCCCACATATAGATTGTCCTGTATATACCCCTATGCTGTATATACATTGTCCTGTGTATATCCCTGTGCTGCATTTACATTGTACTGTGTATACCCTATGCTGTACATACATTGTCCTATGTATATACCTGTGCTGTATATACATTGTCCTGTGTATACACCTATGCTATATGTACATTGTCCTATGTATACACCTATGCTGAATATACATTGTTCTGTGTATATAGTGTATATACATAGTATCATAGTAGGTACAGCACAGGTGGAGGCCGTTCAGCCCATCGTGCCTATGCCGGCTCTTTGAAAGAGCTGTCCAATTAGTCCCACTCCCCTGCTTTTTCCCCACAGCCCTGTAAATTTTTCCTTTTCAAGTATTTATCCGAGTCCCTTTTGAAAGTTACTATTGAATCTGCTTCCACCGCCCTTTCAGGCAGTGAATTCCAGATCATCACAACTCGCTGCGTAAAAAAAATGTTTCCTCATCTCGCCTCTGGCTCTTTTGCTGATCACCTTAAATCCGTGTCCTCTGGTCACCGACCCTTAAGAACATAAGAACATAAGAAATAGGAGCAGGAGTAGGCCAATCGGCCCCTCGAGCCTGCTCCGCCATTCAATAAGATCATGGCTGATCTGATCCTAACCTCAAATCTAAATTCCTGTCCAATTTCCTGCCCGCTCCCCGTAACCCCTAATTTCCTTTACTTCTAGAAAACTGTCTATTTCTGTTTTAAATTTATTTAATGATGTAGCTTCCACAGCTTCCTGGGGCAGCAAATTCCACAGAACTACTACCCTCTGAATGAAGAAGTTTCTCCTCATCTCAGTTTTGAAAGAGCAGCCCCTTATTCTAAGATTATGCCCCCTAGTTCTAGTTTCACCCATCCTTGGGAACATCCTTAACGCATCCACCCGATCAAGCCCCTTCACAATCTTATATGTTTCAATAAGATCGCCTCTCATTCTTCTGAACTCCAATGAGTAGAGTCCCAATCGACTCAACCTCTCCTCATATGTCCACCCCCTCATCCCCGGGATTAACCGAGTGAACCTTCTTTGTACTGCCTCGAGAGCAAGTATGTCTTTTCTTAAGTATGGAGACCAAAACTGTATGCAGTATTCCAGGTGCGGTCTCACCAATACCTTATATAACTACAGCAATATCTCCCTGTTTTTATATTCTATCCCCCTAGCAATAAAAGCCAACATTCCGTTGACCTTCTTGATCACCTGCTGCACCTGCATACTAACTTTTTGATTTTCTTGCACTAGGACCCCCAGATCCCTTTGTACTGCAGTACTTTCCAGTTTCTCGCCATTAAGATAATAACTTGCTCTCTGATTTTTTCCTGCCAAAGTGCATAACCTCACATTTTCCAATATTGTATTGCATCTGCCAAATCTCCGCCCACTCACCCAGCTTGTCTATATCCCCTTCTACCACTGGAAACAGTTTCTCATTATTTACTCTGTCAAAACTGTTCATGATTTTGAACACCTCTATCAAATCTCCCCTTAACCTTCTCTTTTTTAAGAAGAACAACCCCAGCTTCTCAAGTCCTGTGTATACCCCTACCCTGAATATATGTTGTCCTGTGTATAACCCTATGCTGATTATACATTGTTCTATGTATCAACCTATGCTGTATATACATTGTTCTGTGCATAGACCTACACTGTGTATACACTGTCCTGTGTATACACCCTTGCTGTATATACATTGTTCTGTATATACGCCTGTGCTGTAAATACATTGTCCTTTGTCTATGCTGTACATACATTGTCCCGTGTGCACCTGCCCTGTGTATACATTGTCCTGTGTATGCACCTGCGCTGTGTATACATTGTCCTGTGTATGCACCTGCACTGTGTATACATTGTCCTGTGTATGCACCTGCCCTGTGTATACATTGTCCTGTGTATGCACCTGCGCTGTGTATACATTGTCCTGTGTATGCACCTGTGCTGTGTATACATTGTCCCGCGTGCACCTGTGCTGTATATACAATGTCCTGTGTGTGCACGTGTGCTGTATATACATTGTCCTCTGTGTGCACGTGTGCTGTGTATACATTGTCCCATGTGCACGGGAGGGAGAGAGAAAACAGGGAGCTACAGGCCAGTTAGACTGACATCAGTCATCAGGAAAATGCTGGAATCCATTATTAAGGAAGTAGTAACAGGGCACTTAGAAAATCATAATATGATTGGGCAGAGTCAGCATGGATTTATGAAAGGGAAATCGTGTTTAACAAATTTATTAGAGTTTTTTGAGGATGTAACTAGCAGGGTAGATAAAGGGGAACCAGTGGATGTAGTACATTTTGGATTTTCAAAAGGCTTTTGATAAGGTACCATATAAAAGGTTGTTACACAAGATAAGGGCTTATGGGGTTGGGGGTAATATATTAGCATGGATAGAGGATTGGTTAAAGGACAGAAAACAGAGAGTAGGGATAAACAGGTCATTTTAAGGTTGGCAGGCTGTAACTAGTGGGGTGCCGCAAGGATCAGTGCTTGGGCCTCAGCTATTTACAATCTATATTAATGATTTAGATGAAGGGACTGAGTGTCATGTATCGAAATTTGCTGATGCTACAAAGCTAGGTGGGAAAGTCAGCTGTGAGGAGGACACAAAGAGTCTGCAAAGGGATATAGACAGGTTAAGTGAGTGGGCAAGAATGTGACAGATGGAGTATAATGTGGGGAAATGTGAGGTTATTCACTTTGGTAGGAAGAATAGAAAAATAGAATATTTTTTAAATGGTGAGAAATTATCAAATGTTGGTGTTCAGAGAGACTTGGGTGTCCTTTACAAGAAACACAAAAGGCTAGTATGCAGGTATAGCAAGCAATTAGGAGGGCAAATGGCATGTTAACTTTTATTGCAAGGGGGTTTGAGTACAAGAGTAAGGAATTCTTACTACAATTGTACAGGGCATTGGTGAGACCTTACCTTGAATACGGCATAAAGTTTTGGTCTCCTTATCTAAGGAAGGATATACTTGCCTTAGAGGCAGTGCAACGAAGGTTCACTAGATTAATGCCTGGGATGAGAGGGTTATCCTATGAAGAGAGATTGAGTAGAATGGGCCTATACTCTCTGGAGTTTAGAAGAATGAGAGGTGATCTCATTGAAACATATAAGATTATGAGAGGGCTTGACAGGGTAGATGCTAAGAGATTGCTCCCCCTGGCTGGAGAGTCTAGAACTAGGGGGCATAGTCTCAGGATAAGGGGTCGGCCATTTAAGACTGAGATGAGGAGGAATTTCTTCACTCAGAGGGTTGTGAATCTTTGGAATTCTCTACTCCTGAGGGCTGTGGATGCTGAGTCGTTGAGTATATTCAAGGCTGAGATCGATAGATTTTTGGGCTCCAGGGGAATCAAGGGATATGGGGATCGGACGGGAAAGGAGAGTTAAGGTTGAAGATTAGCCATGATCTGATTGAATGGTGGAGCAGGCTCGAGGGGCCGAATGGCCTACTCCTGCTCCTATTTCTTATGTTCTTATCTCATCACCATCTCTCTCGACCCCTTCACTGCCTCTGATTTGTCACTCTGCTTGTCTGACATCCGATACTGGATGAGCAGAAATTGCTTCCAATGAAACATTAGGAAGACTGAAGCCATTGTCTTTGGTCCCCGCCACAAAACTCCATTCCCTAGCCACCGACTCCATCCCTCTCCCTGGCCACTGTCTGAGGCTGAACCAGACCGTTCACAACCCTGGCGTCCTATTTGACCCTGAGATGAGCTTCCGACCACATATCCGCTCCATCACCAAACCCGCCTACTTCCACCTCTGTAATATCGCCCCTGCCTCAGCTCATCTGCTGCTGAAACCCTCATCCATGCTTTTGTTACCTCTAGACTGGACTATTCCAATGCTCTCCTGGCCGGCCTCCCGTCTTCCACCCTCCATAAACTTGAGCTCATCCAAAACACTGTAGCCCGTATCCTAACTCGCACCAAGTCCCGTTCACCCATCACCCATTGACTCCCAGTCCACTGACGCCTCTGTGTGCACCTGTGCTGTATATACATGGTCCTCTGTGTGCACCTGTGCTGTGTAAACATTGTACCGTGTGCACCTGTGCTGTGTATACAGTGGCCTGTGTGCTCCTGTGCTGTGTACACAATGTCCCATTTGCACCTGTGCTGTGTATACATTGCCCCGTCTGCGCCTGCGCACCATATCGGCACTAAGCCCCGCCTCATTAAAGTCGAAGCGCCTTCTGATTGGCTGAGCCGGGAGCCGCTCCTCCCACCGGTGTGGTTTCTAATTGGTCCCCCCGGAGAGTCGATGCCATTCATTGGCTGGGAAGGGGAATCGGGGGACATTTGCCCCTGATTGGGTGACCTGGATCTCATGACGTGCGGCGATTGGCTGATGGCTTAAAATGGCCGCCGGCCCCACCCCCCCCCCCCTTCCTGTCAGGTGACTGGTCTCGCGGCCCGAGTCCGTTGGGCGGTTTGTGGGCACCCGCCGAGATGAAGCACTATGAGGTGAGCGAGCGAGGAGCCGCGGCCCGACTCCGTGCCCGGGCCCGGTGGGGAGGGGAGGGGACGGCGCTTGAAGCGGGGTGGAGTTGAATCACCGGGGTGTCATTGTGACGCGGGGCCGCGGAGGGTGAAGCCAGGAGCCGGGAGTGTGTCCCCGCCGCAGACGCATGCGCGAACTCGTCGGCTGAGCGCTGTGCCTTCACACAGCGCAGGCGCGGCTTTGGAGGGGGGCCCCCTACTGCGCATGTGCGACTGGGCACCTCAGACTGCGCGTGCGTGACTTGGGCAGCCCATACTGCGCACGCGCATCCTCAACCTGTGATGGGGGGGGGGGGGTTTAATGCAGTGACCTGTGAACTATCTTAGCATCACTATCTGATTCTGATCCCATTCTATCATTACAATGCACTTAATGCAGCTCAAAGTCCTTTTTCTTTATATAGAGACGAAACATAAGATCGTTTCACACGATTGTTTGGTCTCAGAACGTTAATTTTGAAGTCTGCTGTTTTTTCTCTCCCGTCTGGTATTGGTGGGCGGCTGGTCTCCCATCACTCACCCAAGTTGCCCCTCTCCACGCGGGAGTCCGAACGGTGACTGTCAGCCGGCTGTTTGACACCGGAGGACCTTGCAGCCTGAGCCTGGTCCTGTTATTGTCCAACTTCGTCGTGCGCACGTTTTCCACCAGTCTCTGAAAGAAAGAAAGAAAAACTCTCATTAATATAGCTCCTTTCACAAACGCAGCACGTCCCAAAGCACTTTACAGCCAGTTAAGTGTTTTTGAAGTGTACTCACTGTTGTAATATAAGGAAATGTGGCAGCCATTTTGTGTACAGCAAGATCCCACAAACAGCATTGAGATGACTTACTAGAAAATCTGTGATGTAAGTTGAGGGATAAATGTTGGCCAGGACACGGGGAGAACTCCCCTGTTCTTTAAATAGTGCCATGGGATCTTTTACAAGCACCTGAGGGGGCAGCCGGGGCCTCGGTTTAACATCTCATCCGAAAGACGGCACCTCCAACAGTGACTCCCTCATTACTGCATTGAAGTGTCAGCCTAGATTATGTTTTAAGTTTAAGTGGGACTTGAACCCACAACCTCTAACAGAGGGCAAGAGCACTACCACAGAACATAAGAAATAGGAGCAGAAGCAGGCCATATGGCCCCTTGAGTCTGCTGCACCATTCAATCAGATCATGGCTGATCTTCAACATCAACTCTACTTTCCTGCCGGATCCCCATGTCCCTTGATTCCAAAAGTCTGTCGATCTCAGCCTTGAATATACTCAATGACTGAGCTTCCACAGCCCTCTGGGGTAGAGAATTCCAAAGATTCACAACCCTCCGAGTGAAGAAATTCCTCCTCATCTCAGTTCTAAATGGCTGACCCCTGAGCCTGAGACTATGCCCCCTAGCTCTAGAATCTCCAGCCAGGGAAGCAGCCTCTCAGCTCTCAGAATCTTATGTTTTAGTGAGATCACCTCTCATTCTTCTAAACTCCAGAGAGTATAGGCCCATTCTACTCAATCTTCCTTCATAGGACACCCCTCTCATCCCTGGAATCAATCTAGTGAACCTCTGTTGCACCACCTCTAAGGCAAGTATATCCTTCCTTAGGTAAGGAGACCAAAACTGTACACAGTACTCCAGATGTGGTCTCACCAAAGCCCTGTACAATTGCAGCAAGAGTTCCTTACACTTGTTCTCCAGCCCCTTTGCAATAAAGGCCAACATAACATTTGCCTTCCTAATTGCTTACTGTACCTGCACGTTAACTTTCTGTGCTTTGTGTACAAGGACACCCAAATCTCCCTGCGCACCAACATTTAATAGATTCTCACCATTTAAAAAAAATTCTCTTTTTTTTCTATTCTTCCTACCAAAGTGAATAATCTCATATTTCCCCACATTATACTCCATCTGCCATCTTCTTGCCCACTCACTTAACTTATCTGTATCACTTTGCAGACTCTGTGTCCTCCTCACAACTTACTTTCCCACCTAGCTTTGTAGCATCAGCAAATTTGGATACATTTCACTTGGTCCCTTCATAAGAACAAGAACATAAGAAATTGGAGCAGGAGTAGGCCAATCGGCCCCTCGAGCCTGCTCCGCCATTCAATAAGATCATGGCTGATCTGATCCCAACCACAAATCTAAAGAACACAAGAAGTCGGAGCAGGACCCGGCCACATAGCCCCTGGGCCCTCTCCGCCACCCACAGGGCATTGACCGATCCGAACTCAGCTTCATGTCCAATTTCCTGCCCGCTCCCCATAACCCCTAATTCCCTTTACTTCTAGGAAACTGTCTATTTCTGTTTTAAATTTATCTAATGATGTAGCTTCCACAGCTTCCTGGGGCAGCAAATTCCACAGACCTACCACCCTCTGAGTGAAGAAGTTTCTCCTCATCTCAGTTTTGAAAGAGCAGCCCCTTATTCTAAGATTATGCCCCCTAGTTCTAGTTTCACCCATCTTTGGGAACATCCTTACTGCATCCACCCGATCAAGACCCTTCACAATCTTATATGTTTCAATAAGATCGCCTCTCATTCTTCTGAACTCCAATGAGTAGACTCCCAATCTACTCAACCTCTCCTCATATGTCCGCCCCCTCATCCCCGGGATTAACCGAGTGAACCTTCTTTGTACTGCCTCGAGAGCAAGTATGTCTTTTCTTAAGTATGGAGACCAAAACTGTATGCAGTATTCCAGGTGCGGTCTCACCAATACCTTATATAACTGCAGCAATACCTCCTTGTTTTTATATTCTATCCCCCTAGCAATAAAAGCCAACATTCCGTTGGCTTTCTTGATCACCTGCTGCACCTGCATACCAACTTTTTGATTTTCTTGCACTAGGACCCCCAGATCCCTTTGTACTGCAGTACTTTCCAGTCTCTCGCCATTAAGAAAATAACTTGCTCTCTGATTTTTCCTGCCAAAGTGCATAACCTCACATTTTCCAATATTATATTGCATCTGCCAAATCTTCGCCCACTCACCCAGCCTGTCTATATCCCCTTGCAGGTTTTTTATGTCCTCCTCACTCTCTACTTTCCCTCCCATCTTTGTATCATCTGCAAATTTTGATATGTTGCACTCGGTCCCCTCCTCCAAATCGTTAATATAGATTGTAAAGAGTTGGGGACCCAGCACCGACCCCTGTGGAACACCACTGGTTACTGGTTGCCAGTCCGAAAATGAACCATTTATCCCAACTCTCTGCTTCCTGTTCGATAACCAATCCACCACCCATGCCAGAATATTACCCCCAATCCCGTGATTTTTTATCTTAAGTAATAATCTTTTATGTGGCACCTTGTCGAATGCCTTCTGGAAGTCTAAATACACTATGTCCACTGGTTCCCCTTTATCCACCCTATACGTTATATCCTCGAAGAACTCAAGCAAATTTGTCAGACATGACTTCCCCTTCATAAAGCCATGCTGACTTTGTCCTATTAAATTATGCTTATCTAAATGTTCCGTTACTGTCTCCTTAATAATAGACTCCAAAATTTTACCCACCACAGATGTTAAGCTAACTGGCCTATAATTTCCAGCCTTCTGCCTACTACCCTTTTTAAATAACGGTGTTACATTAGCAGTTTTCCAATCTGCCGGGACCTCTCCTGAGTCCAGGGAATTTTGGAAAACTATCACCAAAGCATCCACAATCCCTACTGCCACTTCCCTCAAGACCCTAGGATGGAAGCCATCAGGTCCAGGGGATTTATCCGCCTTGAGTCCCATTATTTTACTGAGTACCATCTCCTGAGTGATTTTAATCGTATTTAGCTCCTCCCCCCCGAGAGTCCCCTGTTTGTCCAGTGTTGGGATATTCTTAGTGTCCTCTACTGTAAAGACTGAAACAAAATATTTGTTCAGCATTTTTGCCATCTCCATGTTTCCCACCATTAATTTCCCGGTCTCATCCTCTAAGGGACCTATGTTTGCCTTAGCCACCTTTTTTCTTTTTATATAACTATAGAAACTCTTGCTATCTGTTTTTATATTTTTTGATAATTTCTTTTCATAATCTAACTTCCCTTTCTTAATCAATCCTTTAGTTACTTTTTGCTGTCTTTTGAAGAATTCCCAATCTTCTATCCTCCCACTAAGTTTGGCTACCTTATATGTCCTTGTTTTTAGTCGGATACTATCCTTGATTTCTTTACTTAGCCACGGATGGCTGTCATTTCTTTTACACCCTTTTTTCCTCAGTGGAATATATTTATTTTGAAAGTTGTAAAATAACTCCCTAAATGAACACCACTGCTCATGTACCGTCTTACCCTTTAATCTATTTTCCCAGTCCACTTTAATCAATTCCGCTCTCATACCATCATAGTCTCCTTTATTCAAGCTCAGTACGCTTGTTTGAGAATCAACCTTCTCACCCTCTAATTGGATATGGAATTCAACCATGTTGTGGTCGCTCGTTCCAAGGGGATCCTTAACTAGGACATTATTAATTAATCCTGACTCATTACACAGGACCAGGTCCAAGGTTGCCTGCCCCCTTGTAGGATCAGTTACATACTGCTCAAGAAATCCATCCCTGATGCACTCAATGAACTCGTCCTCAAGGCTGCTCTGCCCAATTTGATTTGTCCAGTTAATATGATAATTAAAATCCCCCATAATTATGGCTGTTCCCTTATTACATGCCCCGACTATCTCCTGATTAATACTTCTTCCAGCAGAGTTGCAACTATTAGGAGGCCTATATACTACGCCCACTAATGTTTTTTTTCCCTTATTATTCCTTATCTCCACCCAAACTGTTTCATTATCTTGATGCTTTGTCCCAATATCATTTCTCTGTATTACAGTGATTCCTTCCTTTATTAACATAGCCACCCCACCTCCCCTTCCTTCCTGCCTGTCCTTCCTGATTGTTAAATACCCTGGCATATTTAATTCCCAGTCGTTGTCACCCTGCAGCCATGTTTCTGTAATGGCCACAAGATCATACCCATACGTAGTTATTTGTGCCGTTAACTCGTCCATTTTATTACGAATGCTACGTGCATTCAGATAAAGAACTTTCAAATCTGTTTTGTGACCAAGCACTGATCCTTGCAGCACCCCACTATTTACAGCCTGTTAACCTGAAAATGACCCGTTTGTTCCTACTCTGTTTTCTGTCCGTTAACCAATTCCTCTATCCAAGCTAATATATTACCCCCAACCCCATGAGTCCATACCTTGTGTAACAACCTACCAAATGCCTTTTGAAAATCCAGATATACTACATCCACTGGTTCCCCTTTATCGACCTTGCTAGTTACAATCTCAAAAAACTCTAAATGTCAAACACAGCTTCCTTTTCATAAAACCATGTTGACTCTGCCTAATCATATTATGATTTTCTAAGTGCCCTGTTACCACGTCCTTAATAATGGATTCCAGCATTTTCCTGACGACTGATGTCAGGCTAACTGGCCTGTAGTTCCCTGTTTTCTTTCTCCCTCCCTCCTTCCTTGAATAGCGGGGTTACATTTGCTAACTTCCAATCCACTGGGACTGTTCTAGAACCTGAAGAATTTTGGAAGATCACAACCAATGCAGCTGCCTCTTTTAAAACTCTAGGATGTCGGCCATCAGGTCCAGGGGATTTATTGGCTTTTAGTCCCATTAATTTCTCCAGTACTTTTTCTTTACTAATGTTAATCACTCTCGTTCGACCCTAGGTTCCCCACCATTTGTGTCTTCTACTGTGAAGACAGATACAAAATATTTGTTTAATGTCTCTGCCATTTCCTATTATAGAGTCATGGAGTTATACAGCACGGATAGAGGCCCTTCGGCCCATCGTGTCCGCGCCGGCCATCAGCCCTGTCTACTCTAATCCCATATTCCAGCATTTGGTCCGTAGCCTTGTATGCTATGGCATTTCAAGTGCTCATCCAAATGCTTCTTGAATGTTGTGAGGGTTCCTGCCTCCACAACCCTTTCAGGCAGTGAGTTCCAGACTCCAACCACCCTCTGGGTGAAAAAGTTCTTTCTCAAATCCCCTCTCAACCTCCCGCCTTTTACCTTGAATCTATGTCCCCTTGTTATAGAACCCTCAACGAAGGGAAAAAGCTCCTTAGTATCCATCCTATCTGTGCCCCTCATAATTTTGTACACCTCAATCATGTCCCCCCTCAGCCTCCTCTGCTCCAAGGAAAACAAACCCAATCTTCCCAGTCTCTCTTCATAGCTGAAGCGCTCCAGCCCTGGTAACATCCTGGTGAATCTCCTCTGCACCCTCTCCAAAGCGATCACATCCTTCCTGTAGTGTGGCGACCAGAACTGCACACAGTACTCCAGCTGTGGCCTAACCAGTGTTTTATACAGCTCCATCATAACCTCCTTGCTCTTATATTCTATGCCTCGGCTAATAAAGGCAAGTATCCCATATGCCTTCTTTACCACCTTATCTACCTGTTCTGCCGCCTTCAGGGATCTGTGAACTTGCACACCAAGATCCCTCTGACCCTCTGTCTTGCCTAGGGTCCTCCCATTCATTGTGTATTCCCTTGCCTTGTTAGTCCCTCCAAAGTGCATCACCTCGCACTTTTCCGGGTTAAATTCCATTTGCCACTGTTCCGCCCATCTGACCAACCCATCTATATCGTCCTGCAGACTGAGGCTATCCTCCTCGCTATTTACCACCCTACCAATCTTATATTGCCCATTATAATTTCTCCTGTCTCAGCCTCTAAGGGACCCACATTTACTTTTGCTAATCTCTTCCTTTTTACATACTTGTAGAAGCTCTTATAGTCTGTTTTTATATTTCTTGTTAGTTTATTCTCATATTCTGTTTTCTCCCTCTTTACCAATTTTTTGGTCATCCTTTGCTGGTTTCAAAAAACTCTCCCAATCCTCAGGCTTACTACTCTTCTTGGCAACATTATAAGCCGCTTCTTTTAATCTAATACTATCCTTAACTTATTTAGTAGCCACGGATGGATCACTTTTCCCGTGGAGTTTTCATTCCTCAAGGGAATGTATATTTGTTGAGAATTATGAAATATTTCTTTAAATGTTCACCATTGCTGATCTAACATCATATATTTTAATCTAATTTCCCAATCAACCCTGGCCACCTCGCCCGTCATAACAATGTAATTGGCTTTGTTTAAGTTTAAAACTCTAGTTTCGGACTTAAGTATGTCATTCTCGAACTCAGTGTGAAATTCTATCCTATTATGATCACTCTTCCCCAGAGGATCCTTTACTATGAGATTACTAATTAACCCTGTCTCATTACACAAGACAAGATCTAAAATAGCCTGTTTCCTGGTTGGTTCCACGACATGTTGTTCTCGGAAACCGCCTCTAATGCATTTCATGAACTTGTCCTCCAAACTACTTCTGTCAATTTGATTTGCTCATTCTATATGAAGATTAAAGTCTGCCACGATTATTGCATTACATTTGTTACAAGCTCCTCTTGTTTCTTGATTAATGCTCTGTCCAACAGTTTAATTACTGTTAGTGGCCTATAAACTACTCCCACCAGTGTTTTCTGCCCCTTGTTTCTTATCTCTACCCAGACTGATTTTACTTCCTGATCTTCCGAGCCAAGATCCTTTCTCATCACTGTCCTTATGTCATCCTTTATTATTAGGGCTACACCTTCACCACCACCCCCGCCCCCCCCCGGCCAACCTCCTTTTCCATTTTGTCTGTTTTTTCGAAAATTCAAGTACCCTGGAATATTTAGTTCCCAACCATGGTCATCTTGCAACCACGTCTCAGTAATGGCCACTAGATCAAACCTATTTATCTCTGTTTGTGCCATTAATTTGTCTATCTTTGTACGAAGCATTCATAACTTCAGATAAAGCGCCTTTAATTTTAACTTCTTACAATTTTTCCCTGATTTGACCTTATTCACTGATGCACTATTACCGTTAAACTCTCTGACCCTTCCTCATACACTCTGCTTATCTTTACCCAAATCACTACACTGCTCCATGGCCTTGACTTTTCTCTTTTTAGATTTATAAATTTACCCTTACCTGACCCACCCCCCACCAAACACTTTTTGATGAGCTGTCAGACGGGTGCTCTGTCTGCCTATTCCAATGGTTCAGATGGCATTATTTAAAGAACAGCTGGGAGTTTTTTTTACCAAGCTCTGGGTGTCTTGGCCAACATTCCTCCCTCACCCAACTTTACCATAGAATGATTAACTCTTCATTTATCTCATTTTGCTGTCTTTGGGATCATGCTGTGCACACATTGGTTGCCACGTTACCGATATAGCAGCAATATAATCTTTTGGGAGCAGTTTGCTTTCGGGGGTCCTGAGGATCGGATGAGGTGCTGTGTACTCTCCTCTCTGCCCCGTGCTGATAACCTGAGTAAGTTAACAGCACAAGGAAACCCAGCACCGTGCGATCTGTGTACCACGCCTCCAGGTATTTGGCCACCTGGAGAACTGGAAGATTTACCTTCTCCAGCCCTGCTCTGGACTTGGGCTAATCGTTTTGTAATGTTCCAAGCTGCTGTCATAATGACATTTTATGTGCGTATATGTATGTAAATTTGCACATCTACAGATTTTAGCTGCATACACTCCTAAGTATTTAGTCACTGCCCACCAGTATCAGTATGGCAGTGCCACCAATCTGCCAGCATGGATTTAATTTCTGAGGCAAAATAATACACTTGAGCTTCCACTGTAACTGGGTATAAAGCAGCTTTGGTGCAGGTCCTTTTCTGTGTTTATTGTGATGAGTGATGTTAATGCTGGAAATGGAGCACTTTCCAGGCATCCAGTATCATAGAATCATACAGCACAGAAGGAGGTCATTCGGCCCATCGTGTCTGTGCCGGCTCTTTGAAAGAGCTATCCAATTAGTCCCACTCCCCCTGCTCTTTCCCCCATAGCCCTGCAAATTTTTCCTTTTCAAGTATTTATCCAATGTTACTATTGAATCTGCTTCCACCACCCTTTCAGGCAGTGTATTCCAGATCATCACAACTCGCTGCGCAAAAAGATTTCTCCTCATCTCCCCCCCCCCCCCCCCCCCCCCGGTTCTTTTGCCAGTTATCTTAAATCTGTGTCCTCTGGTTACTGACCCTCCTGCCAGTTTCTCCTTATTTACTCTATCAAAACCCCTCATAATTTTGGACACCTCCTATTAAATCTCCCCTTAATCTTCTCTATTCTAAGGAGAACAATCTCAGTTTCTCCAGTCTCTCCACATAACTGAAGTCCCTCATTCCTGGTATAATTCTAGTAAATCTCTGCACCATCGTCAAGGCCTTGACATCAATCCAGAATATGACACAATACTCCAACTGAGGCCTAACCAGTGATTTATAAAGGTTTAGCATAAGTTCCTTGCATTTGTACTCTGTGCCTCTATTTATAAAGCCCAGAATCCTGTGTGCTTTTTTTAACAGCTTTATCAACTTGACCTGCCACCTTCAAGCACTACAAGGCCACGGGCAGCACAGTTAGATGCGGAGTAAAGTTCTCTCTACTCTTCCCTTGATAACGTGCCTTCACACTCTCCTTGAGCGCTCCTAATACATCACTGTGACTTATTGTTATTTCCATTTCTTCTCAACTAACACAGCGCGGCTGGGAATTGAATCTGGAATCTTCCAGTTCCGTACGGCTCAGTACCACCTGATGCATTCACCTAGTAGTCCATCAGGGAATATAGGGGGAGCTGCTCAGTTCCTTGTTGCAGTGTTTTATCATTGAACCATAGAATGGTTACAGCACAGAAGGAGGCCATTCAGCCCATCGAGTCTGTGCTGGCGCTCTCCAAGAGCAATCCAGCTAGTCCCACTCCCTCGCCCTTTCCACGTAGCCCTGCAAATTTTTTTTTCTTTTAGGTACTTATCCAATTCCCTTTTGAAAGCCACAATGGAATCTGCCTCCATCACCCTTTTCAGGCAGTGCATTCCAGATCATAACCACGTGCTGCATAAAAAAGGTTTACCTCATTTCGCCTTTGGTTCTTTTGCCAATCACCATAAATCTGTGTCCTCTGGTTCTTGACCCTTCTGCCAATGGGAACGGTTTCTCTCTACTGTCGAGACCCCTCATGATTTTGAACACCTCGATCAAATCTCCTCTCAACCTTCTCTGCTCTAAGGAGAACAACCCCAGCTTCTCCAGTCTATCCACATAACTGAAGTCCCTCATCCCTGGAACCATTCTAGTAAATCTTTTCTGCACTTTATACCTTAAGAGCTGCTGGCCAAATGGAGCCTGTGAGGAGATGTTTTGTGTGGAGCTTGTGGTGATATGACATTTCACATTGTAAACACTTTCTGATTGGCTCGGGAAGGCAGTGCCTGGTGAGGGTGGACATGTCGGGTGACCAATGATAGGTAGGGTGGTTGGAAGTGGAAGGTCATGTGATGAAACCTCTTGGCAGAGTAACCCGACCTCTTCAGTTTGTGAATGGGGCTTTAAGAATATTACTCTGGCTGGAGAGTTTCCAGCCTATTGGAGAGTGAGTTATTTCTAGGTTTGAAGAGCTGAAAGGGAAGAATATAGAGGGCAGTAGAAAGAGGGGCCTTTGTAGAATGAAGTTTGGGTAGCTTGGTCAATTGTGGAAGAGAACTGAGTTAGATGTTGTTTGGATGTCTTGCTGGCAGGATTACTCCGCCTCCCTAAGTGGCTAAAATGAATATCACATCCTGGGGGACATACAGAGAATAAGAGCGTGTGGGGACTGATCAGAGCTTGCCTTGCTGAGCAATACATTCACAATGGACATCCATGGGTAATTTTAAAAAATTTGTTCATGGGATGTGGGCGTCGCTGGCAAGACCAACATTTATTGCCTGTCCCTAATTGCCCTTGAGAAGGTGGTGGTGAGCCACCGCCTTGAACTGCTGCAGTCCGTGTGGTGAAGGTTCTCCCGCAGTGCTGTTAGGAAGGGAGTTCCAGGATTTTGACCCAGTGACGATGAAGGAACGACGATATATTTCCAAGTTGGGATGGTGTGTGACTTGGAGGGGAACGTGCAGGTGTTGTTGTTCCCATGTACCTGCTGCCCGTGTCCTTCTAGGTGGTAGAGGTCGCGGGTTAGGGAGGTGCTGTCGAAGAAGCCTTGGCGAGTTGCTGCAGTGCATCCTGTGCATGGTACACACTGCAGCCACGGTGCGCCGGTGGTGAAGGGAGTAAATGTTTAGGGTGGTGGATGGGGTGCCAATCAAGCGGGCTTTTTGTCCTGGATGGTGTCGAGCTTCTTCAGCGTTGTTGGAGCTGCACTCATCCAGGCAAGTGGAGAGTATTCCATCACACCCCTGACTTGTGCCTTGCAGATGGTGAAAAAGCTTTGGGGAGTCAGGAGGTGAGTCACTCGCCGCAGAATACCCAGCCTCTGACCTGCTCTTGTAGCCACAGTATTGATGTGGCTGGTTCAGTTAAGTTTGTTTCTGGCTGGGTAATCTTGGTGTTCCCCTCATTCCATGTCTGTTTTTCTTTGCAGTACTTCAATTTGCCACTGGGTGGTGGTGTTGAATTGATCCGATAAAATCATCACTAACACTGACAGCTTAATTTTATTAAAAAGGGGAAGAGTCTCGATTCTCAAAACTGAATACAAATTAAAACAACCACAAGCGCCCCCTTGCTGAAAAGATATGGATTCATTATTTTAAATCGGTTAATTTTTCCAATGGTGTTAAACAATTTGATCACAAGTGATTTGTGATCTTTGCCCTTGCTCTGACTGCACATATAATCTATAGAGAACTTTTGTACTATCTAAAAATATGCAGCATGTTCCTGCATTCTGATCGCTGATCCCAGACTGGGGCATGACCCTGGACCCCAATCAGACCATGGTAAGGAATAAAAGTAACATAAACAGGGAACAGATACAGTCATAGAACATAAGTATAAAATGACTTAAAAATAAAGTGAGTGGAACAATTAATAAAAACAAACTAAATTGCCTGTACAGCAATGTGCACAGCATTTGAAACAAAATGGGGGAACTGGAGGCGATAATTTGTAGCGAGGAGCCAGATATAGTGGGGTTAACTGAAACATGGCTGCATACAGAACAGGACTAGCAGTTAAATATTGCAGGATATAACGTATTTAGAAAGCACAGGGAAGGAATAAGGGGGTGGTGGGGTGGCTGTAC
This sequence comes from Heptranchias perlo, assembly GCF_035084215.1. Classification (NCBI taxonomy): domain Eukaryota; kingdom Metazoa; phylum Chordata; class Chondrichthyes; order Hexanchiformes; family Hexanchidae; genus Heptranchias; species Heptranchias perlo. The sequence goes on from NC_090361.1 coordinate 14,944,264, forward strand.
TAATCAGAGATAACATAATCGCAGGGACGTAACTAACATTAAGATAGAAACAGAATCCATATGGATTGATAAAAGATAAGGTTACAGCACGGAAAGAGGCCATTTGGCCCATCGAGTCCCCGCTGGCTCTATGCAAGAGCAATCCAGCTAGTCCCACTCCCCCGCCCTTTCCCCGTAGCCCTGCATATTTTTTCCTTTCAAGTACTTATCCAGTTCCCTTTTGAAGGCCATGATTGAATCTGCCTCCACCACCCCCTCGGGCAGTGCATTCCAGATCCTAACCACTCGCTGTGTAAAAGTTTTTCCTCATGTCACCTTTGGTTCTTTTGCCAATCACCTTAAATCTATGGCCTCTGGTTCTTGACCCTTCTGCCAATGGGAACAGTTTCTCTCTATCTACTCTGTCTAGACCCTTCATGATTTTGAATACCTCTATCAAATCTCCTCTCAACCGTCTCTGTTCTAAGGAGAACAACCCCAGCTTCTCCAGTCTATCCACGAAACTAAAGTCCCTCATCCCTGGAATCATTCTAGTAAATCTCTTCTGCACCCTCTCTAAGGCCTTCACTTCTTTCCTGAAGTGCGGTGCCCAGATCTGGACCCAATACTCCAGTTGTGGTCGACCCAGTGTTTTATAAAGATTTATCATGACTTCCATACTTTTGTACTCTGTCTCTATTTATAAAGCCCAGGATCCTATAAGCTCTTTTAACCAGTTTCTCAACCTGCCCTGCCACCTTCAATGATTTGTGCACATAAACCCCCAGATCTCTCTGTTCCTGTACCCCTTTTAGAGTTGTGCTCTCAAGTTCATATTGCCTCTCCTCGTTCTTCCTACTGAAATGTATCACTTCACATTTTACTGCGTTAAATTTCATCTGCCACGTGTCCGCCCATGCCACCAGCCTGTCTATATCCTCTTGAAGTCTATCACTATCCTCCTCACTGTTTACTACCCTTCCAAGTTTTGTGTCATCTGCAAATTTTGAAATTGTACCCTGTACACCCAAGTCCAAGTCATTAATAAAGATCAAGAAAAGCAGTGGTCCCAGCACTGACTCCCGGGACACACTACTGTACACCTCCCTCCAGTCCGAGAAACAACCATTCACCACTACTCTGTTTCCTGTCCCTTAGCCAATTCTGTATCCATGTTGCTACTGCCCCCTTTATTCCATGGGCCGCAATCTTGATGATAAGCCTACCACGTGGCACATTATCAAACGCCTTTTGAAAAGCCATATACACCACATCAGCTGCATTGCCCTCATCGACCCTCTCTGTTACCTCATCAAAAAACTCTTATTAGGTTAGTTAAACGTGATTAGCCTTTAACAAATCCGTGCTGGCTTTCCCTAATCAATCCACACTCGTCCAAGTGACTGTTAATTCTGTCCCGGATTATAATTTCTAAAAGTTTCCCCACCACTGAGGTTAAACTGACTGGCCTGTAGTTGCTGGGATTATCCTTGCACCCTTTTTTGAACAAGGGTGTAACATTTGCAATTGTCCAGTCCTCTGGCATCACCCCTGTATCTACAGATGTTTGGAAGATTATGACCAGTACCTCTGCAATTTCACCCTTATTTCCCTCAGCAACCTAGGATTCATCCCATCCAGACCTGGTGACTCATCAACTTTAAGTACAGCTAGCCTTTCAAGTAACTCTTCTTTATCAATGTTTAGCTCATCCAGTATCTCAACTATATCTTCCCTTACTGAGACTCTGGCAGCAGCATCTTCCTTGGTAAAGACAGATGCAAAGTACTCATTTAGTACCTCGGCCATCCCCTCTGCCTCCATGAGTAGATTTCCTTTATAGTCCCTAATCGGCCTCACCCCTCCTCTTTCTACCCGTTTACTGTTTACATGCCTGTAGAAGACTTTTGGATTCCCTTTTCTGTTGGCCGCCAGTCTATTCCCATACTCTCTCTTTGCCCCTCTTATTTCCTTTTTCACTTCTCTGAACTTTCTATATTCTGCCTGGTTCTCAATTATATTATCAACCTGACATCTGTCATACCCCCCTTTTTTTCATTTAATCTTATTCATTATCTCTTTTGTCATCCAGGGAACTCTGGCTTTAGTTGCCCTACCTTTCTGCCTGGTGGGAATGTGCCTAGACTGTACCTGAGCCATCTCCTCTTTAAAGGCTGCCCATTGTTCAATTGTGGTTTTGCCTGTCAATCTTTGATTCCAATTTACCCGGGCCAGATCTGTTCTCATCCCATTGAAATTGGCCCTCCTCCAATTGAGTATTTTTATTTTAGTGGTCCATGTCCTTTTCCATAGCTATTCTAAACCTTATGATACGATGATCGTGCTAATAGGTATATTCTACAGACCATCTAATAGTGGAGGGGAAGTGGAGGAAGAAATTTGTAGGCAAATATTCATCCATGAATAGAGATAAGGTCATGTGTTTATCGAGCTTCCCCTTAAATGCATCTATGCTATTCGCCTCAACCACTCCTTGTGGTAGCGAGTTCCACATTCTCACCACTCTGAGTAAAGAAGTTTCTCCTGAATTCCCTATTTGATTTATTAGTGACTATCTATCATATTTATGACCTCTGGTTTTGGACTCCCCCCACAAGTGGAAACATTTTCTCTACGTCTACCCAATCAAACCCTTTTAAAGACCTCTATTAGGTCATCCCCTCAGCCTTCTCTTTTCTAGAGAAAAGAGCCCCAGGCTGTTCAGCCTTTCCTGATGACTATAACCTCTCAGTTTTGGTATCACCCTCGTGAATCTCTTTTGCACCTTCTCCAGTGCCTCTATATCCTTTTTATAATATGGAGACCAGAGTTGTGCCTAGTGCTACCCAAGATTCGATACAAATTTAAGATAACTTGCATTTATATAGCGCCTTTCAGGACCTCAGGACGTCCCAAAGCGTTTTACAGCCAATTAAGTATTTTTTGAAGTGTAGTCACTGTTGTAATGTAGGAAACGTGGCAGCCAATTTGCGCACAGCAAGATCCCACTATTAGCAATGTGAAAATGACCAGATAATCTTTTTTAGTGACGTTGGTTGAGGGATAGATATTGGCCAGGACACTGGGGAGAACCCCCACCCTGTTCTTATTCAGATAGTGCCAGTACTCCCAGTGCAGTACTGAGGAGTGTCAGCCTGGATTGTATGTTCAAGTCTCTGGAGTGGGGCTTGAACCCATAACCTGCTGCCCACTGAGCCCAGGCTGACACTATAAGGGGGGCAATTGCAGAATTGTTTTTCAGTTGATGACACTGGGGAAACCCAGTCTCGCTCTTATTGGTCATATAAAATAGGCATGCTTCAATCAGTTTCCTTAGTAACTCATTGTGTTCAGGTGTCTGACCTGGGGGTCTATAACAGCTATTAATAGTTAGTCCCTGCCCAAGAGCCTGGTCCACTTGAACCCAGCAAGCCTCATCTGAAGGTGGAGAAGGGTTGGGGGACAAGGCGAGGAATCTACTTGTCCCGAGCTAGTTTCAGCTGGAGAAGGGAGATGAGCTAACTTGGCACAGACCAGGGATGTAACCTGGGTCGTTCTGTTCTGGTTTGAATGCTTAATCTACAATGTTCCTTTGCCGGTACTGCAGTGTTTTCCCCCACCCAAGGGAGCATGACAGTTTAACCTCCTGTCTGACCCCTCTGATTGTTGCTTGCTAATCCATCATTGGGAGTTGTTTGTGTTGTCTCTTTCCTCTCAGAAGCTGGCAGCTCGCACACAGGGTGACATTAGTGTCGGTGATCCTACCTTTCTCTGTTTACTGAAGGCAGTTTCTAGCTGACGGTAGGGAGTTTTAACAAGAATCCACAGTGGCAGAAATGGTGGCTCCCACTGCCAGTGCAGCTTAGTTCTCTCACTGAAAAGTTTCTTAAACCTGGTAGAATTAAAACTGTAAATTGAACTCTGCCTGTCTCTCTGCAAAGGTATAAACCTGATATCCCACGTGCATCTAAAATCAAACAGTGCATTACTGCTCCACTCTAAATATAACCCACTGGCATGGCTTCAGATATTCCCTGCCTTGAGATGTGCTCAGATAAACTCTGAATCCAATGCCTTTTGAGCAGAGGCTGATTTGAAGAATCGTGGATCTCCCAAGGTGTGAGCTTGGCTCAGTGGGTAGCACTCTCATCTCTCTCGAGTCAGAAGGTTGTGGTGGGTTCAATCCCCACTTGGCTTGAACGCAAAATCTAGACTGACACTCCCAGTGCAGTACTGAGGGAGTTTGGGGTGCCTTCTTTCGGATGCAACATTAAACCAAGGCCCTGTCTCCCCCCTCAAAGAGCAGGGGAGTTCTCCCTGGTGTCCTGGCCAGTATTTATCCCTCAATACTATCTGGTCATTTATCTCATTGCTGTTTGTGGAACCTTCTTGTACCCAAATTGGCTGCTGCATTTCCTACATAACAGCAGCGACTACATGCATCTCTGACAGTGCAGCACTCCCTCAGCACTGCACTGGAGTGTCAGCCTAGATTTTGTGCTCAGATCTCGAGTGAGACTTGAACCCAGGACCTTCTGGCTCAGGCGAGAGGGCTACCCACTGAGCCATGGCTGACACTGGGATGGATAGGAATGGCACTGCGGAGAGTGTGGTACCACAGAGAAGAGGTGATGTCTGATAATGGTCACCCATATCTGGGGAGGTTGAGGGATAAAAAGCCACGGTCACTGAGGATGTTGTTGGCAACTTTGACCAGGGCAGAAATGGGGTAGTTGGAGCAGACTGAAGAGTAGAAGGTGGGCTTTCTAAAGGATGATGTGATTACAGCAGTTTTGAAGAGTTTTGAGAGGGCAGTCTCTGAATGTTGGGATGAAGAGGGGGAGTCGATGAGTTCAGGAGCTGGGTCGGCATAGGCGCTCGCAGATACGAGGGGGTGGGGTGGAAGGCACAAAGTATTATGGGCTCAGGGCTAGGTTAGAAAGAGGCCGGGAGTAGGGCGTGGGCTGTTCAAAGGCAAGAGAGTCACTTCATGCAAGAAACCGAGGCAGCAGCCTGGACAGCTTCTGTTTCGGAGATGGAGAAAGCCACGTGCTCCTCACCTGGTGATGGAGGAAGAGGGTCGAAAGAGGCGGTTTGTGCTGAAGAGCCTAGGATTGCACTTTCCCTCATCCTGGACTAATGGGAAGATTTGGCTGCCGAGAGGACAAGGCAGTACTGCTTGAGCTGGATGACCAAGTCGCTAGTCCGCTCGAGGTTGTAGTCCTCCAATTTGACACTATGGAGGTGGGAACTGTGTCTGAAGGAGAGGGAGTCCTCTCGTGAAGACACGGACTCTTGTTAGAGTTCTGATCCAGGGATGCTGCCAACCCACCACAACCGCAGTTGAGTATACTGTCTGCACTCTTCTCGACTCTCCTATTCCCTGTGATTCGGGTTTTATTTTTTTCCTTAAATTTCAAACAAAAAAACCAGGTGAAGTTGACTGTAAGCAAATCCATCAAAAAATAAAACCCAACATTTTTCCCTTCCACTGACTTCAGTAGAAAGGAAAATCAGGCCAGGTCTATAATGGAGGCCTAATTTGGTATTGCTCAAAGCAAAAATGACCCCAATGGGCTCACACACTGTACTAGGAGTGTTACTGTGCGATAAAGATATTTTTATACGCTGTGTCTACATCAATGGAAACTGCTTCAAACACGAAATATCCAAAACCATTAGCAGTTATTTATGGTAACATTTGATTGAATCTCCGATGAAACATTACAAAGTCGAATGACTGTTCGGAGCTCCTCTTTGATCAGTGTACATGGCACTGTGAAGCGAGGAGCTAAATATCCCAGTTATACTCCTGTCTTTGATCGTCAGATGTGCCTGTCAGAGATTCCTCTGAAGGAGCAGCTACAGATGTTGAGCTTCAGATATCAATTGCCTCCTTTCCAAAATGTATCCTGATGTGTTGGATTACAAGTAATGTATGTTTCCGCTTCCCGCAATCTTCCTACTTTCATATTCGCAGGACCAGACATCAAGCATTGTTCTGATGCAGTCAAATTTTTTTTAACTGCAGTAACATCAAATGGGAGAAATCTGTTAGGCCAGCTTCCAGGGTCATTTTCAGGTTGGCAGGCTGTAACTAGTGGGGTGCCGCAAGGATCAGTGCTGAGGCCTCATTTATTTTCAATCTATATTAATGACTTAGATGAAGGGACCGAGTGTAATGTATCCAAGTTTGCTGACGATACAAAGCTAGGTGGAAAATAAGCTGTGAGGAGGACATGAAGTCTGCAAATGGATATAGACGGGTTAAGTGAGTGGGCAAGAAGGTGGCAGATGGAGTATAATGTGAGGTTATTCACTTTGGTAGGAAGAATAGAAAAACAGAATATTTTTTAAATGGTGAGAAACTATTACATGTTGGGGTTCAGAGGGATTTGTGTGTCCTTGTCCATGAAACACAGAAAGTTAGCATACAGGTACAGCAAGCAATTAGGAAGGCAAATGGTATGTTGGCCTTTTATTGCAAGGGATTTGGAGTACAAGAGTAAAGAAGTCTTGCTGCAATTGTACAGGGCTTTGGTGAGACCACACCTGGAATACTGTGTACAGATTTGGTCTCCATAACTAAGGAAGGATATACTTGCCTCAGAGGGGGTGCAACGAAGGTTCACTAGATTGATTCCTGGGATGAGAGATTGAGCAGAATGGGCCTATACTCTGGAGTTTAGAAGAATGAGAGGTGATCTCATTGAAACGTATAAAATTCTTAGAGGGTTTGACAGAATGTGGAGAGGCTGTTTCCCTTGGCTGGAGAGTCTAGAACTAGGGGACATAGCCTCAGGATAAGAGGTGGGTGATTTAGGACTGAGATGAGGAGGAATTTCTTCACTCAGAGGTTGTGAATCTTTGGAATTCTCTACCCCAGAGGGCTGTGGATGCTCAGTCGTTGAGTATATTCAAGACTGAGATCAACAGATTCTTGGACTCTAGGAGAATCAAGGGATATGGGGATCGGGCGGGACAGTGGAGTTGAGGTTGAAGATCAGCCATGATCTTATTGAATGGCAGAGCAGGCTCGAGGGGCCATATAGCCTACTCCTGCTCCTGTTTAGGTTCTTCTCCTCTCGCATGGAAAAGTAAGTCTCTAGACTATATTATATTTTGCAGCTGACTCAAACTCTCTCCCAAAGATGCAGCTAGTCCAAAGCCATTCTTTTAATTTGCAGAATTCTATCTAAAGTCATATAAAGGTACTCATGTTTGAGGAATGACTGAGCTCTGCCTCTGGTGTTATTTAGGAGCATGGAAATTGCTAGACCTGTAATTCACCATCCTGTTGGTCTCATGATACAACGATAATGGAATTGTTGACTAATCAGAGCAATCAATCTCAATCAATTAGTCTCCAACAGACCCAGACATGAGGTGAGGAAAACCCCAGTGATGGAGAGATTTGGGAACCATAGGTCTAAAGCCACCTGTTCCTCCCGATCCTGTTACACTCACCATGTCATGTCTCAAATTACTCATATACTGTTGTAGCTTTGAACTCACTTGTGCGTTAATATTTTATATAATATTGGTGATATTAGATTTAATTCTGCTTTGTGGTTATTATCACTATGGACAGTATCCTTGATGTACTCTGGCATTCACTGAAGTGATGGCATTGCCCGCTGACTTAGTCACAGTGTATAAATATACCTCTCCCAGTAAAGTGGCATATAGTGATCTTATTGCAGGGTGTCCTACACATAAAGGCTGCTCCCAATCTGTGCCAAATCAATTCTTTTCCCTTCCTCCTCCCACCCCCACTCAAGTTTCTCTCCTTTCCAAAGATTCCAACTTTTCTTTGCTGGGGTTTAATTCTGCAGGGGCTAGCCCCTCACTAGTACCTTTCCCAAATGGCGAGATGGGCAGGTCGGCTTGGGGGCATCGCGGCCGAGCCTGGTCATATCCTTACCCAGCATCCACATGCACATGCTCGCCTCTAGAAACCACTGGAAAGGGATTGGGGCTGGAACCCTGGCTGATTTCCTTTTTAAATGAACAATTGCAGCCTCCCAGCTGAGATCAATCACCCTGCAGTTCCACACACATTAAGGAGTAACTGGGACTTACAAAATATCCAACATATCTTTTTTTTAAAATCTTAACTTTCACACCTGTGCTCGCTGGTCCAACGATGCCTCAAATTTAAAAATCTCGTCCTTGTGTTCAAATCCCAACATGGCCTCACCTATTTCTGTAACTTCCTCCAGCTCTGCGACCCTCCGAGATCTCTGCACTTTTCTAATTTTAGCCTCTTGCGTATCCCCTGTTGTCATTGCCCCACTATTGGCGGCCATACCTTCAGCTGACTAGGCCCTAAGCTCTGGAATTCCCTCCTTAAACCTCTCCGCTTCTCCACTTCTCTCTCCTCCTTTAAGATGTCCCTTAAAACCTACATCTTTGACAGTCACCCGTCCTAATATGCGGCTCGGTGTCAAGTTTTGTCTATTTACGCTCCTGTGAAGCGCCTTGGGACATTTTTGCTATGTTAAAGGTGCTATATAAATGCAAGTTGTTTTAGGATTCTGACTACATTTTGTAGAATGCCAAGACTGCTGTTTAAGTGCTTTGTCTGCTCGGGAAGCTGGGGTTTCGAGCGGCAGTGACCGAGAGTTCTCAGACCCCAGTTCCAGTCCCCTACCGCAAGTGCTTGTGGACTGCGTTCTGAACGTTGCCAACTGCCTTGGTGTGGGAATGCCAATCGAGGGCCGGGAGTGCGAAAATGGCCCAATGCCAGCTGCTTAAACCCAGGGAATCTTGGTTGGAGGAAGAGATGAGGCCGCTATATACAAGTGTTATCACGCTGCCAACTGCTGAGTGCTTCTCGCAGTGAATTACTGAAGTGCTGTAACTATTGGAATGACATGTCCCCGCTTTAAGGATGTGAGCAGTCATGTAGCGAATGTTTTGCGTCAACCGGAAGACTCCTTAAACATCTTTCGAACTTTCTGACCACTTTTTTTTGAGAGTTTGCGCCGTTCTGGGCCTAAACCACTCTTGCACCGGGCTATCAAAGGGTGACTACAGGTAGCGTTCGCAGCAAGTGAAAGCAGAGATTGTTCCCCCTCCTCCCTCGCACCGCCCCCCCCTCTTCCCCCCCCCCCCCCCCCCCCCCCACAAGCTACCGTATAAATCCCCAGCTCCCTTGCGTGTAGCCAAATGTTGGAGTATACCGCAGTCTGACTCTCTGGGGGGAAAAAGCAGTGACATTCTGCCTCCAAAAGTCTCCATTCTTGAAGAGACTCTTTGATTTTTCTTTTACCCACACACCCCCCTGCCCCCAGTTAGTCCTGATCCAAATTATTCAAAGACCAACTATTTCTTAGAACCTCACTGTTAAGACTTTAGGAAAACACATTACTCGTGGGGCCCTCTACACTATGTCGTAACTCTCCTGTCGTCTCATAAACTGTCTCCTGCAGCATTTTAAAAATAACAACACGATCCGGACTAGGAGGTAGATTAAAGCGCTGGGTAGCTTACTGTTTGTGATGATTTTGGAGACGGGGTTTCCAGGTAAAGTCCATTGCTGCTGTACTCTGGTCTCCCTATGAAAGACTGGTGCGTATGAGGTTCGCTGTTCCCTTGTGCGCTGCCCACTGCATTTGTTCCTGCCTGTGGGTTCTATTAATATGACTGACACAAACTGAGCTCAGTTTAACAGCTGCAAATAAGGTGCTAGCATTTGCACATTAACGTAATGCTCATCTTGCCTTCTGCAAAGCTCTCCAGAACCCTGTCTGCATCAGAACTTACTCACCTGCCCTATCGGGGCATGAAGCAAGTGTCTGTCTTTGTCCACTGAGGAGTCTTTTTCTTCTTCATGAGCCTCGGACAACATATAACGTTTAAATCACTGCCCTCTTTAATTTGTAAGTGTCTCGAGTTGCTGATACTAACAGATCGTGGAGTTCTGACTCCAGGTTTATCCACTGATGAGGCATCAGCCCTTTCCAAGCCACCATGCCTGAGGAATCCCAACAACACAAGCCAGCGAGCGGGAGATATCAGCACAAATAGTACTGATAGCCTGAGTTTAATGGGCTACTAACACCCCATAGGCTGTAGTGTGCGCCCCAACCCCCGGCCTATTGGCTAAAGAAAATAGTCAAGAAGAGTTTGAAACTTGGCCCAAATGGTCTTATGTCCAAGAAAATACTTTCAAGATTCAAATTATCACACTCTGAATTTTCTTTTTACAACACAAGCAAAATACAGACAAAGAAAATGAAATGGGAACTTTATTTTTTCTGTGTTGGGTAACTCTGCGCCAAAGGATTCTCTCCTGGGTTGAAATACTAATGCTGTATATCGGGAGACCCTGGGTTGAAGTGCTAATGCTGTATATCGGGAGACCCTGGGTTGAAGTGCTAATGCTGTATATCGGGAGGCTCTGGGTTGAAGTACTAATGCTGTATATCGGGAGACCCTGGGTTGAAGTGCTAATGCTGTATATCGGGAGGCTCTGGGTTGAAGTACTAATGCTGTATATCGGGAGACCCTGGGTTGAAGTACTAATGCTGTATATCGGGAGACCCTGGGTTGAAGTACTAATGCTGTATATCGGGAGACCCTGGGTTGAAGTACTAATGCTGTATATCGGGAGACCCTGGGTTGAAGTACTAATGCTGTATATCGGGAGACCCTGGGTTGAAGTACTAATGCTGTATATCGGATTGGCAGCGGGTAAAGTGGTTTGATTTACAGATGACTCGCCCAATAGCTTTCCAATTCCGTAATCTCCTTTGCCACATTTCGAGAGAGCCTCTTCCTCATGGACGGCAGGCAGTTGCCTGGGGACAGGTGCTATGGTCACAGAAGGCCCGGGTACTGTACTGGTGTAGACTCTTGAGGCTGACTGAGCACACTTATTGGGTGGAGGGGGAGGCGGGGGATGCTGAAGGTGCCTTTTATTGGTTGGGGGGGGGGGGGGAGGAAAAGGAGAAGGAGCATTTGAAGGAAGGACACTTCACATTTATTTAATAAAATGGGAATTTTGGTTCTAAATAAAAAGGCATTGTATCAGTAGCATTGTGTTGGCAGAATCTGGTTTAATTTTATTATATTTTTCACCAATTCTCCTTGCTGTGGCCAGGTTCAATATGCTGTGTTCCTCAGTTCCTCACCCTAGTGACCCATTCATCTGTGATCCTTGACCGTGTCAGCTGACTATTCAACAGCAGGAGGCATCATAGTTGAGCCCAGTCTCAGCAGTAGATGCTGCTGGGAGCAAACAGCTGGGCCCTTTTCTCTGTTTTATTTCCAACTCAGTTTAACGTCTCCATCAAAAGATGGCACCTCCGACAATGCAGCACTCCCTCAGTACTGCACTGGAGTGTCAGCCTAGATTTTATGTGCTCAAATCTCTGGAGTGGGGCTTGAACGCGTGACCTTCGGTCTCTGGAGGTGCGAGTGATACTGACCGAGCCAAGCTGACGCAATTTACACTCTCACCAGTAACCAGCATTCCTAAATTCGACTTGTAACCCCTGGTCAAAGACACACGTTCAGTTCTACTCACTGGGTACAAGGGAAAGATCCCAAACCCTGGAAGTGGAAAAGGGAAGGGAAGGGCTGCAAGGCTGAACCCTAGTGTGGGAGGACTGAGCTACGGGGATAGGTTAGGATTCTTTGGCCAAGAGAGGGGCACTTGTTGAGGCTACAAAGTGCTTCCTGCCTCCTGAGAGAGGAATAGGATATACAAATGTACAAAATTGACGGGCAGGAAAAGACCTGCTGGCCCACCAAGCCTGCCCCACACACCATGATGGCTGGATCATCCTGACTAAACCCTTCCCCCTCCCTCCCCCACCACCCCCACAGCCATGTAATCTCCTGGGAGAGGTAAAAAACCCAGGGCCAATAAGGGAAAAAAATACTCTGGAAAATTCCTCTCTGACCCTCCTCAGGCGATCGAAACCAGCCCAGGAGATCACTCCGACCACGGGTTATCCATAAAGACGCTTGCCTTCTAAAATATGCTGATGGGGTGAGATGAAGAGGGGATGGGGGGAGGCTCGTGTGGAGCATAACCACCGGCATAGACCAGTTGGACTGAATGGTCTGTTTCTGTGCTGTACATTCTGTGTAACTCGTGCTGCAGCTCTGTGGGGACCTGTTATTTTGGACGTTCCGCTGACTGGCGTCAATCCCTGGTGGCGATCGAGATTCCTTCTTGGTTCCAGAAGGGTCGGCACTTTTCAAGTGTCTGAGTGCCCAGCATTTTCCCGTCGTAAACTCCCTTCGGGGCAGGAAGTGTGGGGGGGGAGGGGCCTGCCGATCACCGACTCACGGGCAAAAAGAACCTTCTGACCCACCATGTCCAGTCTCCCAGGTGCTACGGCCAACCCCGATGGGCTGGACCACTCTAGACGGCCATTAGTTTTCCAACAAAAATTAAGTTGGATGAGCTAATTCCTCCGGATCACCCAATCCTTCCGTGGCTGATGTTCTCCTGCTGTTTGGGTTTTAATTAGATTATATTTAGTTGGAGTTGTCAGAAGCTCACATTCCGGGGCTATCAGATTACCCCCTGCCCGTGCGGTCTCCTTTTTAGAACTGCCCTGTCTGGAAGCAGCAGATAACTGGGTTTTATCTCATGTCGCTGTGCCTCCTGGCAGGAGAATTGATTCAGTTTTACTTTTTGAGGAAAACTTTTTTTTTTGGAGAGGAAAGAGAGAGGTTAAATTTTCCTTTTTTGAGTAGAACCGATCAGAATGACAATGGACACGAGCGTGATGCTGCCAGAACCAAGCTTACTGTTTCTGCCCAGGCGGCCACGAATATTGCAGAAGAAATCTAAAAAAGCATCTGTTTTCTTTGAGGTGGAGATCTTGGACGCGAGGACCAAAGAGAAGCTCGGCTTTCTGGACAAGGTAAGCGCAGTTATACGTGCGTTTAAACAAAAAAACGTGTCGACGAACCGTCAACTAGTGGGGAATGTTCCGTGCTGTCACCCGACTTGCTGAATGTATCGGTGCAATGGGAAAATTTGTACTGTAGCCCGCAGCCCAGGAATTTCCTCTTAATTCATCACTTCACATTGCACCAGTGACTGACTTATCACTATTTCACCCATTGTACAGCTCAAATACTGACTCCCGATGCAGCCCAAGTTTCGAAGGACAGAATCTAGATTTATGCTAGATCTACACGGCTCGCCCCATACAGCACCAAAAAAATCCCACCCCAAGCACCAAGATGCCTCACTGAAATTCTAGTGACTGCGCTGCTACTGTTTAAAGCTTCTTATTTTGAGAGGAGGGAGGAAGCGTTGTTAGTAGCTCTACAGCTGGCAAATAGAGGTCCAGTCCGTCGGCTGGCAGTCCCGGTCTGCGAGCGAGCGAAGGCGTTATAATTGATCGAGTGGCTTTATCTCTCGGCCATCTCTATCTATTTGCAGAGTCTTGAATGTCGTCCCACGTGGGAGCTCAGTGGAGGTCACGTTGGGAACCCTTTCCTGAGATAATTGTGGAGCAACCTGCCAGGGAAGTCTATTCGGGCGTCAGCGGCCTGTGGTGCTCCCTGGAGGCTGATACTGCATGTTCCTTGACTCAGTCACTGTTTCTAATGATGGCAGAGAGAGGCTTGCAGCTGATGGTGGCATTCTATGCCCATTGTAGAGGGCATCAGATCCACCCTGTTTTGCTGCTACCTCTTGACAGTGAGCAAACGTCAGTTGTAGAAGTTACTTGAACAAGTGTGCGTATGGTACCGTGAAGATGGCTGCTGCCAGGCCAGGCTTAGATTAGGCAGATGAACAGTAGAGAGCAGGAAGATCCCAGACCTGATCACCAGCCTGTGCTGACCTCAGTGAGGGTGGAAGCTAGTCAGTGGTGCAAGTCCAAAGTCAGTTGCCGACCTATTTGCCCCAGGGCTTTCACTAAGTGCCTGTCAGTGATGGCAGCATCCTCGAGTTAGCAAGGGCTCTATGGGTGACTGACTGATCGGAACATGCCGCACAAAACTGCCGGAGGAGGCAGTCGAGCAGCTCCTGATGCTGCTGGAACACCCGAAGGTTGGGAAAATTCAGTTGTGTCTGACGGAGCCAGTCATTGTTGAGACTTGTCTCCTCCAGCCAGAGAAGGATATCGTCTTACGGAACAGGTTTGACGTGATTCAGGTGGAATGCTCCTTAGCTCGGGGAATGGATGCAAGTTCCCAATGTCACATATCTACCCTAGGCCTGGTGACACCAGCCTTTACATCGGTTGCCCTTTACATTGTTAGGACCCCGGCAATTGTTCACTCATTAAAATAGACGTTAGCAGATTGGGTTGAGGGATGTACCTTCTGTTCGCTGGCGGAGCAGGAGGCCACGATGAAAAGTTCTGGCTCACTCTATTTGTGCAGTAGCCACTTTAGGGCCAACAGGTAGAGATACTTCTGGAGAAGTCTGCCAGTTTTTTCTGAGGTTTGTCCCAACCCAGCACGGGGGTCCTGTACCACTGTTGTGCTCTTCGGTCTAATCATGTATGTACCCCAAACTCCACCTGTAGCTTTTGTGCCATTTTGGCATATTTTCCGAGCTTGTAGGCAGATATTGGATGAGGGAAAACGATCATTGTTGTCTTCCTTTTCAAAAGACAGACTTGCATTTATATAGTGGCTTTACAGCCAGTTAAGTACTTTTTGAAGTGTAGTTGCTGTTCTAATGTATGAAATGTGGCAGCCAATTTGCACACAGCAAGGTCCCACAAACAGCAATGAGATAATGACCAGAAAATCTGTTCTATGGTTGTTGGTTGAGGGATAAATGTTGGCCAGGACACTGGGAGAACTCCCCTGCCCCTCTTCGAATAGTGCCATGGGATCTTTTACGTCCACCTGAGAGGGCAGACAGGGCCTCGATTCAGCGTCTCTTCCGAAAGACGGCACCTCCGACAGTGCAGCACTCCCTCAGTACTGCACTGGAGTGTCAGTCTCTGAACCCACAACTTTCTGACACAGTGCTACCCACTAAGCCATGGGAGTTGTAAAGGTTTGAATCCTGGCCAGAGTTTCAAAATTTATTTTACGTACATATATAAGTTGGTTATATATTTTTAGGAGCATCGGATTCTTGATGTTTCACAGTACCTGCCCTGTTGCCCATCTGATTTCATGGGTTATGCATGTGCTGGGTGCGGTGCACTTGTTCTGTGCTCAGGACCCGATACTGTCACAAGTGGAGCTTGTTTTCCACCTCATCACAACCATGTTCCTGCACCAGTGCCAGCCTCTTCAAATGAACTTCACTGGGGCGTGATTCATCCTGGTCTGAAGAACGAGGACTGCCTGACGCATTGGGGGTTGAAGAATTGCTTGGTCTTGGGGCATGTTGGCATTGAGATTCCAATTTTAAAACTGCTCCCCTCTTTTTGGGTCCCCCCCACCACCACCCAATTCGCCACTCAGTGATCAGAGGTTAGCTGGGACTCTGACCCCAACCGCCCGATAGTGCTTCGTAATTGGCTGCAGGAGTGGGGTGGGCTAACCTGCCCCGTTAACTTTATCTAGTGTTGGCCGAGCCGTGCAGGGCAGCAGCATCTCAGGTTTGAGCCCCAGTCTGTGCTGAGTGAGCTGATCTCTGATGGAGTGGAAGTAGGAGGTGGAGGGCACCGGAGTTAGACTCTGAGTCCCTGGACTGGAGCAGTTGAAAAGTCGGCCAAAGCTTCCTGGTCCAGATTGTTGTCCTGTGACCCCTGCTGGAAAGTGCGGATGGCAAGGTTCATGCTCGGGTGCGCTTGGTTAAATTGGCACTCAGTCTGGCCTGGGACCCTGCATCACCAGGCCTAAATTAATTTAGTAGCTCACCCCAGACTCCCAAAGGTATCTGTTACTGTAGAAGCTGAATTTGGTTGTTTTTTTTTGCCCTAACTCTATTAAACTCTGATTTTTTTTTTACATATAGGTGGACCCAAATGCTACGATCGGGGACATCAAGGTGATGTTCCACAAGACCCGTAAGTATGCAGCTGGACTGCTGCTTGATAATTGGCGGGGAGCCCACCAGGGTCTGTTCTGTTCACATCTTGTTTTGCTTTGTCTCTTTATTGATTTCTCTCTCGATGCTGCTGTTGTTTTTAACCTGGCAGGGAGCTGAACCGCCCTTTACCCTAGTGTTTGGTTTAGTCGGCCGATAAACTCTCGCCCGTAGCTGCTGGCCAAGCTCATATTCCAGTTCCGGCTGGGATTCAGACCTGAGCCCTCAGCAGTTACAGTCCTTTGCAGCAGGATTGGCGGCCTTTAAAATAACACTGGTCGATAGCCTCAGACGCTGGGAGAATTGCGACACAGTTTTGACACAGCGCTGTGGCTATAATGGGTTTACTCCCCATCCCTCTCGCTGAGGGACATGGGTTCTGAGCACCCTCCAGTACTGCATCCAATTGGTCATTCATGGATGAGCCTAGACGGTGAGTTTAGGCTGGTTATTCTACTGTAGTGGGCATCACCGAGTCCAATCCTGCTCCAACCACACACCATAGGAGTGGGAAACAGGGAGATCACATTGGATCATGAAAAGCCAATTGTGGATTGATTAATCGGTGCACGTGATTTTCTGCACTGGGTGTGTCAGTCTGGATTATAATCGTTTTGCAGTATTCACCGATTAAATCTCTCCTATTTACAGGCGAACCAATACTCTGATGTGGCAATAAGTCTTAACGAGATGGTTCTCCCTTCTGTTTCAGATGCTAAGTGGTATCCTGCCAGGCAATCCATCAGACTGGACCCAAGTAAGTTTATAAACTAATTCCACGTCCAGGGAGCACTTAACACTCTGCTTGGTGCCCACCCCTAAAGTCGAGGCAGCGTGTTGTCTGGTTAAACCCCCCAGTACCCCTTGTGCACCCCTGGGGGTCCCCAAGCCTTGGCCATACCTCCTGCACCTAAGCTTCCATACTCTGCTCCTCATGTCTGTCAAACACACTCCATATTAATAGTTTGGTACGGAGACTCTTGCCTGTGCTGGTGGGTTTCCATAGGTTTTGTAGTCACCCAGCTGACCAAAATAAAATCACTCTGGTGAATCACCTAGTTTGAATCCGTGTCTGTCACCCTGTAACGGCGTTCCAGTGCGTTGCAGCACTGTGCTTGCCCTCATGGAAGGGGGTACACCACAGATTCACCAGAATGACACCGGGGCTAAAAGGGTTACATTATGAGGACAAGTTGCATAGACTAGGCTTGTATTCCCTCGTGTATAGAAGATTAAGGAGATGATCTAATTGAGGTGTTTATGATGCTTAAAGGATTTGGTAGAGTAGCTAAAAACTATTTCCTCTGGTGGGGGAGTCCAGAACAAGAGGGAAAAACCTCAATTAGAGCTAGGCCATTCAGGGGTGATGTCAGGAAGCATTTCTTCACATAAAGGGGAGTGGAAATCTTGAAAACTCTCTCCCAAAAAGCTGTGGATGCTGGGGGTCAATTGAAAATGTCAAGACTGAGATTGATAGATTTTTGTTAGGCAGGGGTATTAAGGGTGACTGAACCAAGGCGGGTAAATGGTGTTAAGATACAGATCAGCCATGATCTAGCTGAATGGTAGAAAAGGCTCAAGGGTCTGAATGGCCTATTCATGTTCCTGTCTAGAAGCAGTCTATGCCCACCAGAACTGGAGGGTGGTATATGCTGTCTTGGTAACAGAGGAACTAGTGTTTGTGTCATCCCACCAGTGGGTAGAGCAACCAGGTGAATGGAACAAGTCTCCTGCCTGTGTGTTACAGGCTGACATTCTCGCACTATTTCTGTACAGCACATTTCTAGGGGCTGGAGACTTCGGCTTTGAAACTACTCAGTGCAAATGCACATATGCTTATGGAGTGAATATTGACACCACTGTGTCAGTCAATGTATTGGGGGCGGGGCTTGAGAGTCTCTGGACTCGTGACCGAAACTATAGCAGAATCTCCCGATTACAGCAGGATTATTTTTCCAGCAAAATGCAGTGAGTGGAGGATAGTTACATAATACAAATTACGTGCGTAAAATCAATCCCAGTCACTTACAGCAGTGTGGTCGTCAGGCATGATTGACATTGCTCCCGCCTCTTCCCTGCATTCATCACCAGCTGAAAGGACAGGCAGCTTCAATGCTACCAGTGTTCCTCTTGTAAGTAGCTATGAGGCAGGAGAGCGTCTTGTTCAGCTGTCCTGTGGGGAGAGACAAGGCCTCCACCCAGTGCCTGCGCCCCACGAGTCTACTCCGATTGAGAACTCTCTGTCTGCGGGAAAACTGTGGGGCAATGAACCTCTGTTCCACCATTCGTGACCCAAGGCACTGGAGCATTGGTGTGTCTATTGAAAAGTCACCCAAAGATCGGTCTCATTCTATTAATCTTTAGTCTGCCAGGTCCAAGGATTTTAAGGATTTTCTTTGGAAAATAAAGATTAATTGATTTAGTCTTTCAAAAAAAGTGGTTCAAGTCTGTATAGAACTCTGATGGACAGATTATAAAAGCAGTGATGGAGGGCAGTGGGAGAGTGGTTATTGGGAATCCAGCTCTAGGTTTAAGCCCCCTACTCCCTCATGTAGAGGTGAGGGGTCGATTGAGCTGCAGAATAGTGAGCAAATGTTGTAATTGCAAAATCCCCAATTACTTGATAGCCAGCACCAACTCTGTGTCCAGTATGATCCGTGCAAAGTGACACTGAGATGCCGTTCTGTCTGGGTTGAAGTAGTCCTGGGTGCGTCACTGCTTTACAAAGGGTAGTATAAATTTGGAACTGATCTGATCGAGGTGTTTAAGTTGATAAAGGGATTTGATAGGATAGATACAGAGAAACTATTTTCTCTAGTGGGGGATTCCAGAACAAGGGGACATAATCTTAAAATTAGAGCTAGGCTGTTTAGGAGTGAAATCAGGAAGCACTTTTTCATAAGAAATAGGAGCAGGTGTAGGCCATACGGCCCCTCGAGCCTGCTCCGCCATTCAATCATGGCTGATCTTCGACCTCAGCTCCACTTTCCCTCCCATTCCCCATAATCCCTTAATTCCCCTAGAGTCCAAAAATCTATCTATCTCAGTCTTGAATATACTCAATAACTGAGCGTCCACAGCCCTTTGGGGTAGAGAATTCCAAAGATGCACAACCCTCTAAGTGGGTAGTGGAAATCTGGAACTCGCTCCCCTAAAAGGCTGCAGACAATTGGGAGCTTTCAAAACTGAGATCGATAGATTTTTGTTGGGTAAGGGTATTGAGGGATATGGAACCAAGATTTAAGATACAGATCAACTGTGACCTAGTGAATGGCCTCCTGTTCCCACCTAATCCCCATCACACAGTAACATTAGGAACGGCTTTTCTTCGGTTGGTGCAGTGTGAGCCAACTCTGTTTGCTCCGTTTTGCAGAGGGGAAGTCACTAAGGGACGAGGACATCTTGCAGAACCTCCCTGTTGGTACCACAGCCACCCTTTACTTCAGAGATCTCGGTGCTCAGATCGGGTGGGTCACGGTGAGTTTTTAATAACTTCAGGGCTTCAATCACAAATGAAATCTTTTGCTATGGGTCCTTGTACACTCTCTGCTGTGATGTGGAGGCGTCCGGCTTGTAAGTTTCAAGGGTGCCATTGCTGCTTCATGCAGTGCATTCTGGGAAGAATGATCTCATAGCCAGCGTGTAATTTACAGCTGTGCTTTATTTAAAAAATACACGAGATAATTTGGACTCCTAAATCCTTGTCCTTTTGTAAAAAGGACTTGTATTTATATCGTGCTTTACACGACCTCAGGACGTTCCAAAGCGCTTTACAGTTAATTAAGTATTTTTGAAGTGTAGTCACTGTTGTAATGTAAGAAACACAGCAGCCAATTTGCACATAGCAAGATCCCACAAACAGCAGTGTGATAATGACCAGATAATATGTTTGTGATGTTGGTTAGCCAGGACATCGGGGAGAACTCCCCTGCTGTTCTTCGAATAATGCTGTGGGATCTTTTGCGTCCACCTGAGGGGGCAGGCGGGGCCTCAGTTTAACATCTCATCCGAAGTACGCCACCTCATACAATGCAGCATTCCCTCTGTACCACACTGAGAGTGTCGGCCTAAATTCCAGAGTGGGACTTGAACCCACAACCTTCTGACTCACGGACAACATTGCTACCACTGATCCATGGCTGACACCTAATGTGTACTTACAAACCAAATCCCTGGGAGCGTTCTTGACTGCACATGGTGTTGGGCAATTTTTAAGTTTTAACATTGCAAATTTCCTATCAACGGCCACTTCTATAGCTTAGCGTGTAATTTATAGTCATTTGACATTACTGGAGACTGAGTGAACTTCTATTTAAAAAAAAATACAATATAATCCCCACTTGTCAGCTTGGCTCTGTTGGTAGCACTCATACCTTGGAATCAGAAAGTTGTGGGTTCAAGTCGCACTCCAGGAGTGGAACATATAATCCAGGCTGACATCCCGGTGGGAGTCCATCATTGTTGGCAGGGCCTGTGTACTTGGGCTTTAATTAGCAAGGGTACCTGTCAAATTCAGGCTGGTCCTTTGGTTAGCTCAAAACAGCTACTCCGAGACGATCCATCTGACTTTTGGTGGAATCGTACAGCATAGAAGGAGGCCATAAGGCCCATCGTGCCTGTGCCGGCTCTTTGAAAGATCTATCCAATTAGTCCCACTTCTCTGCTCTTTCCCCATAGCCCTGCAAATGTTTCCTTTTCAAGTATATTTCCAATC
The DNA here is from genome assembly GCF_035084215.1 of Heptranchias perlo. Lineage (NCBI taxonomy): Eukaryota > Metazoa > Chordata > Chondrichthyes > Hexanchiformes > Hexanchidae > Heptranchias > Heptranchias perlo. The sequence goes on from NC_090361.1 coordinate 14,964,933, forward strand.
TCTTTGAAAGTTACAGTTGAATCTGCTTCCACCACTCTATCGGTAGGGGTTGCTTTCAGCTTTTTTAAAAGAACAAACCTGCATTTATAAAATGTGCATCATCGCGTCCCTCAAACAAACCAAACATTCAGTGAATTACTTTGATGTGTACTAACTTTTATATAGGTGGACAGAGCAGTCAATTTTCACCAAGATCTCACGAACACCTGGTCAGTAGTTTAGCCTCTACAAAAATGGGCTACTATTGTGACACCGTGTCTCTTCCATATTGGCAGATGTAACGGTCATCCTATATTCTCTCCAGTAAAGAACTTACCATGATTGGGGTTAATTGTGCGTGTTGGAGTTCAGTAACTCAGAATAGCAGAGAGTAAAAGATGCAGGTTTTAGTTCATGAGGTGGGTCCACATACAAAATCCATCATCAAGCAGTTTGTACAAGAAAAAGATGTTTGTACAATAAGGTTGAACCATTAACAGTGGTGTCCTTCAGAGCAGACATTAAACCAAGGTCCCATCTCCCCGTTTAGGTGGACATTAAAGATCCCACGAAACTATTCAAAAGACAGGGAGCTTTCACAGTGTCCTGGAGCACATTCTTCCCCCAACCAATACCACCGGGGGGGGGGGGAAAAAAATTAACTGAACATTCATCTCGGCGCTGTGTGAAATGGCTGCCACTTTTGCCGAGGGTCTCGATACTTCAAAGTACGTCATTGCACGTTACATGCTTTGAAACGTTTAGGAGAGATTACGATAAGGTGCTGTATAAATGCAAGACTTTCTTTGGTACTGTATGGTCTCAGCCGTGGCTTATGGGAGCAACGTCGCCTTTGAATCATAATGTTGTGGGTTCAAGTCCCACTCTGGAATCTAGGCTTACATCCAGTGCAGTACTCGGGGAGTGCTATACTTTTGGAGGTGCTGTTGTTCATTTGAGATGTTAAACCGAGGCCTGTTCTGCTTTCTGAATATAAAAGATCCCATGGCACTATTTCGAAGAGGAGCAGAGGAGTTCTCCCCGGTGTCTTGGCCAATATTTATCCCTCAACTACCATCCGTAAAGCAAATTATCTGGTTATTTATCTCATTGCAGTTTATGGGATCTTGCTGTGTGCAAATTGGCTGCTGCATTTCCTACATTTTTGTTTTATTTGTTCATGGGATGTGGGTGTTGCTGGCGAGGCCGGCATTTATTGCCCATCCCTAATTGCCCTTGAGAAGGTGGTGGTGAGCCGCCTTCTTGAACCGCTGTAGTCCGTGTGGTAACGGTTCTCCCGCAGTGCTACACTTCAAAAGTAATTCATTGGCTGTAAAGTGCTTTGGGATGTCCTGAGATTATGAAAGGTGCTGCATAAATACAAGTCTGTCCTCCTTTATAATTGAATTTTGAAGTGACCTAAACATAACAAGAATCCTTGGGATGTTCCATCGATGTGTGTGCCAGCTTTTCTTTGGTGTGATGTTTCTGGCCTTGTGCAAAATACGCCTTTCTCTGTGGGTGAAGGGAGCAGTTGCCATAACTGCATTGGAATGATTGCAGGTACGAGTGAGGATCTGAATTTGTCAGTATTTGGTTGAAAAAAATAAGTCGGTGCTTTACTCGTGAATGCATTTGTACCCAACTTGTGTGTGTGGGTGGGGTGTGTGGCATTGATATTAGTACAGCGTTTTTATGAAAACTAATTTCCACCACTGTGTTTAGTGTTTATTGTAACAATACGTCGTACTGCGGGTCTCCACTTTCCCCCTCCTATTTTTAATGGAACAGGGAATTGTGATGAATTCTCCCTGCCCAGCTGGAGAGTCCAGAGAAATTTTAGATTTCATGCTTGTTCCCAAAACCTCCCGCAGTCTGATTCGCACTTGAAATGAGGGCCATTCCGTGGCTTCTGTTATCCACATCAGTCCTACCCGCTGATCGGACTGAAACATGGCTGAAGTATGACTGGCTGTGGTGACTGGAAGTTTATTGAGGTCGCAACCAATGAATGAGTTGCCCCAGTGTCATCAGCTAAAAAAAACAAATAAATGTGACTCTTTTTTAAAAGGGCTCAACTAATATATAAAAAACTTAACCTTTAAAGGAAACTAATCAAACTAAATAATAACATGGTTCTGGACATTCACCAAACACTAGTCCCTCGCGGTGCCCACCGGTTGTGGAAGGCCCCAAGCGGATACCGTACGCTCCCTGGGTAGGACTACCCGGGCACGGACAAAACCGCGGAAGAGAGGCGGGCAGCCAGAGTGACCCACTCACCCCCACGGGCCGTGTCCAGCCCTGGCCCTTTAGATGGCCACCTTGGCCAAGCCCAGCAGGAGCAGACCCATGAGGAGGTCCCCCAACTCTCCGCTCCCCCAACTCCACACCAAGTGGTCAAAGATCAGAGAGTGGGACTGAAGAGGAGCCAGAAATTGAGGAGCAGCCCCTTCAAATAGTGAAACTGCTATCAGTTACCGGGGCTCCAAAAGTTAGGTTTTGAGGAGCAATTACATAAACTAGGTTTGTATTCCCTGGAATATGGAAGGTTAAGGGGTGAATTGTTTGAGGTTTTCAGGATTTTGAAAGGAATTGTTTTGGTAGATAGTTTTTCAGCTGGTGGGGGGAGTCTAGGACAAGGGGACATAACCTTAAAATCAGAGCCAAGCCATTCAGGAGAGAAGTTAGGAAAAACTTCTTCACTCACAGGGTGGTAGAAGTGTGGAACACTCTCCCACAAAAAGCAGTAGATGCTAGCTCAATTAATAATAAATCTGAGATTGATAGATTTTTGCTAGCCAAGGGTGTTAAGTGCTGTAACATACTATGATACTATAGCAGGGCAGTGGGACAGCTCTTTCAAAGAGCCGGCATAGGCACGATGGGCTGAATGGCCTCCTCTGTGCTGTAACAAACTATTATGCCGCTATGATATTAAGGGATATGGAGCCAAGGCGGGTAAATGGAGTTAGAATACAGATCAGCCATGATCTCATTGAATGGCGGATCAGGCTCGAGGGGCTGAATGGTGGTCTCCTGTTGTTCCTGAGCAGAGTGTGACGTGCTCTGTTGTTTTTCCCTAGGTGTTTCTCACTGAATATGCTGGGCCTCTGATGATATACCTGCTGTTCTATTTCCGGCTGCCCTTTATCTACAGCGCTAAATATGCTTTCACCTCGAGTCCGCACTCAGTCGTGCAGTAAGTTGAATGTCGTCCGATAATCGGACATAATCTTTTATTATCAGTCCATGTTTAAACATTGAAAACCCACACAAGTTCATGAAGGCGGCTCACCACCCCCTTCTCAAGGGGAACTAGGGGTGGGCAGTAAATGCCGGCATTTAAAAGCTGAGGGGCTCGCTAGGCCACTTCAGAGGGCAGTTAAGAGTCGACCATGTTAGAATGGGTCTGGAGTCACATAGACCCAGACCGGGTAAGGACGGCAGGTTTCCTTCCCTAAAGGACATTAGTGAACCAGTTGGGTTTTTACAACAATCTGACATCATGGTCATTTTTACTGACGTCAGCTTTTTACTTCCAGATTTTTTTTAAAAGTTCACAGGTAATTAACAGGCACAGTTACATTGCCCTACCTCAAACTGGCAGTGATGGGCACTGGAGAGCAGAGCCTGCGCATAATTTGTGTTGGGGGGGGTGGGGGGAGAATTAGAATGGGGGGAAAATGCTTTAAAATAAGAGGGGTTGCTTCTTGCAGTTAATAAAGGGGGTTTAATTCTGGGTTAGTTTTGTGGCATTAGTGAGGGGAGGGGTAGAATGTAGGAAACCTGGTTGGAGCACTGCACTTAGACATTGTAGGGTTGAATGTTCCTCATTAATGCACTTGCCAAAGTTGGTTGTGTTTTCATTTAATGCAGTCAGTAATCCAACAAGGTGGCAGCCATATTAAACAGTGCTCTACCAGATTGCAGTGCTGGGTGGTGAGGTTCTGCTGTTTGTGGTTAACCCTACTCTCCCCCTCTTCCCCACTCTGCAGCCTGGCCTGTATTTGCCACTCCTTCCACTATGTCAAGAGGCTGCTGGAGACGCTGTTTGTGCACCGGTTTTCCCACGGCACCATGCCCTTTCGAAACATCTTCAAGGTAAAAATGATCTTGTTATGCTTGCCATGTTATGGGTATCTATGGAGTACGTCTGTCTGATTAGAGCTCTTAACCTGCCTGGGTCTGTTGTAGACTAGCCCCACAGCTACAGTACTTAGAGTTTAGTACATAAGAACAGGAGGAGGCCATTCAGCCCCTCGAGTCTGTTCTGCCATTCAATTATATCATGGCTGATCTGTACCTCAAACCCCATTCATCACGTCCCTCAGTCCCCATACCTAATAAAAGTCTATCGATCAGTCTTGAAAATTTCAATTGATCAACAGCCTTTTTGGGGGAGAGTGTTCCAGATTTCCACTCCCCTTTGTGTGAAGAAGTGCTTCCTGACATCACCCCTGAACGGCCTAGCTCTAATTTTAAGATTATGCCCGGTTGTTCTAGACTCCCTCACCAGAGGAAATAGTTTCTCTCTACCTACCCTAATCATCTTAAACACCTCAATTAGATCACCCCTAAATCTTCTATACTCGGGAGTACAAGCCTAGTCTGTGCAACCTGTCCTCATAATTTAACCCTCTGAGCTCAGGGGAACATCACTGCCTGTAGCTACAGAAACTACATTTTTGGGGCAGGCGGTAACTTTAACCAGTGCCTGTGACATCTCAACAAAAGCGGATTCTGCGTTGCTCCGGTGCTGGGAGGTAGAGACTGGTTCAGGTTTGTGGTTCTATGCTGAATTTGATCTGCCCCCTCAGTACATCCTCCAGGTGAGATTGCGTTACTTGCAAAATACCTGCCGCGATGCAATCAGCCAGAACAGAACCGTGCAAGGCCTCAAATCACCAACAGTGATGGACAGGAAAAGACCCTCTGGTCCATCCAGCCTGTCCCCCACACGTGATACCTTGTGTATCACAGTATACAGTCCCCACCCCATACCACACCATGTGATCTCCTGGGAGAGGCAAGAAACCCAAGGCCAATTTGGGGGGGGAAATTGTAAGAGGTGATTTCTGCCCCAGCCAGAAATGGGTCCGGTTCTTGCTTGAAGGAATAAATTGCTCATTTCACCAGCTCAGTTTTAAATCTATTTACCTGGGAGCTGGTTACGAGTTTGTTTTAAATAATTGCAACAGGAGGCATCTCCTTTTAAATGTTTTAATATTCACCCCCCTCTCAGTCTCATGTTGGTGTACGGCGCTGACAGCTCTCCAATACCCGACCCTGTTGGCTGCTGTTCATGTGTCAGCTTAGGCAGGCACGGACAGGCTGTTCTACTGTAGAGGGCATCATGGCCAAGCCTGAGGCTGCCCTCTCCCTAAGGTCCACACGCGTGAAGCTTCCAGCAGAGGCCTTTGAATAGCAATTAGAAGCAGAAACACTCGGTAACTGTCTTGTTTCTTTGCCTCCCCTTCCCTTGGGCTGACCCGTGTCGGCTAATGACCATCTTGAACAGGAGAAAACCTACTGTCTCCGCCCCCCACAACACCCAAAAAGCCTTCAACAATACCCCCATCGCTGAGGTCACCCTCATCGCCATCTTGGGGGGGGGGGGGGGGTGGGGGTGGGGTTGTCACCTTTTGGCCAGAGGCTTGACTGGATCAGCCACATCAACACCATGGCAACAAGTGCTTGTTACTGTCTGACAAGTGATTCACCTCCTGATCCCTCAAAGCCTCTCCACCATCTACAAGGCTCAAGTCAGGAGTGTGATGGAATACTCTCCACTCACCCGGATGGTGCAGCCGCAACAGCACTCAGGAAGCTCGACATCACCGAAGCCAGAGCCGTTCATTTGATCAGTGCCCCCGCCACTGGACTTGATATTCGCTCCCTCCACACACCCCCTGCCGGTGCACCATGGCTGCAGTGTGTACTATATATAGCTTGTACTGCAGGAACTTACCAAGGTTACTTCGACAGCACCTCCCAGCCTTGCGATCTCCACCACCGAGAAGGACAAGGGCAGCAGCCGCATGGGAACACCATCTCCAGGTCCCCGTCCAAATCACACACCATCCCGGCTTGAGCATATATCGCCGTTCCTTCATCATCACTGGATCACTATCATGGACCCTCAACACCATGGTGGGAGCACCATCACCACACGGACTGCAGCAGTTCAAGAAGAAGGCCCACCACCACCTTCTCAGGATTACTAGGGATGGGCAATAAATGCCGGCCTTGCCAGAATCGTCCACATTCCAAGAACAAAAATAAGTTGATGCACTGGAGGGTAGAGTGATCCTAGCTGGATGAGCCGGCAGTTTACCGGTGCTGTGTCGTTCTATCTGGTTGAGGTCTAGCAGTATCCTGGCACATACTGCATCTCAGTTCTAGGCTTGGGTAAGTGGCATGTACCCCAGGAGGGAAAGAAAGAAAGAAATATTGAATTGATCTGTGTCCTCATCCTGTCTGTCACTGCTTTGATCTCCCATTTTTGTTTAGAGTCTTGTTTAACCCTTGGTTTCCCTCCTCTTTTAGAATTGCACCTACTACTGGGGTTTTGCGGCCTGGCTGGCCTATCACATCAACCACCCGCTCTACACGCCTCCCGGTAAGTCACGCCTCACGTTAATGGACTATGAATTGAGGTGCCGGTATATAAGGTAAACCATCTGCCCTGCACTGAAACAACAACTTGAACTTATGTAGCACCTTTAACGTAGTAAAATGTCCCAAAGCACTTCACAGGAGCGATTATCAAACAAAAATTTGACACTGAGCTACATAAGGAGTTATTAGGACAGGTGACCAATAGCTTGGCTGGAGAGGTAGGTTTTAAGGAGTGTCTTAAAGGAGGAGAGAGAGGAACAGAGGTTTAGGGAATTCCAGAGCTTAGAGCCTAGGCATCTGAAGGCACGGCCACCAATGGTGGAGCGATTAAAATCAGGGATACGCATGAGGCCAGAGTTGGAGGAGGGTTGTAGGGCTGGAGGAGGTTACAGAGATAGGGAGGGGCGAGGCCATGGAGGGATTTGAAAACAAGGATGAGAATTTTAAAATCGAGGCGTTTCCGGATCTGGCACCAATGTAAGTCAGCGAGCACAGGGATGATGGGTGAACGGGACTTGCGAGTTAGGATACGGACAGCAGAGTTTTGGATGAGCTCAAGTTTACAGAGGGTGGAAGATGGGAGGCCGGCCAGGAGAGCATTGGAATAGTCAAGTCTAGAGGTAACAAAGGCATGGATGAGGGTTTCAGGAGCAGATGGGCTGAGGCAGGGGCGGAGACTGGTGATGTTACGGAGGTGGAAGTAGGCGGCCTTGGTGATGGAGCGGATATGTGGTCGGAAGCTCATCTCGGTCACGTAAGACACCAAGATTGTGAACAGTCTGGTTCAGTCTCAGACAGTGGCCAGGGAGAGGGATGGAGCTAGTGGCTAGGGAATGGAATTTGTGGTGGGGACAAAAGACGATGGCTTCAGTCCTTCCCAATATTTAGTTCAAGGAAATTTCTGCTCATCCACTACTGGTGTCGGACAAGCAGTGTGACAAATCGGAGACAGTGGAGGGGTCGAGAGAGGTGGTGGTGAGTTAGAGCAGGGTGTCGTCAGCGTGCTTGTGGATCCTGACTTTTTTGGATGATGTTGCCGGGGGGGCAGCATGTAGATGAGAAGTAGGAGGGGGCTAAGGATAGATCCTTGGGGGAATAGAGGTAACGGTGCAGGAGTGGGAAGAGAAGCCATTGCAGGTGATTCTCGGCTACAACTGGATAGATAAGAATGGAACCAGGCGAGCGCGGTTCCACCCAGCTGGAAGACGGAGGAGAGGCGTTGGAGGAGGATGGTGTGGTCAATGTGTCAAAGGCTGCAGACAGGTCGAGAAGGATGAGGAGGGATAGTTTACCATCGTCAGTCACATAGGATGTCATTTGTGACTTTAAGGGCTGTTTCAGTACTGTGACGGGCGGAAACCTGATTGGAGGGGTTCAGACATGGAGTTGCGAGAAAGCTGGGCGTGGATTTGGGAGGCGACAACACGTTGAAGGAATTTGGAGAGGAAAGGGAGGTTGGAGATGGGGCGGTAGTTTGCAAGGACAGATGGGTCAAGGGTGTTTTTTTTTTTGAGGTGGGTGATGACGGCAGATTTGAAGGGGAGGAGGACAGTTCCTGAGGAGAGGGAACCGATAACAATATCAGCTAACGTGGGGGCCAGGAAGGGAAGTTGGCTGGTCAGCAGATTAGTGGGAATAGGATTGAAGGAGCAGGAGGTGGGACTCAGCCTTAAGGGGTTCCCCATTTAAGACTGAGATGAGGAGAAATTTCTTCTGAGGTTGTGAACCTTTGGAATTCTTTGCCCCAGAGAGCGGTGGAGGCTGAGTCATTGAATACATTCAAGGCTGAGTTAGACAAATTTTTGATCAGCGAGGGAGTCTAAGGATATGGGGAAAAGGTGGGAAAGTGGAGTTGAGGTAAAAATCAGATCAGCCATGATCTCATTGAATGGCAGAGCAGGCTCAGTGGGCCAAATGGCCTACTCCTGCTCCTACCTCTTGTATGTTGAAAATGAGCTTAGAGAGGGTATGAGGGGAGATAGGCGAGAAACTAGAGAAAGAGGCACGTTCAGGGCTAGGGCAGGGAGAATCACTGCTCCACGTGCGACAATAGTGCAAGTCGTGCTACAGCTCGACCAAAAAAGATGGTTTACAAATGCTGGAAATTTAATTCATTGGGAAGGTCCAGTGGTTTAGTGAGTAAATGCACTGCCCTGGTGTGATACTGAAATGCACAGACCAGAGGCATCCATTGCTGAGGTCCATCCAGGACAAAGCAGTCTGCTCGATCAGTGCTCCTGCCACTGAACTTAGTATTTACTTCTCCTCCCCACCAGCTCACCGTGGCTGCAGTGCAGCAACTGACCCAAGATTTCTTCGACAGCACTCCCAGTCCCACACCTCTTCCACCGAGAAAGACCAGGGCAACAACGTCCTGGGAATGCCGTAACCTCCAAGTTGCACAGCAGCCTGACTTGGACATGTATCGCCATTCCTTCATCACTGGGTCAAAATCAACACCACCACCACTCCCTTCGCCCCACCATTGGCGGCCGTACCTTGAGCTGTCTAGGCTCTAAGATCTGGAATTCCCCCTCTCTCCTCAAAACCTACCTCTTTGACTGAGCTTTTAGTCATTTCCCCCCCCCCCCCCCCCCCCCATTATCTCCTCCTTGCTTGGTGTCAATTTTTGTCTGATTACACTCCTGTGAAGCGTCATGGCTGTTTCACTACGTTAAAGGTGCTATATAAATACAAGTTGTTGAGTGTCCAGTGATTGGGACCCTGAATCACTAAGGGAAAAGAATAGGATTGGTGAATGTATGAAAAGTAGCAGGGTTGAGCAAGCAAGCTATTTGAGATGGGAGGACACAGGTTCCAGTTGCTTTGGACTGTGTTGTGAATACCCGTCTCCAGATGTGATGGAGTGTATTAGACGAGCAACACCAGGTGAATCGTACCCCAGAGGTGTTCAGATCTTTAAAACTCTTGTCGTTGAGTCTTTATACTGGTGGAAATTATAATGGTGATTTATGCCTACAGGACAGTGTGCTTCATACAGTAAAGTTGTGAAGTGCTTTGGGGCATCCTGAGGAAGTGATGAGGTACTATGGAAAATGCAAGTGTTCCTCCAAGTTCTTTAGCTGACTGAGCTCCATGATGTTTGGCAGTCTTGACCTCCACCCCCCTGACTCCTGCATTGGAGGCTGCTGGTTCGGTTACTGTGTGCCTGCAATTCCACCTAAATTACTATTTATTCGTACTACATCTCTCCCCACCTTCAAAACCCAATTATTCTCCCCCCACCCCATCTCTTCACTCTGGCCTGTTCCTCCTTTTCCTGCTCTGCCCACCTCTCCCATTGTAAAGAGCTCTGTGACTTTGTTTCCGACGAGGAGTGCCACTTAGCGGCAAGTTTACGTATAGTGTCTGATTCAAACCGTGGTGATGGGATTTTATTTCACTGCAATACAGAGAGATAATCTAACCTGTACATATCTGGTGTACCATTTTTAATTTGGGTTGTGTGAATTTGCGTAGTATCCTAATACAAGCACTTATCCACACAGTCTGAGCAGTGAGACCAAACTCTATCGAATATATTAAAAATCTTGTGTCTGTGTGCACGTTGGGCAATTTTTTTTCTATTATAAATTCCTATGCCCTGATTTATAGTAGAAACTGCCTATGTAAACTTTGCATTCACACCCTTCTGCTTTCATCCTCTGCAGTCAGTCAGTGGGTAGGTCACCTGGAGAAAAAATGCTTGGAAGCCCAATTTTAGATGGGTCATTCCCAAGTAACCTCAGCAGTGACTGACTGACTGACTGTCAATCACTTAATTGTCTGTGGAGAGCACTGAGTGGGGGTGATAGCTGGTAGTGGTCCTGGTGTCACATCCCTGTCGACTTGAACGTGAGACTCCCACAAGTATTTTATTTTCCTTCTTCCCTGCACGAGTCTCAGTACAAGGCAGGTCCCTTTCTGTGTACCCCCCGGCATCTTCATGCTGCAGCTGGGTTAATGTTAGCTACTCGAAGAATCCTCTCCACACTTCTGTGGCCCCCAGCTGTTTGCAATGGGTAAAACCTCAGTTCCAGCTGTTTGCAATGGGTAAAACCTCAGTTCCAGCTGTTTGCAATGGGTAAAACCTCAGTTCCAGCTGTTTGCAATGGGTAAAACCTCAGTTCTAGCTGTTTGCAATGGGTAAAACCTCAGTTCCAGCTGTTTGCAATGGGTAAAACCTCAGTTCCAGCTGTTTGCAATGGGTAAAACCTCAGTTCCAGCTGTTTGCAATGGGTAAAACCTCAGTTCCAGCTGTTTGCAATGGGTAAAACCTCAGTTCCATTGGTTAGGCCACAGCTTTAGTACTGCGTACAGTTCTGGTCACCACATTACAGGAATGATGTGATTGCACTAGAGGGTGCAGAGGAGATTTACGAGGATGTTGCCAAGACTGAAGAATTTTGGCTGAGAAAAGATTGGATAGGCTGGGGTTGTTTTCTTTGGAACAAAGGAGGCTGAGGGGAGATTTAATTGAGGTATATAAAATTATGACGGGACTAGATAGAGTGGATAGGGAGGACCTATTTCCCTTAGCAGAGGGGTCAGTGACCAGGGGGCATAGATTTAAAGTAATTGGTAGAAGGATTAGAGGGGAGCTGAGGAGAAATGTTTTCACCCAGAGGGTGGTGGGGGTCTGGAACTCACTGCCTGAAAGGGTGGTTGAGGCAGAAACCCTCAACTCATTTAAAAAGTACTTGGATGTGCACTTGAAGTGCTGTAACCTACAGGGCTACGGGCCAAGTGCTGGAAAGTGGGATTAGGCTGGATAGCTCTTTTTCGGCCAGCACAGACAGGATTGGCTGAATGGCCTCCTTCTGTGCCGTAACTTTCTATGATTCGATGAATACCCTGGTTTGCTGTTTGTAATGGATAAAACCATGGTTCCAGCTATTTGTGGCCTCCCTCTAGTTATCGATCAACTTTCAGTTTGATGGGAAACGAGGTTCCTTTTTGAGGTCGCACTGGTCTCCCAGTTAATAATCTACTTTTTTTTTTTTCTGTTTCAGCTTATGGAGATAGACAAGTGAAAATGGCACTAGTCATATTCCTGGTGAGTTCCCCCTCTCCCAATATATGGAAACTGCAGTTTATTTTCACATTTTGTAAGTGAGTGTTAGGTTGTTTCGCTCTTAAGTTTGTATAGCCAGATCAACCAGTCATGTGAGTTTTACTTGATTTCTTTTAATTCTTGCCTCCTGTGTAAAATTACCAATAACTCTCTCAATCTGATACTAAACATTTAGTTTGCGAATTCTGTTTCGGAGATGGCTCAACATTGCACAGTACGTTTTATTCATGGACAGTAATGCTGACTGCACCTACACCTCCCTGTAATGGAGCAGAGTTCAAACGGGTAGCGAGGGACAATCTGGGGGAACTGTCCCAAGCCGCTGTTCCATGCCTCATAGTGGCTGGATTCAGAACAGGCCTTAGGAGCAGGTTCCCAAGGAGGGTGCCTGAGAGAGACTCAGGATTTTGAGGGGCGGGGCGGGTGGTGATGGTTTAACATTGTTTTTATTGCACCTGGGCTTCAGCGCTGTGGGTTCAATACTCGCGATACCGTCACTGACTGAAAGTAAAGGAGCGCAACCCTGGGTCATTCTCCCTCTGACGTCTAGGAAGTTCCGCTCACTATTTCTGAACGGCATAGCGAGAGTTCCAGGACACCGGCAGCCTGATGTGTTCCCGAACCATTCCTGCTAAAATGCGACACAGAGGAGGCTTCTGAAACTTAGAATTTACAGCACAGAAACAGGCCATTGGGCCCTACTGGTCCATGCCGGTGTTTATGCCCCGGCATAGACCATAACTCCACATGAGCCTCCTCCCACCCCTCTTCATCTAACCCTATCAGCATATCCTCCTAACAGCAGTTGCTGGTTTTGCATTGCCCCGCTGCGCTCTGGATGATGCCCCTTGACGTACTGTGAGGCAATCCGTGTCTGTTGGCGGCAGAGTTAACCGAACTCGCTGCGTCCAACCAACGAGCTCTCAGCAGCTCCAGCTTCGCCAGACCTTGCTGATCGTGTCTCCTCCTGATTCTTTCTTGCAGTTCTGCCAGATCGGAAACTTCTCGATCCACGTAGCACTAAGGAACCTCCGACCACCAGGTGAGACTGTACATGACATGCTGGCAAACCAGATAATTGTTAATACGGGTACAGTGGTGCAGTAGTTATGATACTGGACTAATAACCCAGAGAACGTGAGTTCAAATCCCACTGTGGCGGTATAAGAATTTGAATTCAGTAAAAGTGACCATGAAGCTGTCGGATTATTGTAAAAACCCAACTGGTTCACTAATGTCCTTTAGGGAAGGAAATCTGCTGTCCTTACCTGGTCTGGGCCTATATGTGACTCCAGTCCCACACCGACGTGGCCATCTCTCAACGGCCCTCTGAAGTGGCCTAGCGAGCCCCTCAGTTGTATCAAACTGCTACCAATGCAACGGTTTAAGAAGGTGGCCCACCACCACCCTCTCAGGGCAATTAGGGATTGGCAGATCTTTTTCTTGCAAATACAATTGAAGAATTATCTTGCATCAGTCCCCAGAATGGTCCATAACCCCTGCCACTCAAAAGGTCAGTCAGTATCACAGTTTACCATGTACACCATTTACTGCAATGTAGCCTACCCATGTACACTCTGATGCAATGTCACCTGCTCAGTGTACACTACATGTTGCTGTGTAGATTATCCTGTGTACACCTGATGCCATGTCGTTTCCCCCCCCCCCTCACCCCCCACAATATACTTTATCTTGTGTTATGACCAAGACAAATTTCAGTAAACTTTTAAAACCGTAATTATACATTTTTTTAAAAATTTGTGAAGCCTGGTTCAAAAGTTTCAAAACAAAAATAATCTTTTTTTCCCTTATCCTTTTTGATGGTTTTGTTGATTCAACACTTTTCCTCAATTTTAAAAAAGGCAACCTTCACCCTCCCCAGAGTAAAGAGCAGGGGGGACAGGAACATGGTGTTTTAGGGGATTTGATGCGGAAGCGATTTGCGAGCTGAATTGCTACTCTCGGCTTTGAGAGGTGCCCAGCAGAGAGCGGGCACATTTTCACCAGGTGGCGGGTCAGTCAGAGGTTGGGCTTTTTCCCAACACTTTTCATCTTTTGGGCTCAGTTTCCAAAAGCAGACCTGTTCTTCTCTGAATCGAAACCTGCAGCTTTTGTACTGGGCCCACAAATAAGTTACCCTTTTATTGTGATAATGGTCTCCAGAGTCCCCTCGTGCTTAGAACATAAGAAATAGGAGCAGGAGCAGGAGTGGGCCATACGGCCCCTTGAGCCTGCTCTGCCATTCAATAAGATCATGGCTGATCTTCTACCTCAACTCCACTTTCCTGCCCGATCCCCATATTCCTTGATTCCCTTAGAGTCCACAAATCTATCTATCTCTGCCTTGAACATATTCAATGATTCAGTATTCACAGCTCTCTGGGGTAGAGAATTCCAAAGATTCACAACCCTCTGAGTGAAGAAATTTCTCCTCATCTCAGTCTTAAATGGCCGACCCCTTATCCTGAAACTATGCCCCCCCCCCAAGTTCTAGACTCTCCAGCCAGGGGAAACAACCTCTCAGCATCTACCCTGTCAAGCCCCCTCAGAATCTTATATGTTTCAATGAGATCATAGAAAGGTTACAGCACAGAAGGAGGCCATTTGGCCCATCGAGTCTGTGCCAGATCTGTGCAAGAGCAATCCAGCTAGTCCCTCTCCCCCGCCCTCTCCCCGTAGCCCTGCAATTTTTTTTCCTTTCAAGTCCTTATCCAGTTCCCTTTTGAAGGCCACGATTGAATCTGCCTCCACCACCCCCTCAGGCAGTGCATTCCAGATCATAACCACTCGCTGTGTGAAAAAGTTTTTCCTCATGTCGCCTTTGGTTCTTTTGCCAATCATCTTAAATCTATGCCCTCTGGTTCTTGACCCTTCTGCCATTGGGAACAGTTTCTCTCTATCTATTCTGCCTAGACTCTTAATTATTTTAAATATCTCGTATCAAATCTCCTCTCAACCTTCTCTGTTCCAAGGAGAACAAACCCAGCTTCTCCAGTCTAGCCACATAACTAGAGTCCCTCATCCCAGAATCATTCTAGTGAATCTTTTCTGCACCCTCTCGAAGGCCTTCACATCTTTCCTAAAGTGCGGTGTCCAGAACTGGACACAATACTCCAGTTGTGGCCGAACCAGTGTTTTATAAAGGTTCGTCATGACCTCCTTGTTCAACGTCGAGATCACCTCTCAATCTTCTAAACTCCAGAGTATAGGCCCATTCTACTCCACCTCTCCTCACAGGACAACCCTCTCATTCCAGGAATTAATCTAGTGCTACATCCTCTTTCTCTGAAAAACCAACACAGACTAGCTAAAACTGCTTTTACTTACAATTAGAATAATATATATACAGATAGTACGACAAGCAAGGAACTGAAAATGTAATACTGTAAACTAATGATGGTAGAATTGATCCATGAGGTTAAAATGCCCTTTTTAGAATGTATTAAAGTTTGATCAATGACAGGACTCCAATAGTTTTTCAAGATACTAATTATGTGGATGAAGCAAATGACTAATCCAGAGTTCAGCATTGTAGATAAACGAAAGTTATTGAGGAAGTTTCCAGTAAATATCTTGGATCCAAGGCATCTGGAGACAGAGCTGTCCGTCATTCAACATAACGCAGCACACTATTATAGAATAACTGACCAGTGCGTGTTCACACGTACTCTGTTTACCCAGAACCGGTTAAGGTTTTCATCAAATACAATTTGCACTCGAGACAAAGCTACTGTGCGCTGACTAATATATAACAACTTGCATTTATATAGCGCAGTAATTAACATAGTGAAACGTCTTTGGACGTTTTACTAGCAGCGTAATCAGACAACAATTGACACTGAGCCACATTAGGACAGGTGACTAAAAGCTTGATCAAAGAGGTAGGTTTTAAGGAGAGTCTTAAGGAGGCGAGAGAGGAGGAGAGGTTTAGGGAGGGAATTCCAGAGCTTAGGGCCTAGGCAGCTGAAGGCACGGCCGCCAATGGTGCGCCGATGAAAATCGGGGATGCAAAAGAGGCCAGAGTTGGAGGAGCGCAGAGATCTCTGAGGGTTGTAGGGCTGGAGGAGGTTGCAGAGATAGAGAGGGGCGAGACCACGGAGGGATTTGAATACAAGGTCATACAGATCAAACAACCTGGTCTGTGTCTCTTGGACGACCAGTCGCATTTTGAAATTTGGTAGGAAAGCTGGCCTCCATCTTGGGCTATTTTTAAAACCTTGAAAGTGAAGCGGGCTCTCCCTGTTTCGATGGATGTAAATGCTACTGTCATCGCAGGGTGTTCCCTACACCATGGGTCAAGGTTGGTGGGTGAGATGGGAAGGAAATACCTGAGGAAAAGAGGGTTTTCCCCTCATTACGAAAAGGCAGTATTTCCTTGGGGGTGTGTGTGTGTGTGTACCCCTGTCACACTAAGCAAAGCTCCGTGTGCAGAATTTGGGGTCAACTTTGACCTGGCGGTTTGGTAACTCAATCTCCTGCTCTAATTTGTTTATAATTAATCCCTGGTACGGTCGAGTGTCAGAGTCTGATGCCGAGGATTCTAGAGCATTTAGCTTATCCAAACAGGCGGCTTATTCATTTCGAACAGGTGGCCTGTTGACAGCCCGTTAACAGCAGGCAGTGCTTGGGTGTTTGAGTAACCCTTCAGTGGCCATGCTGCTTGCTGAATGGCTACAAACCCTGCCCTTGAATATCGGCACGGGGAGGTTTTCTGTAAAATGACTTGCGCTAAATATTCTGGGACACTTGCTGTGTCAAATATAAATTCTACTTGCTGCACTGTCAGTGAGGTATACTGAACGAGCAAGTCTGTCGTCTGATCCCTGATCTCTGCTCGGGCAACTGACCTGATGGGTTAGCAACTTTTAGCCTCCCTCTGTCAGGGAGAGGAAAAATCAGGTGTGTGCATGCGTGTGACACATGCCATCCTATGTCACTGACAGTCGTGCACTATCCCTCCACGTCGTTCTCTACCTGTCTGCAGCCATTGACGTGGTTGACCACACCAATGCCGGCCCTCTCGTCCAGCTGGCTGGGACTGCACTCGCCTGGTTCCATTCTTATGTATCCAGCCGCAACCAGCGAATCACCTGCATTGACTTCTCTTCCCGCTCCTGCACCGTTACCTCCAGAGTCCCCCAAGGATCTATCCTTGGCCCCCTCCTATTTCTTATTTACATGCCGCCCCTCGGTGACATCATCCGAAAACTACGCTGAGAACACCCAGCTCTATCTCACCGCCCCCTCTCTCAAACCCTCCACTGTCTCTTGTCACTCTGCTTGTCAGACATCCAGTACTGGATGAGCAGAAATTTCCTCCAACTAAATATTGGGAAGACCAAAGTTATTGTTTTCGGTCCCCGCCACAAACTCTGCTCCCTAGCCACTCTGAGGCTGAATCAGACCGTTTGCAACCTTGGCGTCCTATTTGACCCTGAGATGAGCTTCTGACCACGTATCTGCTCCATCACCAAGACCACCTACTTCCACCTCCGTATCATCGTCCGTCTCCACCCCTGCCTCAGCTCGCCTGCTGCTGAAACCCTCATCCATGCCTTTGTTACATCCAGACTTCACTATTCCAATACTCTTCTGGCCGGCCTCCCACCTTCCAGCCTCCATAAACTTGAACTCATCCAGAACTCTGCTGCCCGTATCCTAACTCTCACCAAATCTCATTCACCCATCACCTTGCTGACCTATGTTGGCTCCCGGTCCGACAGCACCATGATTTTAAAATTCTCATCCTTGTTTTCAAATCCCTCCATGGCCTCGCCCCTGTCATTAAGTAGAATGAGGTTATGTTCTCTGGAGTTTAGAAGAACGAGAGGTGATCTCGTTGAAACATATAAGATTCTGAGAGGTTGTTTACCCTGGCTGGAGAGTCTAGACAGAGTCTCGGTCGGCCATTTAGGACTGAGATGAGGAATTTCTTCAATTAGAGGGCTGTAGATGCTCAGTCGTTGAGTATACTCAAGGCTGAGATTGATAGATTTTTGGACTCTAGGGGAATCAAGGGATATGTGGAATTTTTTTTATTATTCGTTCATGGGATGTGGGCGTCGCTGGCGAGGCCGGCATTTATTGCCCATCCCTAATTGCCCTTGAGAAGGTGGTGGTGAGCCGCCGCCTTGAACCGCTGCAGTCCGTGTGGTGAAGGTTCTCCCACAGTGCTGTTAGGAAGGGAGTTCCAGGATTTTGACCCAGCGATGATGAAGGAACGGCGATATATTTCCAAGTCGGGATGGTGTGTGACTTGGAGGGGAACGTGCAGGTGGTGTTGCTCCCATGTACCTGCTGCTCTTGGAATGGGTGGAAAAGTGGAGTTGAGGCTCCCACTTCCCACTCCCACTGACATGTTCTTCTACATAAATGCTGCTTCCTGTAGAGGAGATTGAGGCCAGAGAAAGTACTCGTTTTGTGCTTTGCTTTTAATCTCCTAGAAACCAGTTCCAGAGCTGCATTTGCCCGAGGAGGCAGAAAAAATACAATTTTCTTATGTCACCTCCTCCAGCCCTACAACCCTCCGAGATCTCTGCACTCCTGATTCCTGCTTCTTGCGCTCCACCATTGGCGGCGCGCTCTCTCACCTTAAAACCTGCCTCTTTGACCAAGCTTTTGGTCACCTGTCCTAATAACTCTTTGTGGCTCGTTGTCAGATAACGCTCCTGAAAAGCGCCTTGGGGCGTTTTACTACGTTAAATGTGGTCGTTGTTGAGATGAGGGGGGTTGCTGTACATCAGTGTCCTGTGATGGGGGAAATGGGCTCGGCAGTGACCATTCGCCTGTGCAGGACCACCCTTGGATTATCTTGGGGTGGGGAGCAGTCTATGAACGGCAAATTTTAAAAAAAAAGTAATTGTCTTTGAAGTTCTCATATCTCCAGGTAACGTCAAGGCCAGAGGATGATTCCTGTATTTCTTCTGTTCACTATTTTAATCCATTTATTTAAACCGGTTAACATTTCCCTTTTAAAATAGTGAACAATTTCTTTCAAATGCCTTGCAAGTTCCATGCGTTCGTATCACTTGGTGTAATTCCCTCCCTCCCTCCCCACAGTGCCCCAATGGTTCCCCCATTGAATGCACCATGGGCTACTGGTCCATACAAACCAGGAAGGCCCCAGTTTGCCGTGCCCAGTTGGTGCCATTAGTTGATATGTGAGCTGCTGGCTGCCCCAGGTTCGGGCAGTGTGCAGCCTCCTCCAAAGATCGTGGCCTGAACAGAACCTGCCCAGCCCTTGCAGCCAGATGTTACTGTGTTTGGTACTCAAACAGCTGGAGTATGAGGGGGCATAACTTGATCCCTGACCCTCAGACCGATCAGGAGTGAGCAGGCAGCTCTAGTGTTTTGCCCACCGGATGTGCTGGGCTGCTGAACACTATCACCAAGATACATGCAACACTCTGTCCATCTCTCGCCACAGTACCTCTCCCTTCCTTTGGAGCTTCTGTCTCTTTGTACGTTCACCCCCACCCCTCCATTTCTCACTCAGCACCCTCCTTTCCACTTCCCACCCCCACTGTAACACACTCTGACATGTTCGTCTACATAAATGCTGCTTCCTGTAGAGGAGATTGAGGCCAGAGAAAGTACTTGTTTTGTGCTTTGCTTTTAATCCTCTAGAAACCAGTTCCAGAGCTAATTTGCATAGAATTACGTAGAATGTGAAGCACAGAAACAGGCCATTTGGCCCAAGTGGTCGATGCTGGTATTTATGCTCCGCACGAGCCTCTTCTCACCCTATCAGCATACCCTGCTATTCCTTTCTCCCTCGTGCTTATCTAGCTTCCCCTTAAATGCATCAATGGTATTCACCTCAGCCACTCCTTGTGGTAGCAAGTTCCACATTCTCACTGCTCTTTGGGTAAAAATGTTTCTCTTGAATTCCTATATTGGATTTATTAGTGACTATCTTATATTGATGGCCGCTAGTTTTGGTCTCCCCCACAAGTGGAAACATCTTCTCCACGTCTACCCTATCAAACCCTTTCATAATCTTAAAGACCTCTCTCAGGTCACCTCTCAACCTTCTCTTTTTCTAGAGAAAAGGACCCCAGCCTGTTTAGTCTGTCTTAATCGTTATAACCTCTCAGTTCTGGTATCATCCTTGTGAATCTTTTTTGCACCTTCTCCAGTCCTTCTATATCCTTTTTGTAATATGGAGATCAGGGGTGCCTTGCTCTTAAACAAATATTAGTAACTTGATTTGTGACTGACCGAGCCCAGATCAGCTTGACTTGTGACACAAAGACGTGTAATGGAGCAACACGATTGTTATTATCAAATGCCATTGTGTCTTCACAATAGAAGTGAGCTGGGTGTTTGGGACTGTTCTGCTGCTGCAAGTGGTGCAGGTCTCACCGTTCCCCCCCCCCCCCCGGCCGTATCGGGCCCTCCATCGTCCTCTCTGCCCTCCCCCTGTATTGGGCTCTCTCTCTATCCTCCTCCATATTTGGAGCCCACTGTCATGAAACCAGTTAACTGGACACTTCAGTCAGGCAGCACATCTGCTCGTAGATTCCCCCACAGCCTCAGGAATGTCGAACCTTTGCCATCGCTATTTAAGTACATTGACTGCCATAGATGGTGCCGTCCCTGGTTAATGGAACAAGTCCGGCAGCTGGAAACCTCGGCTGGCAAAGCTGAACAGCTCTCCTCTTTCCCCACAACACTCATATATGCCAGCATGCTGAGAATTCCCAAATTAGTCCTCTCCACACTATCTCCCCACCCCCCCCACCGCCGTCCCCAAGTCACAGATGAGAGTAGGCCAAAGCTTGTCCCTCTAAGCTAACTTACCAGTTTGCCCAGTCAAAACTCATGCCTCCAGTACTTTAAAACCCTCCATCGGGTGTCCAGTTGCACTCAGTGTCTTCACTAAGTTACTTAGCCTGCCAGTTATTCCAGACTGAGCATCCTTTCTCAATAAAGAAATTGTTTATTTTATTTACATCCCCTTGTTGTACTACCCTGAAATAATCCAGGTTTATTTATCTATATATTATTTAATATTTTATATCTGTGAGGTTTCCCCTTTAACCGTCTCACTGTAGAGTTTGAGCTTTTCTGTTCTTCCCTCGTAGCTCGTCCCTGTTGTTCTATCTGCACTCCTCTATACTCCCAATGCACCCATATCCCTTTTGGAAGTGTGGTGATCAGACACTGCTCACAGTGAGATCTGCCCAGTGCATTATAAATCTTATTGGCTATTGGCTTTTATTTAATTGCTTCAGCATTTAAAATGTTACTATTTACTCAAGTCTGACTTGCTGTGATTATGTTCCATTCAATGCATTTGTCTGTATTCAACTTTGTTTGCCACTTGCCTGCCCTGTTGCATAACTTATCCACACCCACTTGCAATTATATCTGTAAAGTGCTCGGAGATGTCTCTGTAATAAGCACTCTAGAAGTGTAGGTGTTATAAGTCGTCTTGTAAATTTAACTGCATTCAATACGACTACTGCTGTTCCTATTTTTGTCGTCTGTTAATTTGACCAGTTTACAATCTGTTTCAGCATCCAAGTCTTTTTTTAGATTAGAAACAACAGACGTCAAAACACTGACCCTGTAGATATCCAATCAACACTTCCCTTCTCCTCCTCCCACCCCTCCACCCCCAGTCTGTCATTGTACCTCTCTCTCAGTTGGCATTATTTATTTTAAACCAACTTACTATCTAGCCCCGTGACCGACCCTGGATTCCTGTGGTTTATAGTTTTGAGAAGTCTTTCATGTGGAACTTATGTCAAACGTTTTCTGAAAATTGAATGAAGCGATATTTGAGGTAGTTCCACTATCTCGTATTTGTGGCCAGCAGTTTGTTTCTGACTCTCTGCTCCTGCGCTGCCCTGGGCCGGGTTACAGATCCACGGGTGTTGGCCGGCCCTCTACAGCCGCCCTCCTCCCCCACAGAGGCCTTTCTTCACGTGACAATAACTTGGCATCTCCACCATAGAGGGCCTCACCACTGACCCTGTTCTTGCCAGACGTTCACCCCCACGCGTTCCAGCAAGAGGCACTGGGCAGTGAGTGCTGACCTTTTTGTTTGCTGGAGGACCATGGAAACTGATTCTAGTGCGCTCGCCATTGCCCTGGGCCAGTTCTGCTAACTCCACACAGCCCAGAGATCGACCCCTCCTAATTTTCTATTGCATCGGGTGCTACATTTTACCCAGTTGGCATCTGTGTTGCTAGTTGGTTGTAGCTGATGGGGCACTCTGGCCTCAGTGCCCCGGGTTAGAAGGTGGGGAGTTGGGCAGGGTTCCCGTTGCAGATTGCTACCTGGTGATCTCTGGTGGAGGGGTGTAGAGAGAGGGCAACACTAGGCTCCACTGTGATGCCTCATACAGTTGAATAGACTGATGCACCCTATCAAGGCACATGTCTGGATAATAGCCAATAGTGCGCGGTAATGGAGAGTGGCCCCTGGAATAGTAGCTCTGCCAGAGGCCGACTCCTCGCCTACAGGAGAGGGCAGGTTGGGCAAAACACGTTGAACAGAGGAAATCTTTACACCCCCCTCTCTCTCTCTCCCTCCAGGCTCCAAGACGCGCAGGATTCCTTTCCCAACGAAGAACCCCTTTACTTGGCTTTTCCTCTTGGTGTCTTGTCCTAACTATACGTATGAGGTAAGTCCCTGCCAGTGCAC
This sequence comes from Heptranchias perlo, assembly GCF_035084215.1. Taxonomy (NCBI): domain Eukaryota; kingdom Metazoa; phylum Chordata; class Chondrichthyes; order Hexanchiformes; family Hexanchidae; genus Heptranchias; species Heptranchias perlo. The sequence continues at coordinate 14,987,261 of NC_090361.1, forward strand.
AGAGCTCAGTGCTGCCATCTGTTGCTTGGACCTTGGACTGGGGCCGCCCTGGACTGAGCACTTTGCAGCTTTAGTTATCTTTAAAAAAAAATCCTTGCATGCGCACGTGGGCCGGCAGAGACACAGACACATGTCCATCTCTGACTGGAGGCACCTGCTGCTGAATTTGCCACCCTGAAATATTTACGCTCGAGGTCTGGGCAAAGCTAAACATTCCTCCAGCCTTTTTGCTGACCGATGTCCCGTATGTACAGATGGGGAAATTATCTAATATTTCCTGTTACCGCAATGTGAGAGTGCTTTATTTTAAATTATCCCCGCATATAATTTTGGCCAATCCCCAGCTGCCTACTGGAGACAGTGTGACTTGCAAACTCTTCAATGAATAGGTGGGGGAATGGGCTGCGGGTGATTTTGAGCTCTGCTCTCACTGAGGGGAATTCCAGGGTGTGAGCATCTCACATAGCCCTGGGGTTTACAGCTACTGATCTGATCCCGCCATGTAATATATGTCAACATATCTGAGCACTAGAGGGACAGTTTCTGAGTGTCTTTACTGATAAAATCTATTTGTTTTTTGTACCTTCGCACTCTTCCCTTGGAAAACAGTGTGAACTTGTGGCGGAATTCACAAGCTGATTAACAGTCTGACAGGCCGTGACGTGAACCCTCCTCCCATGGCCGTAACCACCTTTTATACCGGCCCATAACGGGGATCATCCTATATGGCGGCAGTTTAAAATGTTTTTTTTTAAATGTAGTTTTGTTCCTTTATAAAATCTTTAAACCCCAATATTGCCATCTTCCCCTAAAAAAAAATAACGGCTGCATATAGTGACACCACTATTCACGGCCAGAATGGAGAGGATTGGGTAATTCCCCCATCAAACATACCTGGAGACCACACTGCTGTAAGTGACTGGGATTGATTTTACCCACATAATGTGTATTATGTAACTTTTCCTCCGCACACTGTTTTTCTGGAGAAATAATCCTGCTTTTGTCAGGAGACATTGCTGTAGTTTCGGTCATGAGTTCTCTTCGCTGCAGTTGTTAGAGACTCTTCTTAAATAGACTGTGCGTGCGCGTGTGTGTCCATGTCCGTACGTCTCGCCCCATCTCCAACTCATTGGCTAACCCAGTGCTGTCAATACTTGCTTTGAAAAATAATTTACCCCCAGATTCTACTCCTTCCCTCCCTCTTCCTCCCCCCTCTACCTCCCGCTCCTCCCCAGCCCATTGTTACAATATCTCGCGCACTTTATATTTGTATTTAAAACTCTAGTGCTAATTTTCTTTTGAGTAACATTAGCTGCTCAAACCCTCGCCTGTAACGGGAACTCTGCCTGATCGAACGTCTGATCCACTTTTTTTTTCTCTCTCTCTCCACAGGTGGGCTCCTGGATTGGCTTCACTATAATGACTCAGTGTCTCCCAGGTAAGGTCACATCTCGATGCTGCCGTGGGTCAGGTAACTGAACAGGCAGATCCTGGGAAGATAGGAACAGGAGGAGGCCATTTAGCCCCTCGAGCCTGTCCCGCCATTCAATGAGATCATGGCTGATCTGTGACTAACTCCACATACCCGCCTTAGCCCCATAATCCCTTAATACCTTTGATTAACAAAAATCTTTCAATCTCAGATTTAAAATGAGCAATTGAGCTAGCATCAACTGCCTTTTGCAGAAGAGAGTTCCAAACTTCCCCCACCCTTTGTGTGTAGAAGTGTTTCCTAACTTCACTCCTGAAAGTCCTGGCTGTAATTTTTAGGTTGTTAGTTCCCCTTAATATCTTGAAAACTTCGATCAAATCACCCCATAAATTATAAATTCCAGGGAATACAACACTAGTTTGTGTACACACTCTTTGTAATTTAACCCTTGGAGTCCAGGTATCATTCTAGTAAATCTACGCTGCACTCCCTCCAAGACCAATATGTCCTTCCGAAGGTGCGGTGCCCAGAACTGAACACAGTATTCCAGGTGTGGTCTAACCAGGGCTTTGTATAGCTGTAGCATAACTTCTACCCCCTTGTAGTCTAGTCCTCTAGACATAAAGGCCAACATTCCATTAGCCTTTTTGATTATTTTCTGTACCTGTCCATGATATTTTAATGATCTATGTACATGGACCCCCAAGTCTCTTTGGACCTCAACTGTTTCGAGCTTTTCATCGTTTAGAAAGTACTCTGATCTATCCTTTTTAAGTCCAAAGTGGGTGACCTCATACTTGCCTACATTGAAATCCATTTGCCACAGTTTTGCCCATTCACTTAATCTATTAATATCTCTAATTTTATGCTTCTATCTACACTGCTTACAATGCTGCCCATCTTTGTGTCATCGGCAAACATGGATATGTGGCTCTTTATCCTGTCACCTAAGTCGTTAATAAATACAGTGAATAGTTGAGGCCCCAACGCAGATCCCTGTGGGACACCACTAGTCACATCCTGCCAATTTGAGTCCCTGCCCATTATCCCTACTCCCTGTCTTCTGCCGCTCAGCCAATTTCCTGACCAGGCCAATAACTTGCCCTCCATTCCATGAGCTTCAACTTTAGCTATCAGTCTCATATGAGGGACTTTATCAAATGCTTTCTATAAGTCCATATAACCAACATCCATAGACATTCCCCTGTCCACTACTTCAATCAAGTTCATCAGGCATGAGCTACCCTTTACAAATCCATGCTGGCTCTCTGATCAGCTGAAAATTTTCAATGTTTAGTCACTATCCTTAATTATAGACTCTAGTAATTTCCCGACAACAAATGTTAGATTAACTGATCTATAATGCCCTGGTTTCCCCCTCTTGCCTTTCTTAAATAGCAGAGTGACATGTGCAATTTTCCAATCTAAAGGAACGGTTCCTGAATAGAGAGAACTTTGGAAGATTATAATTAAGGCATCTGGGATTGTGTGGATTTGTCACTATTGCCATTATTTTCTTCATTACTGTTAATTTGCTTACGTTAATTATGGTGAGTCCCCGTCCCTGATTCACAGTAAGTTTCCTTGGGGTGTCCAGCATGCTATCCTCTTCCTCTACTGTAAATACTGATGCAAAGTAATTATTTAACTTGTCTGCCATTTCCTTATTTTCATTCACAATATCATTATCAGTTTTTAATGGGCCTGCAGTAGGTTCATTTTCTATGAAGTCTGGATCTGAAAGTCTCATTTGAGCCCTGGTCCTCTGTTTTGTGAGGGATTACCTCAGTCCGAGAGCTGAGTCTTACTGGGGAAACCCTGCAAAAAAAAAATACCCAACACTTTTTTAAAAAAAAAGTCCCAGAATGCTTCCCAGTAATTGTTGCCAGCTGATCAGTGTCACCGTTTTCCTCGTTTCCCAAGGGAGCTCTTTACACGTGACGCCCAACTCCCAGCAATCCTCGCTGCTGCTCAGAGAGCAATGAGCTGGGCAGCTGGGACTAAAGATGGCCAGCTAACCTGGTGAGGAGGAGGCCACTCCCCACACTGAGAGTAAAGGCACCTTCTGTACAGTACAGAGCGAGGAAGACCCAGGTCTGGCCTGAGTTAGCTGACCTGAATTGATGCTCCACTTGTCTCGTGTACCTAGTTTCGAGGGTGGGGAAACCGGCTGAGGCTTCAGCTCTGGGTCGCTATCCAGTGACTCCTGCTGGGAAATGTGGATGTGGGAATGCCGAATAAGACTGGAATCGGACTTCACTGTGAGGCTGACTCTGGTATCTCTCTCCCTATGTGAGAGTCTAGAAGACGGGCAGCATCTTGGTAATTATACCGCTAGCAAGGCACTGCCAAGGGGAGAGTAGCCAAGCCTTTTGTGGTAGTTTAGATCTTTAAAATGACGCAATTCGAAAGCTGGATTCTCTGGTACGGAGCTGGTTAGTCCTCACTGCCCTTCTACAAAGTTTAAACTCTTCAGAATAGTTAAGCCACGCTGTGGTCTTCTCGTGAAGTGATAGTCAAATGAGAAGAGAGAAACTTCAGATTGAAACATTATCAGGTGGCTTTTGTGGGGGGCGGGGGGATACTGGACTCCACTGTGTGAGGTGACAATTCATCTCTAGATACAGCCATTAACCGCTCCCTGTCACGTGCTCGCTCTCCTTCTCCCAAACCCACCCTCCAAGTGTTTGCCCCTGTTGATCACCGTGCAAGATAGAAAGTACAGTGTTCTGAGTAAAAGGGGAAGGGAGGGAAGCAGCAGAGGCAGCTGAACGCACAGTGTCGATCTTCGTGACAAAGTTCACGAGTTCCTTGCACTTCCTCTTTTTTTTCCCCTCTTTTCTCTCCTCTTTTGTTTCCCCTCTCTCCCCCTTTTCTCTTTTTTTCTCTTTCTCTTGTCCTGTGCCCCATCTCCAAGTGTTCTCCCCTGTGGTTACTGTGCAGGACAGAGAGTCCAGTGTTCTAAGGGTAGACTGGGAAGGGGCAATGCCCACTCTGGATTACCGTCAGTAGCTGTGCCCCTGGTCTCTCTCTGGTTTGGTGCTGCCGGCTCCTGACACGTGGTGAACTCAGACTGCTGACTGCTCAATCCTGAGTGTCTGGAGCTAGAGGTGCTCTGGTTGAAAGGGCAGGTTTACTGGGTCTGGTGGGGGAGGCGGGGGAACCTTGATCCTGTTTGTAAAAAGATTTAACTTTCTTTTTCCAGTTGCGTTGTTTACGCTGGTTGGGTTCGTCCAGATGGCGATTTGGGCGAATGGGAAGCATCGCAGCTACCTGAAGGACTTCCGCGACTACCCACCCCTGCGCACCCCAATCATCCCCTTCTTCTTGTAGAACACGGACTCAGTGAGCCTCGGGGGGAGGGGTTTGCGACTCGCCCCATGTCTGTCTGTTTGTCTGTGTCTGTCTGTCTGCCTCCTACTGTAAGCCAATCACAAGCTTCCGCAGAGTTGTGTGATTACACCCTCCTGAGCTGCCGTTGTGTTCTTGCAAATGAGAAACTGTTGTGGGGGGGGGGGGGGGGAGAATTCTGACCTTTTTATACCGAACGTAAAGTGGGGGGAAATACTGGAACTCTTAACTCAGTCTTACTCTCTTTGGTTGCTGCCAGACCTGCTGTGTATTTCTAGCATTTCCTGCTTTTAATTCTGCTTGCCTGAGCTCCAGTTACACTGCGGGATCCTGAGTTCCATTAGTGGCGGGTCGGTCGGAGTAGGGGGAGGGGGATATAAATTTGTCTTGGGACCTGGCCCAAAACGGGCGACAGCAAATCGCAGCTCATTTCGCCCTCTGCCCCATTTTGACATCAATGGAAAAATAAATCGGGTGTAAAACAGTCTGCCGATTCACCACCACACAAGACTGACTGTGTCCTTCTCCTTGCCCAGTTACCCTCCAAACACCCATTTCCTTCCACCCTTTCTCCTCTGTGCTCTGCATCTGAACAGTGTAAACCCTGTGGTTTGAATGGGGCAGGTAGATGAAGTTGTTGGACAATCCTGACCGTCCCTGGGCTGGGAGAGCCGGCTTCTCTCAAAGATTGAACTGTTTTTCTTAAAGAAAAAATGCACTCGAGGGGCTAAGAATGTGTTCAGGTTTGTTCTTTGCCTCGGGCTGTGACCTGAGGGAGAGGATTGGTTTTATTTGGCTCGGTGCCTGGGTTTTAGTGACTCTGGGAGATGAGTAGAATAACCTGCCCCAACTCTGCTAATCCACCACTGAGGCTACTGAGCTTACAGCAGACCAGGGACCCTGGTCCAGGACATCGAACTCTAGTTGTAGTATGGACAACTCTCCTAGTGTATCATTCTCCATACACCCCAATGCCCCTTTAAACAAAATGGGGTAAGTTTTGTCTTCACCCCCATGGGCAGTAATTGGGCAGAGCAGATCGCCCACCTGTCATGGAACCCGTCTGATTTCAGTTTCCAATGTGGCCCATATTATATTATGTGGCCCTGAGCTCCAGCTACCTCTGTCTGTTTGCACTCGTATCCTTACTGCTTTGAATTTCTGTGGGCCTGGAGCTTTGGTGTTGGGGCAGTTCTTGGTGCTGTTCCCTCATTGGTGGAATAATCCTAACTCCTAACCCCAGGATCTGTTCGAATCAGCAGCTGCTTCCAACAGTGTAAATCCAGACTGCACCCATATTACCAGGAGGTCTGGGCAAAATTAGCTCATTTAAACAGGGTAATTTTCCAAGTTAGGACTGGGTCACAGAGACTCACTCACTGGCTGCAGCTTAGGAAAGGTGGGTTTACGGCCCTTGATTTCCTGATTTTTTTTTTGGTGTGGGAGGACTTCCCACCTACAGCAGCCACTCAGAACATCAGCTCTTAACGTGTCGTTGTTTAAAGGCACAGCGTTAAATCCTGAATAACGCAGGATTGCTGAGGACGAAACAAGTCTGTGGATTTCTATCCTCACCAAGCTCTGTCGTAGCTCGATCTCATTATCAGCCCCAGTGTCTCGTTACAGCTGTTAAATTTTCCCCCTCACCCTATACTTTTTATTTCAATGTGTGATTTTTTTTTTTTAAATTGAAGAGGAACCTGGCCTGCTTCAGCATCGTGTCCTGGAGCAGGCAGAGAACAAAACCAAAGCAGATCTCAGCACTGAGTCGGCAGAGTTGCCGACTATTGATCCTGCTTATAAAATGGATTTGCACTGATTTTGGGGGGGCGGCGGAATGGAAAATTGACACTAAAGGAGCTTTCCTGAGTTACTTTAACTGCTGTTCACACTGCAGTGAGCAGTGGATTTTTAGTTCCCTCTCTGATTTAGTTGCTGCTTCACCTAACTTTAAGTCTTAGTGCGTCCACTACCACCAGTGTGACCAACTGCTGTCTGTGTGTTTAATGGCAATGCAATGCGAGTTTTCATTACTCTCCTGATCTCTGCTAAATGTTGTTCGAAGGAGCCCTGTTAATCGGTGCAGTGTTTGTGTCTGCAAGTCATTAGGGGAAAATTGGACTTTTGAATCACTTTCAGAATTTTCCAGTGATTTATTTTCTGTCTGTAGGAGTTAAATGTTTTTCTTTCAAACTCTACAATGTCAGCAGTAACAATATTGTTTACAAAGAAACAGAATAAACTTGATTTACCCATGTGTTTCTTGCTGTATTTCTGTTGCAACAGTGACCCTTCAGTGTCTCTTGTAATTTAGGTACAGAGAAGCTGGACTGTAGCTTTATTGAAATTTTTAGTATAGTTCCTCCAACCGTTCCCCAATTTCTTTTGTTGTCCTTAATGTGTAAATATGACCTCTTATGCTTAAATTCAGGGGGCAGCAGGAAAGCTTGCTTACATCCAATTTATCCAAACCTCAGCTTAATTTTAAACACTTCCATCACACCCCCACTTGGGTCTTATCTCTCTTGAAAAAAGACCTAGCATAGTCAGTCTTCCCTCCTGCATCGTTCCCTGAAGTTCTAGGATCAACATAAGAAATGGGAGCAGAAGTCAGCCATTCGACCCCTCGAGCCCGCTCCGCCATTCAATAAGATCATGGCTGATCTTCTACCTCACTCCACTTCCCCACCCGATCTCTGTATCCCTTGATCTCCCTAGTGTCCAAAAATCTTATCAATCTCAGTTTTGAATATACTTAACGACTGAGCATCCACAGCTCTCTTAGAGAATTCCAATGACTCTCCAGGCAGGGGAAACAGCCTCTCAACATCTACTCTGTCAAGCCCTCTTAAGAATCTTATATGTTTTGATGAGATTACGTCTCATTCTTCTAAACTCCAGAGAATATAGGCCCATTCTACATAATCTTTCCTCATTGGACAATCCTCTCATCCCAAGAATCAATCTAGTGAATTTTCATTGTACTCTCTCTAAGGCAAGTATATCCTTAAGGAGACCAAAACTGTACACTGCACTCCAGGTGTGGTCTCACCAGAGCCCTATATAATTATAGCTGTCTAGCCCTTCTCTACCCCCTTCAATATCCTTTCTGAAATAGGAAGACCAAAACTGCACACAGTACTCCTACTGTGGCCAAGTTTTTAAATGACCTTGCACAATCCAAATAAAGATTGAGATTTTGGTTCTTCAGTTTTATTGAAATGCAAGGACTAGAATTGACCAAGGAAGGGGGAACAAGAATGACATATAAACCAGATTGGGGTAAAAATTTGCTGTGGACGTTATTGCGTTGTCTGTCCGGGAGCTGGCCCGTGCGATACTCTGTCCCATCAAGTGCCCTGGATTAATTTCTGCACCATTGCATTTAAACACCAGCTTTAATGCAGAAAAAGCCCCAGGCCCTGCAAAGCGAAGGAATGGAGTGCAGCGGCCTGGAAGTTAGGCCAGATGGCTGCAAGGGTTTTTGAACAGAGAGGTTTTAAAGGCAGGGAGCAAGGGGGAAAGTATCAGAGAATTACATGAAATCTACAGTGCAGAAACAGGCCATTCAGCCCAACTGGTCTATGCTAGTGTTTATGCTCCATGAGCCTCCTCCCACTGTACATCATCTAACCCTATCAGCATACCCTTCTATGCCACATGATCTTTTACGTCCACCTAAGGCGGCCTCAGTTTACCATCTCACTGAAAAGTAGCACCTCCAAAAGTGCAACACTCAGTCAGTACTGCACTGGAAGTGTCAGCTTAGATTTTGTGCTCAAGTCTCTGGAGTGGGGGCTTGAACTCAGAGGTGAGTGATAACCACTGAGCCAAGGCTGACAGACACTACTGGGAGTAAATTACACCCATCACAGCTGGGGACCTTCATTCAGGAACTTGTTCTTCTGATTCAGTGATTATTTACACAACAGCTTTTCAGGCACAGGGAACCAGTTGAAGCAGCTAATCACTGGGACAAGCTGTCCCCAGTCAATGATTCCATCTCCTCCTGGAGTAGGGTGAATTCCAAGTGTGAGCTCCTGATGTTGAGCCTCAGCACCCAGGAGCACATAATAGGAGCAGGAGTAGACCATATGGCCCCATGAGCCTGCTCTGCACAACTCAGGAAATCCAGTTAGATGGAGAATCTGGTGGGGGGGGAAATGTGCACAGGTGGTTTTCCACCATGTCGTGTGGAGTATTTACCCTCATCGGGCAGGCTGGTGGGGGTAGGTGCTGCTCTTCTCCGTTCTCCAGGAAGTGGGAAGCCTGCGTGGGTGCAATGAGGCGAGGACTGGACTGGCTTAGCTGTGATGCTCTCCACGACAGAGTAGCCCACCGACACACACCATCTTATATCCACAGGTGAATAATAGTCGAGCAAGGTGACGGTGAGTGGGTTGAGGGCTGGGGTGGCAGGGAGGGAGGAGAGAATGGAAAAGGAATGTTTGAACACTACAAGTCCGGTTTATAGTTAGACTTTTTATTGATCTCAGGAGACATTAGAATTATATACAGAAAATGTCACCAACACCCACTGCAGACAGAACATCCCGGGCCAGATAGGGGTGCTGTTCTGAGGGAGATCGACCCACCGGACCGAGCAGGTCCGGGGGCACTAGTTATGCCGCCTGTCTCTCCGCCATCATCTTCTTCCTCATCAGCAGACGCCTCTCCCTCTCGTACTCTTTCATACGCATCACGTAACTGGGGCGAGAGAACCAGAGGTTAATGGACTGGACCTTCACTCCCTGATTCTTTTAAAAACAGCCATTCCTCATCAAATGATGAAAGTTCGATTCAGACAGGCTCTGCCACTTTCCAGGGCCTCTTAACTTTGTAAACAAACAAGGCACCAAATTGCACAGCAAGATCCCAGAAATGAGATTAACTACTCATTTATCTACTTTTGGTGATGTTGGTTGAGGGATAAATATTGGCCAGTACACCGGGGAGAACTCCCCTGCTCTTCTTCGAAAGGCACCATGGGATCTGTTACATCTGCTTGAGAGGGCCAATAGGACCTCTGATAGTGCAGCACTCCCTCAGGGAGCAGTGCTCTGGAGTGTCAGCCTCGATTTTTGTGCTCCAGTCTCTGGAGTGGGACTTACTCCCACGACCTTCTGACTCAGAGGCAAGTGTGACACCCACTGAGCCATGGATGACACCAACAGTTTGTTACTTTACGCCAAGGGGTTATCAAGAACATCCAGTCTGAGTAACAATTCACAGCCCCCCAGAGTGACTGCTTCAACTATTCGGATGGAGGTTGTTTAAACCCATGAGGTGAGGTATGCCACACCTTTGGACAAATGCGGGGAGGGGGACCAAATTTGATCTTCGCACTCAGCCCTGGTGATTTACTATGCAGCGCTACTGTACTGGGGTAGACCCATCACCTCGGGACTCCCTCTCACACTCCCCCATAGGGCAGACGGAGAGGCAGCATCGTCACAGACCTGCCCGCTCAGGGAGACCCGAGGGGTTTAGCAGGTTTGGCACCAATTCTTGGCACAGACATATCTGAGCACCGACTGATTATCAGCAGCTGACGCAGGGGAAATTAAAAGTTTACATGGCTCCCTGTGTGGAGCTCCGCACGCAGAGACGGGATAAGCTCAGTGCTGCCCGGTTCCCAGGGCAGGTACCACTGTAGACAGGAAGGTAAGAAATATCAGATCTTACCAGGAAGTGTGGAGCCGAGCCCCATCTCCGAGGGTTTCTATTCGAACATTCCACCTTTCATTTAATCTTTGTCTCTCTATAATTTAGAGACTTTCTCCTTTTTCGCTTCAATTTGAAATCCTTCCCACTGATTCCCCACCCCCACCCTCCGCTCTTGATTGCACTGGCACAAATGAGCAGATAATTTGCTGTTAGTCGAGGGAACAGTATCTGAGTACAGCTCCAAGGGTGCTAGAAACCCTCTGGGTGACCATTCTTCCTGGCAATTTGGAATCTGAGTACTGACTGGCTATTTGGCCATGGGGGTCATCACCAACAGGAGGCCTGGCTGAATGTTATGCTCTCTGGCCCAGGGACGGGCACTGAAGCCATTTTTAGCCACCACCACTTCCTCGACTGACATGGCAGAGGCCTGGGAATGAAGCAGCAGCCTTTCCTGGAGCCTGTGGCTCAGCTCTGGGCACTATATTAACCAACTGAAGACTGGAATGGAGTGGGGGGTAAACTACGTTCAGTGGGTCAGTCAGTCCAGGCAGAGCGCGAGGGCCGCAGGGAAAAGGTGCGGGAAGAACAGCTAAAAGTGAACTCTTACTCCTCGTGCTCGCAGGAATCCCAGTCGTGACGCTCGTGATTACACACCAGGAAGTTGGGCCATGTATCCCGCTTACACTTCAGAAACTTGATGAGGTGATGAGCGCAGTAATCTCGCTGACTGAGAGGTAGTTGGGCATCATTCATCTCTTGCTGCGTGGCGATCATCACTGACAGAGACAGAGACAGACACGGTCACTAGATTCAATCCCAGGCAGAGAATTAAGAACATAAGAAATAGGAGCAGGAGTCGGCCATCCGGCCCCTCGAGCCTGCTCCGCCATTCAATAAGATCATGGCTGATCCTCGACCTCAACTCCATTTTCCTGCCCGATCCCCATATCCCTTTAATATCTAAAAATCTATCGATCTCTGTTTTGAATGTACTCAATGACTGAGCCTCCACAGTCCCCTAGGGTAGAGAATTCCAAAGACTCACCACCCTGAGTGAAGAAATTTCTCCTCATCTCAGTCCGACATGGCCGACCCCTTATTCTGAGACTGTGACCCCTGGTTCTAGACTCCCCAGCCTGGGGAAACACCCTCCCTGCATCTACCCTGTCGAGCCCTGTATGAATTTTGTATGTTTCAATTAGATCACCTCTCATTCTTCTAAACTCTAGAGAATACAGGCCTAGTCTACTCAATCTCTCCTCATACGACAATCCCGCCATCCCAGGAATCAGTCTGGTGAACCTTCGTTGTACTCCCTCTGTGGCAAGTATATCCTTTCTTAGGTAAGGAGACCAAAATTGTACATAATACTCCAGGTGCAGTCTCACCAAGGTCCTGTATAATTGCAGTAAGATATCTTTACTCCTGTACTCAAATCCTCTTGTAATAAAGGCCAACATACCATTTGCCTTCCAAATTGCTTGCTGCACCTGCATGTTAGCTTTCAGTGTCTCATGTACAAGGACACCCTGGTCCCTTTGAACATCAACATTTCCCAATCTCTCACCATTTAAAAAATACTCTGCATTTCTGTTTTTCCTACCACAGTGGATAACTTCACATTTTTCCACATTATATTCCATCTGCCATGTTCTTGCCCACTCACTTAGCCTGTCTATATCCCCTTGAAGCTTCTTTGCATCCTCCTCACAACTCACATTCCCACCTAGTTTTGTGTCATCAGCAAACTTGGAAATATTACATTTGGTCCCCTCATCCAAATCATTGATATATATTGTGAATAGCTGGGGCCCAAGCACCGATCCCTGCGGTACCCCACTAGTTACAATCTGCCAACCCGAAAAAGACCCGTTTATTCCTACTCTCTTTTCTGTCTGAAAACCAATTCTCAATCCATGCCAGTATATTACCCCCAATTCCACGTGCTCTAACTTTGTTCACCAACTTCCTGTGTGGGACCTTATCGAAAGCCTTCTGAAAATCTAAATACACCACATCCACTGGTTCCCCCTTATCTATTCTACTAGTTACATCCTCAGAGAACTCCAATAGGTTTGTCAAACACGATTTCCCTTTCATAAATCCATGTTGACTCTGCTAAATCCTATTATTATTTTCTAAGTGTCCTGTTATCACATCCTTAATAATAGATTCTAGCATTTTCCCTACTACTGATGTCAGGTCTGTAGTTCCCTGTTTTCTCTCCCTCCTTTTTTTTTTAAATAGTGCGGTTACATTTGCCACCCTCCAATCTGTAGGAACTGTTCCAGAATCTATAGAATTTTGGAAGATGACAACCAATACATCCACTGTCTCTATAGCCACCTCTTTCAAAACTCTGGGATGTAGATCATCAGATCCTTGGGATTTATCGACTTTCAGTCTCATTAATTTCTCTAGTTCTACTTAACAACAACTTGCATTTATATAGCGCCTTTAACGTAGTAAAACGTCCCAAGACGCTTCACAGGAGCGATCAGGTAAAAATTTGACACCGAGCCACTTAGAGATATTAGGACAGGTGACCAAAAGCTTGGTTAAAGAAGATGGTTTTAAGGAGTGACTTAAAGGAGAGGCGGAGAGGTTTAGGGAGCAAATTCCAGAGCTTAGGGCCTAGGCAGCTGAAGGCACGGCCGCCAATGGTGGAGCGAAGGAAATCGGGGATGCACAAGAGGTCAGAATTGGAGGAGTGCAGAGATCTCGGAGGGCTGTAGGAGGTTACAGAGAGAGGGCTCCTCACCGAACACTTTCCATCACTGTTTCTACTTACTGAATTGCTTTTTTCAGGGTTGTCACCAACATTTCTCTTGTGGATGAAAAACTGTTTTTATAAAAGAGCTGGAGTGTTACACCGCGTAACTCAGTAATTCTGCTGCTGTGATGGAGCTGCGTCCCTCCACAAAGCCTCATTGTTAAGTATATATGGGCTCAGGTCAGTCAGAGTTTGTTTGGTCAGGGAGCTGTGCAGATTGGAAAGTCCTTGTATGTTTCGAGCTGCAGGGCAGAAGTGCCCAGCATTTAAAGAATGGCTTTTCTTTTTCTTTCTCTTCAAAGATTGTTTTGCATCTGTAAGAGTACAATGCACTGAACAGAAAAACACGGTGTCTGATACACTTTATGCAACTTTAGTAATTCATCCCTTTAAATTGTACTCACCACCACTGGCGATCTTGAAACCAACAGTACTTCACCCCAGAGTTACACAGTTCAAAATACCCTGCCCAGAACCTGTCGCTGTTCTGCTGGGCATTTTTCACACTTCAAGTGGACACAGTTAAGAAAGAAAACTCATCCTACCTCTTGGAGACGTCCAACTGCTTTTCACAGCCAAAGGACTACTTCAGCAGTCACTGCGGTTTATGTAGGGAAGTGCGACAGCTAGATCCTGCAAACAGCTGAGAGATGAACGACCAGATAATCTGTTTTGGGTGGTGGGGGTTGAGGGAAGAATGTTGGCCAGGACACTGGGAACTTTAACACCCACCTGAACAGGCAGACAGGACCTTAGTTTAAATATGTTTTCCAACAATTCAGCACTAACTGAAGTGTCAGCCGTGGCTCGGTGCGTAGCTCTCTCCCCCCGGAATCAGACGGTTGTGAGTTCAAGTCCCACTCCAGAGACTCGAGCACAAAATCTAGGCTGACACTCCCCGTGCAGTACTGAGGGAGTGCTGCTCTATCAGCAGAGGTGCCGACTTTCAGATGAGATGTTAAACCGAGACCCGGTCTGCCCTTGTAGGTGAACACACTATTCGAAGAGCAGGGGAGATCTCCCAGGTGTTCTGGCCAATATTTATCCCTCAACCAACATCACTGAAAAAAACAAGATGATTTGATCATTATCACATTGCTGTTTGTGGGATCTTCCTGTGCACAAATTGGCTGGATTGTTTCCTACATTAAAACAGTGACTACACTTCAAAAGTACTTCATTGGCTGTAAAGTGCTTTGGGGGGAGGTGGGGTCCTGAGCTTGTGAAAGCGGCTATAGAAATACTGGATGATATGCTCGAGTCCTGGAGGGGGACTTGACCTTCTGACTCTGCGCTACCGACTCAGCCATGAAAATTCCACGCACCGGGCACTGCACTGAAATCCTACTGCCTGCACAAAATGTCCCAACCATCAGCCCTGGCAGTCCGGGCCCAGTGAGAGGGTGTGAGCATCACCACACACCAATGACACGATCCGCACAATCGCAAGGGGAACAGAGCAAAGCCGAGCCTGTATCACCAACACCTAACAGTTTAGGCAACTTAGAAACAGTTCCCGACGTCACCCAGAGCCCACGGTCCCAAGGCTGTTACCTGAGACCCACTGAAACCCCCTCTCCGAGTTGCGAGCCCCACTGCCTGCCCTCGTGTCAGGGAGAGCACCGGTTCCCATGTTACCAGAGGGTTTGGGCCACAGTAAAACCGGTCAGTAACAGAGCATGAACGGCTGATGGTAAACACTTAGAATGGGTTTCATGGCTGTAGCCCACTCGGGGTTAGAGGGGCGTAAGAGGCGGAGGAGTTTTGACATTACCTGATACTGATAGTGTCCGCACAGGAACAGGGGGCGGCCGTCCAGCCTGTTCCGCCATTCAATCAGATCATGGATGATCTGTTCCTCAACTCCATTTACCTGCCTTTGTTCCATATCCCTTGATACCCTTACCCAACAAAAACCTATCGATTTCAGGTTTTGAAATCTTCAATTGACCCCCAGCCTCAACAGCTTTTTGGGGGAGAGTTTTCCAGATTTCCACTCCCCTTTGTGTGAAAAAGTGTTTCCTGACATCACCCCTAACGGCCTAGCTCTAATTTTAAGATTATGCCCCTTGTTCTAGACTCCCCCCCCCCCCCCCCCAGAGGAAAGAGTTTCTCTCCATCTGCCCTATCGAATCCCTTTATCACTTTAAACACCTCAATCAGATCACCCCTCAATCTTCTAAACTCAATGTTTATGCCACGTATAACTTGCAATTATACAGAGTCATAGAATCATAGAAGGTTATAGAATAGAATCATAGAAGGAGGCCATTCAGCCCATCGTGTCCGTGCCGGCCAAAAAAGAACTACCCAGCCTAATCCCACTTTCCAGCACTTGGTCCGTAGCCCTGTAGGTTACAGCACTTCAGGTGCACATCCAAGTACTTTTTAAATGAGTTGAGGGTTTCTGTCTCTACCACCCTTTCAGGCAGTGAGTTCCAGACCCCCACCACCCTCTGGGTGAAAACATTTCTCCTCAGCTCCCCTCTAATCCTTCTACCAATTACTTTAAATCTATGCCCCCTGGTCACTGACCCCTCTGCTAAAGGAAATAGGTCCTCCCTATCCACTCTATCTAGTCCTGTCATAATTTTATATACCTCAATTAAATCTCCCCTCAGCCTCCTTTGTTCCAAAGAAAACAATCCCAGCCTATCTAATCTTTCCTCATAGCTAAAATTCTCCAGCCCTGGCAACATCCTCGTAAATCTCCTCTGTACCCTCTCTAATGCAATCACATCTTTTCTGTAGCGTGGTGACCAGAACTGTACACAGTACTCTAGCTGTGGCCTAACCAATGTTTGATACAGTTCTAGCATAACCTCCCTGCTCTTATATTCTATGCCTCGGCTAATAAAGGAAAGTATCCCGTATGCCTCCTTAACCACCTTATCTACCTGTCCTGCTACCTTCACTGATCCGTGGACATGTACTCCAAGGTCCCTTTGTTCAAGGCTGTAGCCCAGCCAGCTCTCCCGATGGCTCAGTGAGTATGGTAGTATAGTGCGTTACTGGGCCAGTAATCCAGAGAACCCAAGTTCAAATCCCACCATGGTAGCTTGAGACTTTGAATTCAGTTTCCTAACATCAGTAGAGTCTACTATAAAAGATGTGATAACAGAACACTTGGAGGGCATTAATGGGATTGGACAAAGTCAGCATGGGTTTACGAAAGGCAAATCATGCTTAACAAATCTACTGGAGTTTTTTGAAATAGATAGGGGAGAACCAGTGGATGTGTTGTATTTGGATTTTTAGAAGGCTTTTGATAAGGTCCCACACAAGAGGTTAGTGTGCAAAATTAAAGCAAATGGGATTGGGGAAATATACTGGCATGGATTGAGAATTGGTTGACAGAGAGTAGGAATAAACGGGTCTTTTTCAGGGTGGCAGGCAATGACTAGTGGGGTACCGCAGGGATCAGTGCTTGGGCCCCAGCTATTCACAATATAGATCAATGATTTGGATGAGGGAACTAAATGTAACATTTCCAAATTTGCAGACGACACAAAGCTGGGGTGGAATGTGAGCTGTGAGGAGGATGTGAAGAAGCTCCAATGTGATTTAGACAAGTTGGGTGAGTGGGCAAGAACATGGCAGATGCAGTATAACGTGGATAAATGTGAGGTTATCCACTTTGGTTGTAAAAACAGAAAGGCAGATTATATGAATGGTGATAGATTGGGAAAAGGGGAGGTGCAACAAGACCTGGTTGTCCTTGTACACCAGTCGCTGAAAGTGAGCATTCAGGTGCAGCAAGCAGTTAGGAAGGCGAATGGTATGTTGGCCTTCATTGCAGGAGGATTTGAATACAGGAGCAGGGATGTCTTACTGCAGTTATACAAGGCCTTGGTGAGACCACATCTGGGAGTATTGTGTGCAGTTTTGGTCTCCTTATCTGAGGACGGATATCCTTGCCATGGAGGGAGTGCAACGAAAGTTTACCAGACTGATTCCTGGGATGGCAGGACTGACGTATGAGGAGAGATTGGGTCCTATATTCACTCGAGTTTAGAAGAATGAGAGGTGATCTCATCGAAACATATAAAATTCTAACAGGACTAGGCAGACTAGATGCAGGGAGGATGTTCCCGATGGCTGGGGAGTCCAGAACCAGGGGTCACAGTCTCAGGATACGGGGTATGCCATTTAGAACCGAGATGAGTAGAAATTTCTTCACTCAGAGGGTGGGGAAACTGTGGAATTCTCTACCACAGAAGGCAGTGGAGGCCAAGTCATTAGATGTATTCAAGAAGGAGACAGATATATTTCTTAATGTTAAAGGGATCAAGGGATATGGGGAAAAAGTGGGAACAGGGTACTGAGTTAGACAATCAGCCATGATCATTTTGAATGGCAGAGCAGGCTCGAAGGGCCGAATGGCCTACTCTTGCTCCTATTTTCTGTGTCTATGTTTCCTTTACACCACTCAGTATCCTCCTATTTATTGTGTGCTCCCTTGCCATGTTTGCCCTCCCCAAATGCATTACCTCACACTTCTCTGGAATGAATTCCATTTCCTACTTTTCTGCCACCTGACCCGTCCATTGATATCTTCCTGAAGTTTACAGTTTTCCTCCTCACTATCAACCACCAATTTTTGTATCATCTGCAAACTTCTTGATCAAGCCCCCAAAATTCAAGTCCAAATCATTAATATATACAACAAAAAGCAAGGGACCTAGTACTGAGCCTTGCAGAACGCCACTGAAAACAGCCTCCCAGTCACAAAAATAACCATCAACATTACCCTTTGCTTCCTGCCACTGAGCCAATTTTGGATCTAAGGCAGGGTCACTGAATATTTTTAAGGCTGAGTTAGATAGATTCCTAATTAACAAGGGAGTCAAAGGTTATAGTAGGTAGACGGGAAAGTAGGGTTGAGGTCACAATCAGATCAGCCATGATCTTATCAAATGGCACAGCAGGCTCGAGGGGCCGAATGGCCTACTCCTGCTCTTAATTCATATGTTCGTATGTGTAACTGGCCACTTTCCCCAGGATCCCATGGGCTTTTACTTTTTTGACCAGTCTGCCATGTGGGACCTTGTCAAAAGCCCTGCTAAAATGCATTCATCGTTGCTGGGTCAAAATCCTGGAACTCCCTATCTAACAGCACTGCGGGAGAACTTTCACCACACGGACTGCAGCGGTTCAAGCAGGCGGCTCATCACCACCTTCTCAAGAGCAATAAATGCTGGCCTTGCCAGCGATGCCCACATCCCATGAACAAATAAAACACTACATCAAACACACTACCCTCATCGACTCTCCTTGTTACCTCCTCAAAAAATTCAATCAAGTTAGTCAGACACGACCTTCCCTTAACAAATCCATGCTGACTGTCCTTGATTAACCCCTGCCTTTCTAAATGACGACTGATTCCAATAACTTGCCCACCACCAAGGTTAGACTGACTGGCCTATAATTACTCGGTCTATTTTTTTCTCCCTGGATGAGCTGAAATTTCCTCCCATTAAACATTGCAAAGCCCAAAGCCATTGTCTTCAGCCCCCCCACCGCAAACTCTGTTCCCTAGCCACCAATTTCATCCCCCTCACTGGCAGCTGTCTCAGGCTGAATTGCACTGTTCACAATCTTGGCATTTTATTTGACCCTGATCAGAGTATCTGACCCCATATCCAAGACCGCCTACTTCCACCTCCTTAATATTACCCGTCTCCATCCCTGCCTCAGCCCAGCTGCTGCTGAAACCCTCATCCACGCCTTCGTTACCTTGAGACACAACTATTCCAATGCTCTCCTGGTCGGCCTCCCATCTTCCACCCTCCATAAACTTGAGCGCAACCAAAACTCTGCTGCCTGTATGCCAACTCGCACCAAGTCCCGTTCATCTATCACCCCCTGTTCGCTGACCCACAGTGGCTCTGGATTTCCCTCCCTAAACATCTCCACCTCCTTCTTGTCTAAGAACACCTGTCCCTCCTCCTTTAAGACGCTCCTTACAACTTGACAAAGTCAAAACTCTTTGACCAAGCTTTTCGTCTCCTGTCCTGTCCCAATTCTTTAGCTCGGTGTCAAGTATTGTCTGATTACACTCCCGTGGAGCTCCTTGGGATGTTTTATTACGTTAAAGGCAAACAAGCAAATTGCTGTTATTGAATATCTGTATATCAGACCCTGCAAATCACATGCAGAGAATCACACACTCTGGGATCACATTCATCAGTGATAAAGTATATGATTTTTATCTGGTGGAAATGTTATTTGTTTATTTATAGATATCTCCTGTTAATATTCACTAAGTCAGGAATATAACTCCAGTTGTTCTCCCTGTGCAATGCTTTCTACCAGGACTGTGCACCCTGACTGATCCTATTACCTCAATACATCTACAACTAGAATTGCACAGGGATTCAGGCGCTGGGCTGATTCATTGCTAAAATGTTTACATAGCACAGACTCTCTTTATATTTTAATGCAATGCAGCCTGGGGTGGGCTCGGTTACAGATGCCGAACGCTTCTGACCTGCAGCCTAAAATTTACCTGCAAAATTCCGAGCAATCAGCGGCAGAATTCTACATTATTATGGGATACCTGTGTGCGCTGCCACTCCCTCCCCCCCAAAGGTTCGCATCATCCGAGCAACGCCACGGGGGGGGGGGGGAGGCCGCCGGTCAGCGAGCAACGCCACGGGGGGGGAGGCCGCCGGTCAGCGAGCAACGCCACGGGGGGGGGGAGGCCGCCGGTCAGCGAGCAACGCCACGGGGGGGGGGGGAGGCCGCCGGTCAGCGAGCAACGCCACGGGGGGGAGGCCGCCGGTCAGCGAGCAACGCCACGGGGGGGGGGGGGGAGGCCGCCGGTCAGCGAGCAACGCCACGGGGGGGGGGGGGAGGCCGCCGGTCAGCGAGCAACGCCACGGGGGGGAGGCCGCCGGTCAGCGAGCAACGCCACGGGGGGGAGGCCGCCGGTCAGCGAGCAACGCCACGGGGGGGGGGGGGGGAGGCCGCCGGTCAGCGAGCAACGCCACGGGGGGGAGGCCGCCGGTCAGCGAGCAACGCCACGGGGGGGGGGGGGGGGGAGGCCGCCGGTCAGCGAGCAACCCCCGTCCCGGCCCCCGGCGCCGGATACTCACCGCGCTTCTGCCGATCGGGGAAGCCCAGGTCGGGCGGGAAGCTGGGCAGGCTGCTCGGTTCGGGCTCGGTGTCCCGCTCCGTCAGGTATCGCCGCACCAGATGCGCCCCCATCGCGGCCTCAGGCTCAGGCTCAGGGTCACCCGCCGCCGCCGCCGCTACAACCCGGATATGAACCCGGCGGCCGCGGTTCCGGGGCAGAGCACGGACGTAGTGACGTCACGCGCCAGGCGGCTCGGCCGCCATCGTTGTGCGGGGCGGAAGTCCCAATTACTGCGGGGCGCCAGCTGCGTGGCAAATGTTGGGACCCGCCCACTCAGCAGCAGCTCCCAAACCCCCAGGCAGCTGAATCAGACTCTCAGTGACTGGGGTCTAACAAACTCTGACAGACCTCGACCAGCACCCCTTAAAATTCTTTACACCGCTCTGATTTTCTCCCCCCCCTGTCCTGAGGCGCTGCGTCCCACTGGGGTACACAGGGTGCTGGGTGCAGTTGCCCGGGTACAGGGGTTCCTGGGGTACCCTTCCCTGGGTACAGGGGTTCCTGGGGTACCCTTCCCCAGGTACGCAGGGTGCTGGGTACGGTTCTCTGGGTACAGGGGGTGCTGGGGTACGGTTCCCTGGGTACAGGGGGTGCTGGGGTACGGTTCCCTGGGTACAGGGGGTGCTGGGGTACGGTTCCCTGGGTACAGGGGGTGCTGGGGTACGGTTCTCTGGGTACAGGGGGTGCTGGGTACGGTTCCCCGGGTACAGGGGTGCTGGGGTTCAGTTGCCCGGGTACAGGGGGTGCTGGGGTTCAGTTGCCCGGGTACAGGGGGTGCTGGGGTACGGTTCCCTGGGTACAGGGGGTGCTGGGGTACGGTTCCCTGGGTACTGGGGGTGCTGGGGTACGGTTCCCTGGGTACAGGGGGTGCTGGGGTACGGTTCCCTGGGTACAGGAGGTGCTGGGGTACGGTTCCCTGGGTACTGGGGGTGCTGGGGTACGGTTCCCTGGGTACAGGGGGTGCTGGGGTACGGTTCCCTGGGTACAGGAGGTGCTGGGGTACGGTTCCCTGGGTACTGGGGGTGCTGGGGTACGGTTCCCTGGGTACTGGGGGTGCTGGTGCTTTCACAGAGGGATTTTCTCTCCAAGTGTAGCAACAACCTCCCCTAACCCTCGCGAGTCAGATCCTGCTCGAACCTACATTCTCACCCATTCCTCCCAGACTAAGGACAACTAACTGAGCAGAGAGCAGCCTTGGAACCTGGGACCTTTGTAGTCCATACTCTGTGTAGCACACTTACTCTCAGTTCTTTCAAAGGCGCTTCACTAAATCCTTTCCAATCACAAGTGTGATCTGATTGGCTCTCTACTATACATAAACAGGTGTCTCTTGAAATCTCAAATCACATGACCCTCATTAGCTCGCGCCCATATACACTGGCTAACACCTCAACATGGCAGATGAGAACTCTGGCCTCTTGTGCACCCTCCCTTCCTTCCACCATTGGCGGTCGTGCCTTCAGCCATCTAGGCCCTCAGCTCTAGAATTCCCTCCATAAACCTCTCGGCTTCTCGACCTCCCTCTCTACTAAGACCCTCCTTAAAAAGCATCTTTTTGGCCAAGGTTTTGCCCACCCCTGATATCACCTCCTTTGGCTCGGCGTCCATTTTTGCCTGATTAGACTTCTGTGATGTTGCTTAGGACGTTTTTCTATGTTAAAGGCACTATATAAATGCAAGTTTTTGCTTGAGTATTTGCCTGAAAAATGCAAATACAGAGAATAAGATTCTGTGCACAGTTGTACAGATTTGCACTTGTGGTTTTCACACATGTATTGAATGCCCGCAGCTCTACATTGATGGGGAGGAGGAAGTAACAGATCGAGTTGTCTCTCGGCCCAAATCCAAGCACAAGCCGGGGGGGGGGGAAGGGGGCGGTGGTTAGGATCAGGGCTCGTGTTAAGGCCTATTTTGCTGCTAATGGAATTCCATTGAAAACCTCAATAATTAATAAATGGCTAGGAACAGGAAGGTTAGAGAAATCAATGCAAATCATAGGGATGGTGTAAGGAAGAGGAATTCCACTTTGTTGGCATTCGCACCAATTCAGGGTCAGATGGGAGTTATTCTGCAAGGACGAGCTACATCTGTCGAGGGAGCGAGCTGATGTACTAGCAAAACGGTTAAATAGGGAAGTGAAAAGGTGTTTAAACTAGGAGAGGGGGGATGCTGGGAATATAAAACCAAGTGGGATCAACTAAAAGTGAAGGTATGCAGAAAACGATTTAGCAAGAGGGATATGGAATCGAGGAATACAAGTACCTGGACTGGTTATAAACGGGGAAAAGACTGAAGTAAAAGTTGGCTGTGGTTTAGACAAAGATAAATCATGGGAAATGGAGAAGTGTTTTAAAAAAAAATGCATTTATTGTCATGTGAGAAATAAATTGGGGGAACTGGAAGTAATTATTTAAAAGGAAAATCTGGATGTAACAGCGTTTACACAAACCTGACTGCAAACTGGAGCAGAATGGAAAATGAACATTGCGGGATGTAATGAGGGATAGAAAAGGAAGGAGGGGAGAGGCAATAATGATAAAAGAGGGACTGTATGCTGTAGAGAGGGGCGATGTAGATGTGAATGGGTACAGACTGAGTCAATATGGTTGGAGCTCAAAGATTTTTTAAAAAAGGCTTGGGAAAAAATTTGGAGGGCTATGGGGAAAGAGCAGGAGAGTGGGACTAATTGGAGAGCTCTTTCAAAGAGCCGGCACAGGCACTATGGGCCGAGTGGCCTCCCCCTGTGCTGTACCTCCTATTACACCATGTAGTAGGGGTGTATTACAGGCCTCCAAACTGTGGGAAAGAAACAGAAGATGAGAGGGAAGAGTAGGAATAAGAAAATGATTGTTCTGGGAGATTTTAATTGTCCACTAATCGACTGGCACAGAGAGGAAGTAAAAGGGAGACAAGGGGATGGAATTCTTAAAATGCGTACAGGACTCCTTCCTCAAGCAGTGTGTTAGTCAGTCTACAGGGCAGAGGTGGTGCTAGATCGGGTGCTGACCAATGAAATAGATCAGGCCGACGAGCTAAATGTGGGTTAGCACCTTGGGGAGTAGTGACCACAATATGATACAGCTTAAGATCAAACTACAAAGAGAAAAAGTCATTACAAAATCTAGAAGACTGCACTGGATTAGGGCAGGTTTTTTTTATTAAGAAAGGTGAGGAGTGAGCTTGCCGAGGTGAAGTGGAAGCTGGAAGGAGAATTTGGCACACAGGACTCAGCAATAATGGGGTGTTATTGACAAAGAGATTGCAAAGGTACCATAATAAGTATATTCCATTGAAAGAGAAGGAAGCTGCTTATAGTTTTAGGATGGATAAATAAAGAGGTTAGAAACTAATTAAAATTAAAGATTATAAAAATAACAATTTAAAGGAGAAAATAAGGAGAGAGATTGAGCGGGATAAAGAAAGCCAAGAGACAGTGTGAGGGAAAAAAATCCAAAAGCACCAAAAGGAAGTGTCAGTAAAAAGAGAATTGCTAAGGTCAGGTGGGACTTCCAAGAGGAGAGAATTGCCAATTTATAGATGATCAAAAATGGCAGAGATATTTAATAAGTACTTTGCATCAATCTTTTCCAAAGAGAATTTGGCGAGATGAATCCTGAAGAGGTTGAAAGTGAGATGAGTGATATATCCTGATGGATACAAAGGAACATTTTGGATGTTAGTTAGGGTAAGGGAAGCCAAATCGCCAGGGCCCGATTGGACACATCCTAGAATCCTGAGGGAGGTGAGGGAGGAAATTGCTGAGGCCCTAGAAATTATATTCCAGGCTCTATTTGAGTGTGGATGTGTGCTGGAGGACTGGAGAGTGGCCAGCGTAATATCCATTTTTTAAAAAAGGAGGCAGAGCTAATCTGGGTAATTATAGTCTTTAACATCTGTGGTAGGGAAAATTTGAGTCTTTAATTGAGGAGGAAATTACCACGGGCAAAATTTTAACATGGTGGCGGGAGCTCAGCGGGGGGCGCACGGTCGGATGGGAAACCGGGAAAAAAAATTCCGTGAGTCAGCTCGAGCGATCGCGAGTAAATTGAAGGCCTTTGATGTAACTTGCAGGTTCGCGTCTCAAGCTGTGCAGCGGGCGTGCTGTGAACTGGAGTATTTAAAGGGCCATCGCAACCACGGATTTTGAGGGTGAAAGGAGGAATGTGCAGAGATGCAGCATCGAAGGAATAAGGCAGCACCCTGCTTTAACGACCCTTCTACTGACTGGTGTGAGGAGCAGGAGGGAGATACTGTACCCGGCTGACCGGAGGAAGCACCCTGCCTCGAGGTGGCAGAGGAGGTGAGCAGCAGGAGCGCTGTGGTCATGGGTGCAGGAAACACTTTAATGACCTCACCAGGTCAGGAAAGGTGAGTACAGTTACTGATTCACCCATATCCTGTGGTGTGCATTACCACTCCCCCCTCACTCTGTCTTGCCAAGCCTACTCCATCACATCACTCCTCACACCCACTAAAGTCTCATCAACAACTGACCTTCACTTTCTGTGCATTTACTCACCTCCCCATTTGTGAATCCACCACTCCCACTCACCCCAATCCTGAGGCAATGTGATGAATCTGTCTGATAGTCACCCTCTGATGCATCTGCTTCATTGTCAGCCTCACCCAAATCAATGCACCCATCGGGTGACCACATTATCTTCACTCACTTACACGTCTGTTCTTTCTCCCCTTGTAGAAGAGAGTGCAAAATACATGGGAGAGGGGTAGGACTGGAGGGCTGCCACCATTAATAGTGTCCCTGACAGAGGCGGAGGAGGCAGCCTTGGAGCTCAGCCGCATGGTTGAATGCCTGGCCGTCTGATGGATCAATAATTTACATTTAATGTAACAAAACATCGCAAGGAGCTTCACAGGTGAGGGTCAGAGCCAAGCAAGGAAGGAGTTGGGGAGGTGGCTGAAGGCACACTCAAGGAGGTTGATTTTAAGGGAAGGTTTTGAAGACGGGGAGAGATGTAACCAGGTGAAAGGGATTGGGTGGGGAAGTTTGTAGAGTGTGAGACTGAGCTGGCTGGGGCCTCTGCCACTGGTTAGAGAAGAGTGAGGGGGAAAAAACATACAGCGAACCAGAGCTGGAAGAGCAGAATGGGATCAGCGATGTGGGACTGTAGGAGGTCGGGAGGGGAGAGGCCGTGGAGGAAGCTCCAGACAAGGACGGGGATTTTAAATTTATTGTGGGGCAGGGAGGGGGGGGAAACAGGTCATCGGTGAGCAAGACTTAGTGCGGGATAGGAGGTGGGTGATGGACTTCAGTTGGAGTTTGCATGGGTTGAGGAAGGCAGTTCTGGAAGTGAAGAAGCCGTGGATGAGGGTTTCTGGAGTAGGGATGGAATGGGCAATATTTCAAAGGAGGAATTAGGCTCCAAGTCACAGGCAAGGAAAACAGAAGGACAGTTTTTTTAATGTATTTTTGATGGTTTCCGTCTACAAACCGTCCTTGCAAAATTGATTTAACTACAGATAATTCTATGCTTACCAGGAACTGGGCTGAGACTGCCCAACCTCATTTCACACAGGATACGTACATCCAGCAGAGAGAGAAAACTTCCATCCTTTGCATCTGGGCTGGGTTTGAGCCAGGTCCCAGATGTGAAAGGGTCTTTTAACTTGAGTAATTTTAGTGGGTTGTCTAACTGTGACACCCAGCC
Source organism: Heptranchias perlo (assembly GCF_035084215.1). Classification (NCBI taxonomy): domain Eukaryota; kingdom Metazoa; phylum Chordata; class Chondrichthyes; order Hexanchiformes; family Hexanchidae; genus Heptranchias; species Heptranchias perlo. The sequence continues at coordinate 15,013,294 of NC_090361.1, forward strand.
TTTCCCAAACACAATCAGCGACTCTGGACAATTTTGATCAAACTGACGGCATCTATCGACATGGCAACCAGTTAGGTCTGCGCCGGCTTGTACGTGGGCGCCCGTAGCAGCAGCGATGGCAACTGCCGAGGATCCCACACCGTCCCCCACCCCTCGAAACAAAAAAAATACTGACAGAGAGAACGTCACAGTCCAGAAGGAACTGGAAAATGACGAACATTTTTTTTTAAAAAAAGGAAAGCAGCTCGATGTTGGTCTTTAATAGGAACATAGGAACAGGAGTAGGCCATTCAGCCCCTCCTGCCTGCTCCGCCATTTGATAAGATCATGGCTGATCTGAGATCTAACTCCATATAACTGCCTTTGGCCAATATCCCTTAATACCTTTGGTTGCCAAAAAGCTATCTATCTCAGATTTAAATTTAGCAATTGAGCTAGTATCAATTGCCGTTTGCGGAAGAGAGTTCCAAACTTCTACCACCCTTTGTGTGTAGAAATGTTTTCTAATCTCACTCCTGAAAGGTCTGGCTCTAATTTTTAGACTGTGCCCCCTACTCCTAGAATCCCCAACCAGCGGAAATAGTTTCTCTCTATCCACCCTATCCGTTCCCCTTAATATCTTATAAACTTCAATCAGATCACCCCTTAACCTTCGAAACTCCAGAGAATACAACCCCAATTTGTGTAATCTCTCCTCGTAACTTAGTCCTTGAAGGTCCGGGTATCATTCTAGTAAACCTACGCTGCACTCCCTCCAAGGCCAATTTGTCCTTCCAAAGGTGCGGTGCCCAGAACTGCTCACAGTACTCCAGGTGTGGTCTAACCAGGATTTTGTATAGCTGCAGCATAACTTCTGCCCCCTTGTACTCTAGTCCTCTAGATATAAAGGCCAACATTCCATTTGCCTTATTGATTATTTTCTGTACCTGTTCATGACACTTCAATGATCTATGTACCTGTACCCCTAAGTCCCTTTGGACATCCACTGTTTTTAACTGTTTACCATTTAGAAAGTACCCTGTTCTATCCTTTTTTGATCCAAAGTGGATGACCTCACATTTGTCTACATTGAATTCCATTTGCCACAGTTTTGCCCATTCACCTAATCTATCAATATCGCTTTGTAATTTTATGTTTTCATCTACACTGCTTACAATGCCACCAATCTTTGTGTCATCGGCAAAATTAGATATGAGACTTTCTATGCCTTCGTCTAAGTCGTTAATAAATATTGTGAATAATTGAGGCCCCAAGACAGATCCCTGCAGGACTCCACTAGTCACATCCTGCCAATGTGAGTACCTACCCATTATCCCTACTCTCTGTCGCCTTTCGCTCAGCCAACTTCCTAACCAAGTCTGTACTTTTCCCTCGATTCCATGGGCTTCTAACTTAGCTAACAGTCTCTTATGTGGGACTTTATCAAATGCCTTCTGGAAGTCCATATAAATAACATCCATTGACATTCCCCTGTCCATTACTTTAGTCACCTCTTTAAAAAATTCAATCAGGTTTGTCAGGCACGACCTACCTTTCACAAATCCATGCTGGCTCTCTCTGATTAACTGAAAATTCTCGAGGTGTTCAGTCACCCTATCCTTAATTATAGACTCCAGCATTTTCCCCACAACAGATGTTAGGCTAACTGGTCTATTATTCCCCAGTTTCCCTCTCTCTCCTTTCTTAAAAAGCAGAGTGACATGTGCAATTTTCAAATCTAGAGGGACAGTTCCTGAATCTCGAGAACTTTGAAAGATTATAGTCAGGGCATCTGCAATGTGCTCACCTACTTCCTTTAAAACCCTGGGATGGAAACCATCTGGCCCTGGGGATTTGTCACTCTTTAGTGCTATTATTTTCTTCATCACTGTTGCTTTACTTATGTTAATTTTATCGATTCCCTGTCCCCGATTCAATATAAGTTTTCTTGGGATTTCCGGCATGCTATCCTCTTTTTCTACTGTAAATACTGACGCAAAGTAATTGTTCAACATGTCCACCATTTCCCCATTGTCAATGACAATATCCCCACTTTCAGTTTTTAAGGGGCCAAAACTGCTCCTGACCACCCTCTTTTTCCTAATATAACTATAAAATTTCTTCGTATTGGTTTTGATATCCCTTGCCAGTTTCTTTTCATACTCTCTTTTTGTAGCTCTTACTATCTGTTTTGTGACCCTTTGTTGATCTTTGTATCTTTCCCATTCGCCAGGATCTGTGCCATTTTTTGCCTTTTTGTATGCCCTTTCCTTATGTCTTATACTGTCCCTTACCTCTTTAGTTGTCCATGGCTGTTTTTTTTGGCAAGTAGAGTTCTTGCCCCTCAGGGGTATAAACTGGTTCTGTATCACGTTAAATATTTCTTTAAACATTTCCCACTGATCATCACTAATATCTTATAAACTTTGATCAGATCACCAATTAACCTTCTAAACTCTGGAGAACACAACCCCAATTTGTGTAATCTCTCCTCGTAACTTAACTCTTGAAGTCCGGGTATCATTCTAGTAAACCTACGCTGCACTCCCTCCAAGGCCAATATGTCCTTCCGAAGGTGCGGTGCCCAGAACTGCTCACAGTACTCCAGGTGCGGTCTAACCAGGGTTTTGTATAGCTGCAGCATAACTTCTGCCCCCTTGTACTCTAGTCCTCTAGATATAAAGGCCAGCATTCCATTAGCCTTATTGATTATTTTCTGCACCTGTTTATGACACTTCAATGATCTATGTACCTGAACCCCTAAGTCCCTTTGGACATCCACTGTTTTTAAACTTTTTACCATTTAGAAAGTACCCTGTTCTATCCTTTTTTGATCCAAAGTGGATGACCTCACATTTGTCTACATTGAATTCCATTTGCCACAGTTTTGCCCAATCACCTAATTTATCAATATCGCTTTGTAATTTTATGTTTTCATCTACAGTGCTTACAACGCCACCAATCTTTGTGTCATCCACCTCGTGCACCAACACATGGTTCTGGGCACGAGTAACCATGCTTGGCATGGGGCAAATTCAAACAGTAAACCAGATCATCGTCATGCTAAAATCAAAATAAAAACACCCGCCCCCCACCCCCCAGATAGAGTCGCCTACATATTAGAGGGTTGGATATATTCTCAGAGGTTTCCTCACATGACTCCCGCCTCAAACTAGGCAAACAGCTACTCCCCCCCCAATCTTCAATATTTTTATAATTAAGTGTCGAAAAAGAAGCACAATTTTCTCAATGCCCCTGTGATTTTTGTCCTGAGTTGTTCGCGGCAGTGTCCAGGGGATTAATCTTTCATTCCTGGAGACTCCAGGACAATCCTGGAGAGTTGGCGACCCTACCTCTGTGACATCGCACGTACGTGATTGGTGTTCATTGTTACTCATTGGGGACAGGCAAGGTCTGTTTATTTTTTTGGGGTGGGGGGGAGGGGAAGGTTTTACCAAAATGAAGTTCTCCCTTTATGTTCTGAATTTGTTTTACGTCCCAGGCTTTATTGACCTGAAGCCAAGGAAATGGGGCAGACATTCAGGCCTCTTCCAAGGTCACTGGCAAAGCGTCTCAAGGAGTCACTATTGTCCCCATCCGAAGTTGTCCCACTGCCTGGTGAGAGAAGAGCAGTCTCCACTCAACGGGGGAACTGAATGGATTGCAATTTAAACCCCTGGTCTTCCCCACCCTGCAGCGCACTGACCCTCTGCCCTGCCCGTGTGCCTTCCTTTTAGTTACCACCTTTTCCATTGATGCCAACAACTTCCTTAGTTTTAGAATAGAATCACAAAGGTTACAGCGTGGAAGGCCATTTGGCCCATCGAGTCCATGCCGGCTCTATGCAAGAGCAATCCAGCTAGACCCACTCACCCGCCCTTTCCCCAACTCTTTTTGCCTTTCAAGTACTTCTCCAGTTCCCTTTTGAAGGCCATGATTGAATCTGCCTCCACCACCCCCTCGGGCAGTGCATTCCAGATCCTAACCACTCGTTGTGTAAGTTTTGGAGAGAAGCCTCCCGTCCTATGCCTGGAACTGGCGAGTTACTTCACGTAGAATTTTTTTTCAATTCATTCTCGGGATGTGGGCGTCGCTGGCATGGCCAGTATTGTCCATCCCTAGCTGCCCCTGAGAAAGTGCTGGCGGTTTTGATACAACTGAGGGTCTTGCTAGGCAACCTCAGAGCGCAGTTAAGAGTCAACTAGTGGTTGGTGTGGGACTGGAGTCACATATAGGCCCAGACCGGGTATGGACGGCAGGTTTCCTTCCCTAAAGGACATCCTCACAGTTTCATGGTCACTTGTACTGATGCCAGCTTTTTATTTCCAGGTTTTAAAAACTGGATTATAATTCTCGAGCTGTCCTGGTGGGATCTGAGCTCGCGTTCGCTGGGTTATTAATCCAGTAACACAATCATAATTACAACAGGGAAACAGGCCGCTGAAAACCAACCAGGTCTACCCTCCACATGAGCAACTTAAAACAGCCGTGGGTGAGTGGAGTCCCATTAATAATTGCCCAGACTCAACCGGTGATGTCAACATAATATAATTAAAGAAAAGCGGTTAAATCTTTTTTGAAATTTATATCGATGCAATATAAAAAAAAAACACAGCTTGAGGTAAAGCGTTGGAAACATGGCACGAGAGGAGAACATTTGAGTCTTTTAGGATAGAAAAGAGTTTGGAAAAATATACATGAAATACTTTGACTGGGCTCCTGAGAAGCGTCTTCTTCACTGTTAAAGACGGCGTCCATTTTCTCTTCTCCCGCTGTCTCAACCGTTCTTGCAGTTCGTTGGACAGTCGCCATGATGAGGTCAGAGGTCAGCAGGTGACAAGAGGTCGGCGCGCTCACGAGGCCCCGCCCCCTCCCCACCATTCACACAAAGTGGGCCTCCCTTGCCTCGAGGCTCTGCTGATAACGCAGCACGTGCAGCGCCCGCCCTGCCTCCTCGTGCTGCGGGAGCGCGCGCTCGCGCCACACGTTGTTTGATTGGTTCGTGTTGCGTTGGGCGGCCGCGTGCTGCGGACGCTCCGTTTCCGGGCCCCCCGGCCGGTCATCGGCGGCGGCCGCGTGCTGCGGACACTCCGTTTCCGGGCCCCCCGGCCGGTCATCGGCGGTTGCTGCGGCCGCGCGCTCCGTTTCCGGGCCCCCCGGCCACTCCGCGTCGTCAGTTGCTGCGGCCGCGTGCTCTGTTTCGAGGCCCCCCGGCTGCTCCGCCGCGGCCTCACTGGCTCTGTCCCCGTCCGAGGCGCGTTGGAGCCCGGCCGCCGCCGCGCCGCCGCCGCCTTGGGTCGCGCCCCCACTCTGAACCGCGACGGTCTCGTTGCTCTCCACCCGCCTCCTGTCTTGCAGCTTCGACACGAGCCTGGCCGTCCCGACCGTCATCTCGAACCGTTTGTGCTTGCCGCCCGATCGCCGCAAGGTGCCGCCGTCCGGCGACGAGCTGCGGCTACTGCCGGCCGTTTTACTCCGCGCTCTCCTCTCCGTCTCCGTGCCCGCTCCCGCCGCGCCGCCATTAGCCGCGTGGAGTTCGGGACACTCCTCCTCCGCCGCCGAGGGCACGTTTGCCGTGATGTTGGGAAGAGCCGAGGGCTTGGGGATGACGGGCCGGGTTTTGGCCTGGCCGTACCGCTGGTATTTCCCCAGCTGCCGACTGAAGGTGCAGCGCGGCGAGGGGTCGGCGTTGCTGTCACATTCCGAATCCTGCCCGTCCAGGGACTGCGAGTCGTCCGAGACCCTTCTCGTTGCATCCGCCGAGCCTGCAGCTGAAGGAAGGGGGTATTAATGGCGGGTCTTCAGGGGGGGGAAGAGCCCCAGAAACCAAAACTGTCAACAAGGACCGTAGGTCACACAGGGTGAGAGGGAGAGAGGGGGGGGGGGGGTGTTGGAGGTAAGAAGGTACCCGAGAAAGAGGGGCGGGCAGCCGTGCCTTCCGCTGTCTGGACCCCACTCTCTGCAATTGCCTCCCGAAACCCCTGTTCCTCTCCACCGTTAAGACCTTCCTTAAAACCCACCTCTTTGACCAAGCTTTTAGTCATCCTGCCTAATCTTTCCTTCTTTGCCTCTGAGAAGCGCCTTGGAACTTTTTTCTTTCAACGTTAAAGGTGCTACAGAAAGGCAATTGTTACTGTGCTTGTCCCTGAGCTCCCAGATCCTCCTCTCTCAGTTTAATTTGAAATAGTGTCCTAGCATTATCTTTCCTATACCATTTACTATTGTGTATCTGTATATTACTGTTATGATTTTTGGTCACATTTTTATGTCAACGCTTAATTTTGTATTTAGAATGGAATTCCTGTATGTAAACAGTTGTCTGTAACAATGAAGTTACAGGCTCTGGCCATTTGGTGGTGCTGCAGAGCACGTTTCTGAATTCTCTCCCAACTCCGTTGCCATTTTGTATATTAAATTATAACCTTTCATTTATTCACTGACTGCGGGCGACACTGCAGGCAATGTACTATTTTAAGGTCCTAACTGCGGCCTCCTTTCATGGCTGAAAAGCCGAAGTTTCTCAAGTGTGCCCTCAGTCCCTGAGACTAGTGATCAGCCTAGTCATTCTTGCAACTGCCTTTCGGATCTGAATGACTCCTTTTATAATCTAAACCCGGACCCAAATGTGATTCTGACACCTCCCAACACAGCTCTCTTTCGGAGAATATCCAAGACTGGAACCCACATGCAAAGCTCTTGATCCCCAGATTCACTGCCCTTTACCCTTCTGTTTGTTCACTCTCACACTCACTCACTCACACACAGTGAGAGCCGAGGCTCCATCACACACCTGCCGTGTCACTGCTACCAGAGCTCTCTCTCCGTTGGTCTCGAGAGTCATCGAGCGCTTCGTTCGATGAGGATTTGTCCGACACGTACCCTTCACTCGAATGTCTCTTCAGAGCCAGACTCTGCAGCAGGAGAGGTGAAGCAGTGAACACAAGGTGGACAGCAGTAGTCACCCAGATTTACCAGTGACGTTCCCCATATACCCAAGCCGCCCCCTCTCCCCTATATTCACTGACCAGGGAGGATCTACTTTCCGTTCCCCAGCCTGTGTCATGAACAGGTGCAGAAAATAATCAATAAGGCAAATGGAATGCTGGCCTTTATATCTAGAGGACTAGAGTACAAGGGGGCAGAAGTTATGCTGCAGCTATACAAAACCCTGGTTAGACCGCACCTGGAGTACTGAGAGCAGTTCTGGGCACCGCACCTTCGGAAGGACATATTGGCCTTGGAGGGAGTGCAGCGTAGGTTTACTAGAATGATACCCGGACTTCAAGGGTTAAGTTACGAGGAGAGATTACACAAATTGGGGTTGTATTCTCTGGAGTTTCGAAGGTTAAGGGGTGACCTGATCGAAGTTTATAAAATATTAAGGGGAACAGATAGGGTGGATAGAGAGAAACTATTTCCGCTGGTTGGGGATTCTAGGAGTAGGGGGCACAGTCTAAAAATTAGAGCCAGACCTTTCAGGAGCGAGATTAGAAAACATTTCTACACACAAAGGGTGGTCGAAGTTTGGAACTCTCTTCCGCAAACGGCAATTGATACTAGCTCAATTGCTAAATTTAAATCTGAGATAGATAGCTTTTTTGGCAACCAAAGGTATTAAGGGATATGGGCCAAAGGCAGGTATATGGAGTTAGATCACAGATCAGCCATGATCTTATCAAATGGCGGAGCAGGCACGAGGGGCTGAATGGCCTACTCCTGTTCCTATGTGTCAAGTTAACTGAGGTGGCTGTGGAGCTACTGCATTTGGCCTCAATGCCTTTGAGCTCGGGGAGAGGTGGGAAAAACAAGTCATCCAGAGGTCTCGCACTTAGTCACTCCCATTGGAAGTGCAGGTGTGCACGTCCATCGTTGTGTGGATGTCAGATGAGGACGGGTTGAGGCTCGGCTGTGATGCCCCTCACGGACGCACAGCCAGCATTCACTGAAGAATGGCCACTGGATAAGCTATTGGGCAGAAGCTGGGACCTGTAGCCCAGTGAGAACGAGCACCTTTGGGGTTGAAGACATTGATTACGTTCTTCTGTATATCATTATCCTGTAAATTCTTTGAATCTTACAAGGGATTGGTTAAGGTGCTCGGGTGGGTCACTGCACAGGGCGATACGGGAAAGGACGAATGTGCATTCATATAGTGTCTTATCACACCTCTCACACGTCCCAGGGTGCTGCACAGCTCATGATGTGTAGTCACTGTCGTTATGTAGGCAAACGTGGCAGCCAATTTGTGCAGAGCAAGATCGTGCAAACAGCAGTGCGTTAAAATAATCTGTTTGCAATGGGATTGGTTGAGGGATAAAGGCATGTCAGGATGTGAGGAACTCCCTGGTCTCCAAATAGAGCCATGGGATCTTTTACATCCACCTCAACAGACACAGAGGGCCTCGGTTTAACACCTCATCGGAAAGAGGGCACCTCTGACAATGTACTGCACTGAAGTGTCCGCCTCGATTGTAAGCATCTGACCTGTGAGAACGGGCTTCGTACCTTCTGCTGCTGAATACCTGACATTCCTTCACTGTATCTGGAGGATAAATGTCGGTACTTTAAAGCCTGAAGGGGAAAATCAATGTGTTTGTGGCGCAACATGGTGCATTTTTAGGGGGGATTGGGGAGGCTCACCTAGAAAATTTTGAATTTTTAAATTAAAAATTATGGACCCTGGTTAATTTTAAACACTTTTTAAATGGAACAATTAATCTAGAAAAAGGAAAAACACAGTGACATCTGGACTTCCAACAGCCCAACCAGGCTATCACTTCCCCAAAAGTTACCTCACGCTCACTCCAATCTCTGCACCACCCCAGACACTGCACCCATCTAACTCCCCGTTACAGATACTGGCAACTCTTCAAACCCTCCACTCAGGCAAAACTGATGCTGGCACCCGGCACCCTCCCATCCCCCCCACCCTCCCATCCCCCCCACCCTCCCTCCCCCACTTCATGCTGGCACCCTCCCATCCCCCCCACCCTCCCATCCCCCACTTCATGCTGGCACCCTCCCATCCCCCCCACCCACCCTCCCCCACTTCATGCTGGCACCCTCCCATCCCCCCCCACCCTCCCTCCCCCACTTCATGCTGGCACCCTCCCATCCCCCCCACCCTCCAACCTCCCCTAAAGCTCTGCTTCCACTTCTCCTTTTCCCTAAAAGCATCACTTCCAACTTCCCTCTCCTCTTCATTCCCATTATTCCCCCTTCACTCTCCCCCCTTCTTTCCCATCCATTCCACCTTCATTCCCAACTATGGCCCCTGCCCCATCTTTCCCATCCATGCCCCATCTTTCCCATCCATTCCCCATTTTCTTCACTTCTTTCCCATCCATGGCCCCTCCCCTTCATTCTAATCCAATGCCCCTCCCCTTTATTCCCATCCATTCCTCCCTTTCCTCTCCTTTTCCCCCCTCCTTCATTCCTATCCTTTCCCTCTGCCCTTTCATTCTCAGCCAATTCCCCTTCCCTCTCCTTTTCGTTCCCATTTCCCTCGTCCCGTTTCCCAGTCCATTCCCACCTATCCTCTCCTCTCTCCCCCCTCAGTGCCATCCCTACAGGAGTTCTGCTGCCAGCGGAAGTGATTCTAACCACTGTGCACTGTTGATGGGAACTGCTCTCTCCAATGTTCCACCCACAGGATGCAGTGATTCAACCATTTCCACCAGCAGTAGGACCAGGATAGGGGGTGGCACTGAGAGGAGTGCTACCCACTGAGCCAAGCTGACACTTTGTCCTTATTGGGTTAATTCGATAACACTGTACCTCGGAGGATTTGCACCTGCCCTTTGCTGAGCTCAGTTCCTCCTCCGCTTGGTTTACCATAGTTTCCAACGGGGAATTCTTGGGTAAGAGGGGCCAAGACTTGAGGCCTTGCTCGGTCTCAAAGATCTGATTGTATTGCATGATGAGGAAGTCTACAACTTGAGCCTGGTGCTCAGAGTTCACCAGGGAAATCATTGAGATTGTACCCTCCAGAGCCTGCGGCCTAATCAGCGTTGGGCCAAAGATTATTCCCAGGTTATTAGATGACATCTTGTTTTCTTCGCATCGTTCTGCCACTCTAAGAGAAAGAGAGATCGATTTTGAGGCAATCAACACAGAGGTTTATAACCATTCCCCCACCCTACACACAGGGATGGTTTTTATAGGCACCCACTGCCCTCTGGGACCTCACTCAAGTGGCCATTCTTCACGCGTGAGCCCAGACGGATGGTGTTGGCAGGCTATTCGACCGTAACGGACTTCACAGCTGAGCCTGCAGTCCTGTCCTCAGGCAGACGCCACTTTCCAGCGGGGGGCAATGGGTAGCGATCGGGAGCTGATTTTTAACCGCCTCGGCCCGGAGACCAAGTGTAACTCTTCTGCCCGCCCCCACCCACCCCACCCGAGACCAGCTAACTCGTTCCACAGGTTAGTCAGTTGGGGAAGCCCTGCAGAGGCCTCTCAATAGGCATTCAAGATTCAGAATTAGACACCCATTGTGCCCAGACCGATGCAGGTGGCTGTAAGGTGGATTGTGAGACAATTTGGTGTCCAAAATGGATGTCGGTCTCACTCGACAGTTAAGGAGCCGGTTAGCTGGGAATCCAACAACCAAGCAGAGGCTCTCACCCAGACAGCAAAGACACCACCTCCCGTTAACCCACTGCACTCTCTGCAAATTGAGTCTCAACTAATATAAACTCTTAAATCAGTGCTGGTTCAACAATTGTAGACCTGCAGGGAAACCCTTTACCGCCTTACACTGGCATTCAGCTCCTTCATGGAACTGGTGATGGGGCAGTGTCCTGGCAGACTCAACCTGCAATATTCCCTCCTTCCACTCAGTCTTTATGTCACCGAGCTCACCCCCTCACCCCCACCAGCTTCCACTACCCCAACGATGGCACAGCAGAGATGAGTACCTGGTCAGGGTGGCACCATGAGAGCAGACTCTGGCACTCTGTGCCACAATGCGTTAGTACAGCCTTGCCCATGTCCCCAAGGACAGCACTCAATATATCAGTTTTTCCTCTTATAAAGGCTGTCCTAAAGGAGCTGACCTCTCGATGGGGTATGGGTTCCATAGCGCTCTTTATGCACAAGCCTGGACAGTGGCGGTCAGCAGGCTGACCCTCCATGGAAGGCATCGCAGCCAACTTTGAGCTCACCTGCGAGGCCACGTTTATTACACCGAGCACATTAGCAGTCAACCACATAGTGTGGGGTTGGAATCAGGTGTAGGCCAAACTGGTTAGAAATATCCCTCCCCTCAAGGACATTAGTGAACCGGTTGCCATGGTGGAATTGGAACTCACAACTTCCAGTTTTCTGGCACCATACGGGGATCAGACAGGAAAGCGGAGCTGAGGTCGAAGATCAGCCATGATCTTACTGAATGGCGGAGCAGGCTCGAGGGGCCGTATGGCCTACTCCTGCTCCTATCTCTTATGTAACACTACCAAACCTGTTACGATCCCTTGCATTTTATATCCGTTGAGTCCATAGTGAAGAGAATTGCCTCTCCCCACTAAGTGAGTAGCAGGCCCCGGGCCTACCTGTGGAGGTGCCCAATGATGTGCTCCAGAGTGTTGTAATTGGAGGCCGGGAGATTCTGCAGCAATGCCTTGGCCTGCTGGATGAGCTGAGCCACTTTCTCGGTGGCCACCAGCGTTCCCTTGGCCTGACCGTCCTTCAGCTTCTCACAGGCCTGCTGTAACTCTTTGGCAAATTCCATAAAATCGTCGTAGAGGCTGAAGAGAACCACCGGCTCGGGGAGCTTCAAAGAAAAAAAAAATTAAAAAGCACAATCTTAAAACAATTTTTCACTAACATCTCCCTGGCCCTCCCCCCACCATTTGCTGGTACTGCCCAGTATTGCGGCTAAATTGCCAACTTAATGAGCGGGCCTAGACCGCGCGCGTCAGCGGGATATTCGACTAGGTGAGGGGGCCATCACGGCTCAGCCTAATCCCAACACCCGCACTTCCAGCAGGAGTTTCGGGAAAGCTGATAAACACCCCCCACCAACCTCCCTCTCCCCCAACCTAGGAGAGGTACCCCCAAGGCTGAAACCAGCTGACTCGGTACAGAGTGGACCTCCTGGTCTGTGTGACTCAGTACCCCCGTAAGTCTACAGTGGGAGCTCCAACATCATTTTATTCTGACTTACAGCATTTCATCAACACCAATAATTTGATCTTCTCATCTGTTGTCAGTTTGTCTCTGGCTGGTGCAGGAGTGCCCAGACCTTCTTGTCTTTAGGAGGCACTATAGAGCTTCAGGGGCCTAAATAAAGTTTATGTCCCCGTCGCCATTAATTCCCAGGACCTCAAGTTGCTGAAAGTAACGGATCTTGGTGTTCTGATTTAGGATTTATTTATCAATGAAGCAACCGTGCCAAGATTAGGCCTTTCCAAACCTCTAGGCCCATGAAATGCAAACAACAAACCAGCCAGTAAAAAATGAGTAGGGGTGACTCCGCGACGGAGATGGAAAATCACAGCTCCGCACCCGCGATATCCCAAGAGGCGTCCCTGGGGGTGTGCGACTGCCCGCAGTGCTGGAGCGTGGCATCACCCTTTATAAGAGCAAAAGGACTGAGTTGTCACGGTTCACGGGCCCTGGTTTAACTCCCACTCCCCGTGTGAGTTCATTCTAGTGCACATCAACAGAACGGGCATTCCTGCCATTAGGGCAAAAAAAGCTCGTGCCGTCAGCCCGCCCGGCGCCCGGCCCCCAGATCTCGCGCCCTCATCCCGCCCGGCCCCCCGGAGCTCGCGCCCTCATCCCGCCCGGCCCCCCGGAGCTCGCGCCCTCATCCCGCCCAGCGCCCGGATCTCGCGCCCTCATCCCGCCCGGCCCCCCGGATCTCGCGCCCTCATCCTGCCCGGCCCCCCGGAGCTCGCGCCCTCATCCCGCCCGGCCCCCCAGAGCTCGCGCCCTCATCCCGCCCAGCGCCCGGATCTCGCGCCGTCAGCCCGCCCGGCCCCCCCGGAGCTCGCGCCGTTATTTCCCCGGATATGCCGCTTTGAGGATGATGGATCGGACTGTGTGTGGAAGCTCAGTGTTGCGGCTCACCTCTCGAAGGTACAGGGTTAACACGTTGGTGATGTCGTGAGGAGAGTTCTCGGACATGTCAGTGAGATCCCTCCCATTCTCGAAGGACTGGCGGAGTTTGGAGATGCGTATCTTCGACCCGTTCACCCGATAGATTCCCTGAAATATCAGAAGAGGAACAAGCTTTGTACCACAACACTCCGACATCAAAATGGAAATTACTGAAAGGAGAAAACAGCTGGACAGTCAGAGTGGGGTGTGATAGCAGGGGGTCGTGGAATGATGGGATGGGGCAATGCTTTCTTATGTAACTGAGGATGGGGAGGGAGACTGGTACAGTCACCCTGGGGTGGGGGGAGGGTTGACTGGTACATTTGCCCCTTGGGGGAGGGGAAACAGGTACACAGCTCTGGGGGAAGGGGAAGACTGGCACACTTGGCCAACTATCATTGGTGGTGGTAAGTGTCCGCCAGGCTTCCTCTCTGTAGACTCAGTGCCCGTCTCCCTAGCTCCGTGCCCCTGCCCGAGGCACCCTACTTGTAGACTCAGTGCCCGTCTCCCTATCTCCGTGCTCCTGCCCGGGATGCCCCTCTCTGTAGACTCAGAGCCCATCTCCCTATCTCTGTGCTCCTGCCCGGGATGCCCCTACCTGTAGACTCAGTGCCCATCTCCCTATCTCCGTGCTCCTTCCCAGGATGTCCCAACCTGTAGACTCAGTGCCCGTCTCCCTATCTCCGTGCCCCTGCCCGGGATGCCCCTACCTGTAGACTCAGTGCCCGTCTCCCTATCTCCGTGCTCCTGCCCGGGATGCCCCTACCTGTAGACTCAGTGCCCGTCTCCCTATCTCCGTGCTCCTGCCCGGGATGCCCCTACCTGTAGACTCAGTGCCCATCTCCCTATCTCCGTGCTCCTTCCCGGGATGTCCCAACCTGTAGACTCAGTGCCCGTCTCCCTATCTCCGTGCCCCTGCCCGGGATGCCCCTACCTGTAGACTCAGTGCCCGTCTCCCTATCTCCGTGCTCCTTCCCAGGATGTCCCAACCTGTAGACTCAGTGCCCGTCTCCCTATCTCCGTGCCCCTGCCCGGGATGCCCCTACCTGTAGACTCAGTGCCCGTCTCCCTATCTCCGTGCTCCTGCCCGGGATGCCCCTACCTGTAGACTCAGTGCCCGTCCCTCTATCTCCTCTGTGCATTTTCTGATGATGAAGGGCACCTCATCAGCCGTCTCCCTCGGAGCCTGCGCCAAGTCGACTCCAAACAGAGACACCTTGTTCTGCAGCTTTCGATGCCCGCACAATATGGCAACCGACTCGAGGCATTTCCTGTGACACGCCAGGTAGCACTGTGAACAGTAAACACCAGAGTAAGGGCACAATACAGCAACTCAAACACTCAGCACGGGCCAAGCCCCGAAGTCTGCCACCGAGGAATACACAGCTTGGAGTGGGATTAGCAGTACACAAGTTTGCTTTCAACAAAGGCCTCTAAATTCTTCTTGTACGTGCCTGGAGAACACTCCGTTACTGGCACAAAGGGACTAATGATGCTGCATCATTGCGGCAATGTAAAGGAGGAGGAGGTGTCCCCAGCTCTCTAGCCTCAGGTTTGCCAGAAGTCTGGTACCAAAGTCCACCTGGTACCATCCCCAGACCTAATGGTCTGAGAGAGCAGCAAAGTGAGGCGGCTCTCAATCTAACAAGGGCCCATCAGATCCTCGGGGCTGGAGGCCTTCGGGCTCCTGCATGTAGACAGCAGCTAGAAGATCCCAGACGCAGCTCCCACCAGGGGGTGGGTTCTGGGCCGAGGGTACATCAGGAACATGTCAATAACCTGTACCCGCAGCAGGGAGAAAAAGCTACAAGGGCAGAATCTCAAATCTTCAGACCGGTTTCTTCCCCTCTCAATTTTCCTCTGAAGGCCCCAATTCTCGGCTGGAGTGCAGTTCCTCGGGCGCCCGCTGGGATCCCTCCCGAGCAGCCATTTATTACACGACTGCTGGCAGGCTATTCTATCGTGAGGGCCTCGCGGCAGAGCCGATCTTGCTCTCACCCAGCATCCGCACACAAACACACACACACTCCAGCAAGGGGAGAAAGTCACCAGATAGCCAGTCAGGAGTGGAAGCCTAGCGCAGGGCAATCCAACCCTACCTGGACAGACTAGATGCAGGCAGGATGTTTCCCCTGGCTGGAGGGCCCAGAACGAGGGGTCACAGTCTCAGGATACGGGGTAGGACATTTAGGACTGAGATGAGGAGAAATTTCTTCACTCAGAGGGTGGTGAACCTGTGGAATTCTCTACCACAGAAGGCTGTGGAGGCCAAGTCACTGAATATATTTAAGAAGGAGCTAGATAGATTTCTAAACACAAAATGGGGGTATGGGGAGAGAGCGGGAATATGGTATTGAGATAGAGGATCAGCCATGATCATATTGAATGGCGGAGCAGGCTCGAAGGGCCGAATGGCCTACTCCTGCTCCTATTTTCTATGTTTCTACCACCTTACTAGCAGAGATCAGCTAACACAATACAGACCAGGGATGGTTCTGGATTGGGACCACCCTCCGCTGTTCATTTATACCCCCCCCCCCACCCACCCCGAACCAGCAGTGACTCCTTTCCTCAAAGTTTTCAATCCACTGATCCGAGTTCCAGTGGAGCAGGATTAAACGACCGAAGCCACGGGTTTGTGCCCGAACCTCAGATTGCTCTCAGCCGTGCCCGCGGTCAGTACTAACTAACCAGGTGGCTCTCACCTCCTCACACTCAGCGCCATTCACCATGATGCGGCCGTCACACTCTCGGCATTTGGTCGGGGCTTTGAGTTTCCGTAGTCGGTGTGTCTGTGCTGCTTTGGAGAGTGAGACATTCTTGAAGGGCCCTGGTGTTCCAGAACTTTCATTGGTCAAGTCAGTCAAGTCTGAAAGAAGTTTTTAAGATAAATGGAGTCTTGATTTATATTCCTCCCTCCTATTTCTTTCCCTCTCATTCCCTCCCTCCCTCTTTGCCATCGCTTTCACCCCTCTTCTCTCTCTGTCCCTCTCCCTTCCCTCGCACTCCTATCTCCCCTCTTTTCCTTCCCCCTTTCTCTCCCTCTCTCCATCTTGCTAAGACCCTCTCGTCCATCATTCTCACTCAACCCCCCCTTTCCCCTCCCCTCTGTCTCATCCCCTACTTTTTCCCCTTCTTTCTCTCCCACTCCTTTCTCTCATCCCCTCTTCCCCCTTACCTCTCTCATCTCCACTCTTTTCCCCTTCCTAAGAACGTAAGAAACAGGAGCAGGAGTAGGCCATACGGCCCCTCGAGCCTGCTCCGCTATTCAATAAGATCATGGCTGATTTATCTCAACTCCACTTTCCTGCCCGATCCCCATATTCCTTGATTCCCCTAGAGTCCAAAAATCTATCGATCTCAGCCTTGAATATACTCAGTGACTCAGCATCCGCAGCCCTCTGGGGTAGAAAATTCCAAAGATTCACAACCCTCTGAGTGAAGTAATTCCTCCTCATCTCAGTCTTAAATGGCCGACCCCTTTCTCGAGACTATGCCCCCTAGTTCTAGACTCTCCAGCCAGGGGAAACAGCCTGTCGAGCCCTCTCAGAATCTTCTATGTTACAATGAGATCACCTCTCATTCTCCTAAACTCCAGAGAGTATAGGCCCATTCTACTCAATCTCTCCTCATAGGACACCCCTCTCATCCCAGAATCAATCTAGTGAACCTTCGTAGCACTCCCTCTAAGGTAAGTATAACCTTCCTTAGGTATGGAGACCAAAACTGTACACAGTACTCCCCTCTCTTTTCCGCCTTTCTCTCATCCCGTCTTCTCTCTCACCTCTGCTCTTATCCCCTTCTGTCATCCCCTCTTTTCCCCTTTCTCTCCCTTCTTTCCTCTTATCCCTCTCCCCTCCCTCTAATTTCCCCCTTTTCTGACACACCTATTTACCCCTTCCCCATTCTTGATACCTACCTCTCTCCCTCCCCCATCCCTCTCATCCTCCCCGTCTTACGCAGGGGAGGTGCTGCCGAGCTGCCATATTCACTGGTGCCTCCCCCCATTTCTCCTGTGAGCCCAGACAGCGAGTGTCAGCGGGCTGTTGGGAGGGGGGGTTGCTGGAAAGCAGTCTGCCCCAGGCTGGCTGGAAAATGGAGTTTTCCTGCCCAGGCCATCGGCAAGTCGGCTTTGATAACATCACACAATTTGCACCAATTTTCTCCAAACATCAGGCGCGAAGCTCGACCACCTTCATTTAGACATTTTGTTATGAATTTAACAATTAGAGATACTCGGAGATCCAACCTGATTCGATTTTCAAATGCCTTATCCTTTAAAATTAGCCCCTGTTACATACCATTATCCTGCAACTGGTTCCCATCCCCCTCTTCCAAATCATCTGGAGACATCCCTGAAGTTATGGCTTTTGGTAATTTCCTACCAAAGTGAGCTGAGAAGGCAAAATACAAAGTTTTTTTTAAGCATTCAACCATGACTGAAGCAAATCCGATTCTGATGGCCAGCTGCACTATCGCATTCGCGCCAAGAACTGGGGCAAAGCTGGAAACTGGGTGGCCCAATCGCCCCTCTCACATCTCAAAAGGGACAGGGCAGCACCTCCTCAAACCAGCGCCCGAGGGGGTAGACACTGTCAAGAGGCAGCTGGACATTACGGTGTGGGGACGATCCGAGGGATGAACCAGTTCTCATTTGTGCTCATCTTTTCATCCCTGACCCTGAACCCCCGCCCCACCCTGGCAGGGTTTGAACCCAGCCCTGTTGATATAGGAACAGGAGTAGGCCATTCAGCCCCTCGAGCCCGCTCCGCCATTTGATAAGATCATGGCTGATCTGTGATCTAACTCCATATACCTGCCTTTGGCCCATATCCCTTAATACCTTTGGTTGCCACAAAGCTATCTATCTCAGATTTAAATTTAGCAATTGAGCTAGTATCAATTGCCGTTTGCGGAAGAGAGTTCCAAACTTCTACCACCCTTTGTGTGTAGAAATGTTTTCTAATCTCACTCCTGAAAGGTCTGGCTCTAATTTTTAGACTGTGCCCCCTACTCCTAGAATCCCCAACCAGCGGAAATAGTTTCTCTCTATCCACCCTATCCGTTCCCCTTAATATCTTATAAACTTCGATCAGATCACCCCTTAACCTTCGAAACTCCAGAGAATACAACCCCAATTTGTGTAATCTCTCCTCGTAACTTAACCCTTGAAGTCCGGGTATCATTCTAGTAAACCTACACTGCACTCCCTCCAAGGCCAATATGTCCTTCCGAAGGTGCGGTGCCCAGAACTGCTCACAGTACTCCAGGTGCGGTCTAACCAGGGTTTTGTATAGCTGCAGCATAACTTCTGCCCCCTTGTACCCCAGTCCTCTAGATATAAAGGCCAGACAAACAACCCTGCCCTAATTAATAGACCTGCAAAGGGGGTCCTCCGTGCATCTCAAGTACAGTGGACAAGTTTTCAAGTCCGCCTCGCCCGCAATCTCCTGACGCAAGTGACTGGTGGAGAAATGTGCCTGCCTGTACAATCGGGCCCAGTAGTGTAACATATTCCCCCTCTCATACCCTGAATGAGGCCACCGTATGGTGACTGAATAAATCACATTATGTTTATTGCAGGACGTTACCCAGTATTTCGGAGTGTGGGGAGGCGGGGGGAGGTTGTGTTCCGCAATTTATTCCCATTTTCCCATGAAAACTGCAATCCAGTGGGCCCCAAGACGTGCCAACGCACTGGAACTTTGGTGCAACTTTACAAATCATTTTTTAAAAGCAAACAAAGTTACAGTGTTAACACTTGGTCAGCGTACTCACAGGGTAGCCCTAGACTCTGCCACTCCTCGTCCTGCATATCTGAGACACTACAGGATCTCAGACATCCATGTTCTTTTAAATGGGAGCTGGACTGGTTTCCAAGAGCTCCCTACATGGATGCTCCTCTCCTCCCAAAGATGCCGACTCTCGCTGGGCTACAGGTTCCACCGTTCTCCGATCCCACAGCTAAGTGCCTGTTCCTTGTGTTTTGAGCCCAGAGAGTGTGCCGGCAAGCTATTCGACAGTGGGTGGCCTAATCCTGTCCTCAGCTGAAATGCATTCACATCCACTGCATATAGATCAGGGAACAGGCTGATTCCGAAAACAGGATGCTAAACTTCAATTGCATTGCTCCCAACCACCACTCCCTGTTGAGCTCAGCGACAGACCTGAGGCCTTCCTGCTCTGTGTGGCAAGGTACCATTAACCCAATGAACCAATGGTGGAACCTGCCCGAGGTAAGTTACTGAAAACACATGCTGAGGATTTATTAAAATTTAAATGCTGTAACTAAGTCCCCACAGCACCTGCTACCAGACGACTCGCGCTGACACATACCTGGACTGGACATCGGGGAATCAAAGGAGCGCAGCTCACTGTTGGCTCCCGTGGTTTCTGAATCACTTAAGCCAGGCTTGCTCCCGGCTGCGTTACGAAACACTGCAATAATAAAAGAAAAGCACAGAATGGGGATGAGCTGCTGGGGGCATGGCGAGAATCGGAAGAATAGATTAATAACAAGAGCCATTACACCCGCTCCAGTGGTCTCAATAACCCTTCTCAATCGCACTGATTATAGTTGAGTTTTTTTTATATTTGTTCATGGGATGTGGGCGTCGCTGGCGAGGCTGGCATTTATTGCCCATCCCTAATTGCCCTTGAGAAGGTGGTGGTGAGCCGCCTTCTTGAACCGCTGCAGTCCGTGTGGTGACGGTTCTCCCACAGTGCTGTTAGGAAGGGAGTTCCAGGATTTTGACCCAGTGACGATGAAGGAACGGCGATATATTTCCAAGTCAGGATGGTGTGTGACTTGGAGGGGAACGTGCAGGTGGTGTTGTTCCCTTGTACCTGCTGCCCTTGTCCTTCTAGGTGGTAGAGGTCGCGGGTTTGGGAAGTGCTGTCGAAGAAGCCTTGGCGAGTTGCTGCAGTGCATCCTGTGGATGGTACACACTGCAGCCACTGTGCGCCGGTGGTGAAGGGAGTGAATGTTTAGGGTGGTGGATGGGGTGCCAATCGAGCGGGCTGCTTTGTCCTGGATGGTGTCGATCTTCTTGAGTGTTGTTGGAGCTGCACTCATCCAGGCAAGTGGAGAGTATCCCATCACACTCCTGACTTGTGCCTTGTAAATGGTGGAAAGGCTTTGGGGAGTCAGGAGGTGAGTCACTCGCCGCAGAATACCCAGCCTCTGACCTGCTCTTGTAGCCACAGGATTTATATGGCTGGTCCAGTCTGGGGGGTAAAGCAGCAAACCTTGTGTCAGCTTTGGCTCTGGGGGCACTCTCGCCTCCGAGTCAGGTGGTCCTGGGTCCAAGCCCCACTCTCGGACTTCAGCTCATAATCTAGGCTGAGATTTCGGTGTAGTACCGAGGGAGTGCTGCACAGTCGTCGGGTGAGGCGTTAAACTGAGGCCCTGACCACCTTTTCAGGCGGATGCTGCAAATCCAATGGCATTATTGGAAGAGGAGCAGGGGCCTTCTCCTTGTGTCCTAGCCAACATACATCCTGACACCAACACCACCAAAAACAGACTAATTGGTCATTCATCTCATTGCTGTTTGTGGGGGATCTTGCTGTGCACAAATTGGTGCTGCATTTGCAAATGTAACAGTGAGCGTGCTTCACAGTAAGTTATTTTTGTGAAGTGCTTTGATATGTGGCTCAGCGGGCAGCATTCTTGACTGAGTCAGAAGGTCGTGGGTTCAAGACCCACTACAGAGACACGAACACAAAATCTAGACGGACACTCCCAGTGAGGGAGTGCTGCACGGCCAGAGGTGCCGTCTATCGGATGAGTCGTTAATCTGAGGCCCCGTCTGCCCTCTCAAGTGGAGGTAAAAGATCCCATGGCACTATTCGAAGAAGAGCAGGGGAGTTCTCCCCGGTGTCCCGGCCAATATTTATCCCTCAACTAACATCAGTAAAGCAGATTATCCGGTCATTATTTCATGGCTGTTTGTGGGATCTTGCTGTGCGCAAATTGGCTGCCGCGTTTCCTAACTATAGCAGTAATTATACTTCAAAAAAAAAGTACTTCATTGGCTGTAAAGAGCTTTGGGTCATCCTGAGGTCGTGAAAGGCGCTATATAAATGCAAGTCTTACTTTCTGAGATTTGATAAGGCATTATAAAAATACAAGTTCTCTCTCTTCTATAGGATCATCGAATGATACGCTCAGAAGGAGGCCATTCAGCCCATCGTGCCTGTGCCGGCTCTTTGGAAGAGCTATCCAATCAGTCCCACTCCCCTGCCCTTTCCCCAGAGCCCTGCAAATTTGTCCCCTTCGAGTATTTTCTGATTCTCAAATGAAATTAACCAAAATTCCCGAACATTCAGCCCCATCTCACCCTGCGTTATTCAGCCTTCTCCTGCTACAACAATCCCCACCGCAGCAGGACAGGAGTCGTTGTGCGTCCAGTCCTCTCTCGGTCTGTACGTTATCCGTGTGAAACTTCCAGTGCCACTATCAAGCAGATACCTGCCCAGCTCCTCTTCGAAGGAATCCGTTGACGAATTCAGCTCTTTGTGCCGAGACACCGCTGTGTATCAGTCCAAAAGGAAAGGCAGAGGCGCAATATCGGGGCTGCTCAACAAATTCCTGCCCGTGAGTGGTGGCGGTGGGAGTACTGCCCGGGGCGGGGAGGCGATCGATGTGGGGGTGGGGACGGGAGGGGCGAGAGTGTCGGCAGGCTCACCCTGGTCTCCTGGCGCTCTCCCAAAAGACTGCTCGTCCCGCCCCAACTGACCAGAGCCGGAAAGTAGCTCTCCCCAGGCTGGTTGACATGGGAGATGTGTTGGAGGGTGGGACTGGGCAATACAGATTCCCCCCCACCCCCCCCACAGCAGGGTCTACAGGTCTCTCCTGTCCCCTTTTCCCAACAGATTCTCGCGGAAATTTTCGATTGGAGAAACAAATTTGAGGAATAAGCTGCAAATTTCAACGTGGAACCAAGTTCTAGAACCTTCTTATTTTCGAAGGAGTTCAATCCCTTCTAATTGGTCCCTTCACTGGCCCATGAGGACTCCTCTCCCGTCCCCTCAGAGATTGGGTCGACTCGGCCTGTATTCACTCGAGTTTAGCAGAATGAGAGGGGATCTCATTGAAACGTATAAAATTCTGACAGGGCTAGACAGACTGGATGCAGGGAGGATATTTCCCCTGGCTGGGGGGGTGGGTCCAGAACGAGGGGTCACAGTCTCAGGATACGGGGTAGGACATTTAGGACTGAGATGAGGAGAAATTTCTTCACTCAGAGGGTGGTGAACCTGTGGAATTCTCTACCACAGAAGGCTGTGGAGGTCAAGTCACTGAATATATTTAAGAAGCTAGATCGATTTCTAGACACAAAAGACATTAAGGGGTATGGGGAGAGAGCGGGAAAATGGTATTGAGATAGAGGATCAGCCATGATCATATTGAATGGCGGAGCAGGCTCGAGGGGCCGAATGGCCTACTCCTGCTCCTAGTTTCTATGTTTCTATAACTCAGGCTTCCCTGCTTTTGAAAACCGCTGTCATCAACTTACTGAGTTTGCTTTCAGCCTCGTCTGTCAAACTCGGGAGGTCACTGGAGGATGTTGACGATCGATGGAACAAGATGGCACCACTTTTCCTTCTTACAGTAGGGGAGGACCTGAAAGTTTAAAAAAAAAATTAACATACAGTTTACCAATGGACCAAACCCTCCCGTTCAACCCCACTGTACAGAATCCCAATGGGCCAAACCACACACTCCGACTGCATCACTGACCTCCTGCTGGGTGTAGCAAACTCCTCAAATTCATACGTCTCCACCTTCAGCACCTTCTTGTCCAGGTTTTGAATATACTCGAGATATTTCTGGCCGGGTTCGTAAGGTTTGATATTCTCGTGCAGTGACTGAAAGGCAAATGGCGCTTGCTCGATCTGCTCCTGCTGCATTTGGAACAGGTTCACAGAGACCTGGTGAGACCAATATAGGGAAGGTTAGATTTGGCTGATCCAGGTCTGTAACCATAGTAATTCAAGATCCCTTGCTTCCCAGCGAAATCAATGAGTTGAGGGACGTCTGTGTGAAGGATGGACCAATTTCCACTTCAGGCACCAGTGCAGGCCGCACTGTCCCATCAAATACCTCCTTGCCTACACAGTTCCACAATGTATTATATGTGAGTCGAGACAGTGGCATGCTATTTGACCACTGTAGGCATCACAGCTGAGCTGTCATCCTGTCTGATTTATTTATCTCACCTTCCCCAACACAGGGGGGCAAATCCCAGCTCTGGTCAGCGAACTCCACCCTGGGCACCATACAGGATGGCTCAGTGGTACATTAAGCTATTAAGAAGGTGAGTAAGAGGTAAATTTGATTACATGTTCAGATAGCTTCAGATCTGAGCTCACCGCTCGTTATGGGTTCAGTGCCCAGAGTGGCCTCAATCGGGACGACATTTGCCGAACTACCAGATGGGCTTTGTGACTGAGCACCTTCTGTTAACGGGCCGAGTCAGGAGACAGTGTTACTGGTGGAGCCCCGTGGGAGAAAATCGACCTGTCCAGGTGACAGGGGCTGTTTTTGAAAGTGAACCCTCGCAGGAGGGCCAGGGAGGAGCGTCAGAGTACAGAGGGGGACAGTGACAGGATGGAGAGATAGCGAGAGGATAGAGCGGGAGATAGAGCGTGAGAGAGAGAGAAAGAGACTGACAGAGTGAGAGACTGTCAGAGAGAGGGCAAGGGTGGGAAAGTGAAGGCGAGAGAGAGAATGTGTGAGGGTGAGGCAGTGGAGGAGAGTGCGAGTGAGAATAAGGAAGGAGAGAGCTGGAGAGTGAGTGTGTGACAGAGTGAGAGCAAAAAAATGTCAGTTGTTGGTCTCACCGCTTTCAGTGTGAGGTCGCCCTGGTCAATGAGTTTGCGAAGCTGTGTGATGATCCTCACTTTCATCCTCTCCAGCTCCTTACGCCTGAAGTTGGCCTCGATGACACAGCTTTTGTATTGATGTTCAGTCTCCTGAACCTAGCAGGGGAGGGGGAGGAGAAACACAGCGAGCTTAGCACTGAAAAGCCGTTGGGATGAATACGTCGCCAGGTACTGTATGGTGTAACTGAGTGGAGCACCGGCTTGTCCACTGTGAGACTGCACTTCAGTTCAAACTCAGCGCGATGCAACGTGCTTTCCCTCTCTGTCAGAGGCCCAAGAGAACGGCCTGTGGAGCAGAGACCCTCGCCCCAGAAAACTGGCCTCCCAAGGCCTCTGGAACCCGATCCGGTAATTGACTGAGAAAATAAAACCCGAGGGGCCTCCTGTACACTGACCAGAGCTGTGGTTTGCCCCCCTGGGTTGGGGAAGGGGAGATAAATAAATCAGAGAGGTTGACAGCTCAGCTGTGACGCCTACAGTGGTCAAATAGCATGCCACTGTCTCGACTCACATATAATACATTGTGGAACTGTACCCAGAAAGGAGTAAAAAACGAACTCACAATTGAATCTGCTTCCACAGAAAAACGTCGAGAGGCGAGAGAATGTTACACAGAGAAAAAAAGATAGATAAAGAGAGGAACATTACGTGCATTTATATAGTGCCTTTAAAGATGGCCAATGTGAACAAATAGCGGAGTGACTGGGATCCAGAGCTGGAACAGGCCAAAAGGGCAGGGCCTGTGATGGAGGCCCTTTTAATTTATTTCCACAAGAGTCAGAAAAACATTCCAAGGTGCTTCACAGAGCTGTAGTCAGACAATGAGGAGATATTAGGAGGGGTGACGACAGGTCTGGTGGGAGGGGTGCATTTTCAGGAGAGTCTTAAAAGGAGGAGAGGGGTTTCGGGAGGCATTTGCAGAGTATGGGGCCTGTGGCTGTAGGCTGAGTTGGAGCAGAGGCAGGCGGATAGAAAGAAAGAGTGAAAAACAATTACAAATGACTCTCGTGGAAATAAATTAAAAGGGCCTCCATCACAGGCCCCGTGGGGCGCTTTTGGCCTGTTCCAGCTCTGGATCCCAGTCGCTCTGCTATTTGTTGACATTGGCCATCTTTGAACTGCAGGTTCCGCCCGCATGCAACCCCCCCCACAGTGATAGTTTTGATTAATTTGGTCACCAGGCAACTAATGTGGCCTCCCACAGCCAGAAAGGAGGTGCTGCACTTTAATAGTGAGTGGCCGCGGTGGCTCGATGGTTGAATACGCCGCCCAGTGTGGTCCTGAGCCGCACAGACCCAGGAGGTTCCCGGCCTGCACAGGGTTAACTGATCTCATCTATGGCAGCGGTGGGGTTGCTAAATTTGGCCGAAATGTCCCTCGGCTGCAGGGGGCAGCGGGGCAAAAATTAAATTAGCCGCCCTTCCCGCCCCTGATTGTCACCCACTTCCCCTTGTGATGCCCCCCAAGGTCAAATAGCTTGATGACATTCACTGTGTGGACTCACACATGGAGAATGGTGATTTGGGCGAAGTAGCATTGTCCGTGGATATTCAGAGGCCAGCCAGCGTCTGCACTTTATGGGGGGGGGGGCAGAGGAGGAGGAGGAGGAGGAGGAGGAGGAGGAGATAGAAGATAAAACATCTGGGCTTTCCGGATCTTTCCACACAAAGAATTAAAAAAAAATCAGCACAGGCTGAGGGTTGAACGCAGGAACGTTCCTGGTCTGTTTGGCTCAGTATCCCACACTACCCAGTGCCATGTCACATGGCACCTCAAATTCAAACACACCCACCCCCAGTAAAAAAAAACTCTTTCGTTTCCTGGTCAACCACAAAAGATTCCTTGTCCTCCAGGCCTAAGTCATGTGGCCGCAGCCTATCTACTGCTTCCCAGCATTGGTGAGCCTCCCACTAGAAACGGTGACAATTCAAAGGTGCAATTATTTAACCCATCGACTGCTAGGGTTGCCAACCCTCCAGGATTGTCCTGGAGTCTCCAGGAATTAAAGATCAGTCACCTGGACACTGCTGCCAGCAACACCCAGGAGAAAAATCCATCTCTGATACTTTCATTTATTAGTTATATAAATATTGGAGATGGGGAAAAAGGCTGTTTGATTGGATGGGACAGTTGGAGACGGGTGGTCGTATGACGAAGACTCCAGCAAGACTTAGCAATCCTATCATTTCGGTGGGAAGGATGAGGAGAGGCAATATAAACTAGAGGGCACAACGCTAAAAGGGGTACAGGAACAGAGAGATCTGGGGGTGTATGTACACAAATCATTGAAGGTGGCAGGGAAGTTTGAGAAAGCGGTTAAAAAAGCATACGGGATCCTGGGCTTTATAAATAGAGGCACAGAGTACAAAAGTATGGAAGTCATGATGAACCTTTATAAAACACAGATTTGACCACAACTGGAGTATTGTGTTCAGTTCTGGGCACCGCACTTTAGGAAAGATGTGAAGGCCTTCGAGAGGGTGCAGAAGAGATTCACTGGAATGATTCCAGGGATGAGGGATTTTAGTTACGTGGATAGACTGGAGAAGCTGGGGTTGTTCTCCTTGGAACAGAGACGGTTGAGGAGATTTCCTCTTGCAAAATTCTTATAAACAAATTATTTTCTCTCATATTAAAAAAAAGTTTCCTCCCCTTTAGGGCTTCTTGTATCAGCCACTATTCTCTGACAGAAAGCAGGCTGAACATCCTACTGCTAGGCCTCAAATATTGCTGTGCTATAACCAGGTGTTGCTAGGATACGATGCCTTGTTCTGGAGAAGGATCTGCCCTCTGCTCAGAACCTTCCCAACAAGGCCGAGTTAGCAAACTCGCATCCTACCACCACATGCTACAATACTGCCCCGTACTGCTACTGGTCAGACTGCCGCTGAATCTCCCCCCTACCCCCATGTAAGGTCGCCAACCCTCCAGGATTGGCCTGGAGTCTCCAGGATTGGCCTGGAGTCTCCAGGATTGGCCTGGAGTCTCCAGGAATTGAAGATTAATCTCCAGGACACCGCGAGCAAACACCCAGGAGAAAAATCATAGGGGCATTAAAATAAGAGTAATTTCTTTCATTTTCTTTGAACACTTCTGTTTATTAGTTATAAAAATATCGGAGGTTGGGAAAACAGGTTGTTTGACTGACAGCCAAGAATCATCCAATTGGGTAACGAAGAGTCTTTCCGCTTTCCAATTGGCCACGGGGCACCGTGAGGATGGACGTGTCGGGCGACCAATGGTGGGGGCGGGGCAGTTGGAGGCAGGAGGTCATGTGATAGAAACATAGAAAATAGGAGCAGGGGTAGGCCATTCGGCCCTTCGAGCCTGCTCTGCCATTCAGTATGATCATGGCTGATCCTCTATCTCAATACCATATTCCCGCTCTCTCCCCATACCCCTTGATGCCTTTTGTGTCTAGAAATCTATCTTGCTCCTTCTTAAATATATTCAGTGACTTGGCCTCCACAGCCTTCTGTGGTAGAGAATTCCACAGGTTCACCACCCTCTGAGTGAAGAAATTTCTCCTCATCTCAGTCCTAAATGTCCTACCGCATATCCTGAGACTGTGACCCCTCGTTCTGGACCCCCCAGCCAGAGGAAACATCCTCCCTGCATCCAGTCTGTCCAGCCCTGTCAGAATTTTATACGTTTCAATGAGATCCCCTCTCATTCTTCTAAACTCGAGTGAATACAGGCCGAGTCGACCCAATCTCTCCTCACCCGACAGTCCTGCTGATGAAACTTCCAGGAATACATTCAGCCAGCCCCCTAACCCCCCCACCCACCGCGAGGCGCCCTCGCTCACCTTCACCTGCGCCTCGTCCTTGGACCGCCTGCGTTTCTCCAGGTGTTTGCTGGTGTTACCCGGGCTGGCGCCGCTCACGCTCAGCGACTGCTGCTCCTCCTCGGCCTTGGCGCTGTGCAGCTTCGCCTTTTCGAAATCCTCGCAGCGCTGGAGGTACGCCTGCTTCGACTTCCGCAGCGCTGTCAGCGCGTCATGCTGCAGAACGGAACAAGACGACAGGCTCAGGTCACCAGCCACCCCGCTGTACCTCCTTCACTCATTCAGCTCCATCATTGCCGACACGCCGACGTTTTTAACGGATTGCCTTGCTCTCTCCTGTGCGGGTCAGTAGGTGCGAGCCAACAGTCCCGCTTTTATATTGCATCTTATCACGTCCTCAAAGTGGTTCACGTAAGCACTTTTTGAAGTGCAGTTACTAACGTAATGTAGGGATACGCCTCAGTCAATTTAAGCACAGCAAGATCCCACAAAGAGTAAATGAGATAAACAATCAATGAATCTGGTTTTTGTTGGCCAGGACACTGGGGAGATACAGTGCCCCACGTGATGGGGCAGACAGGGGCCTCATCTGACGTCTGAATCCTCCGATCGTGCAACACTCTCCCAGTACTGTACTGTCAGCCTGGATTATGTGCTCCAGTCCTGGAGTGGGACTCGAA
The DNA here is from genome assembly GCF_035084215.1 of Heptranchias perlo. NCBI lineage: Eukaryota > Metazoa > Chordata > Chondrichthyes > Hexanchiformes > Hexanchidae > Heptranchias > Heptranchias perlo. Next base: position 15,041,734 of record NC_090361.1, read on the forward strand.
CTCACAACCGTCTAACTTAGAGGTGAGAGTGCTGCCAACTGAGCCAAACTGACAGAGACAGGTTTGGTCCCAGTCTGCGCTGAGTTAGTTGATCTTGGGAAGGGGCGGGGCACTGCCAGCACAGTTGGGCAGTGGGACAGCGGCACAATTTACCGACTGAGCTCTCATGGGAGCTGTGCTTTTTTTTAAAAGAAAGCTTCTCCCTTTAACTACAATTGACCTCAGTGACTATTGGGCAGCGGGGGGGGGGGCAAAACAAAATCAGGCCTGGTTCCCACTCTCATAGGTAATGCCAGCTGAAGGGTGAGTGTGTGTGGATGTCGATGTCGGCACTTGTCCATGACGCAGCCTGCGGGCACGCTCTTGGGGGGGGGGGCGCAGCCTGCGGGCACTCTCTTGGGGGGGGGCGCAGCCTGCGGGCACTCTCTTGGCGGGGGGGCGCAGCCTGCGGGCACTCTCTTGGCGGGGGGGCGCAGCCTGCGGGCACTCTCTTGGGGGGGGGTGCAGCCTGCGGGCACTCTCTTGGCGGGGGGGCGCAGCCTGCGGGCATGCTCTTGGGGGGGGGCGCAGCCTGCGGGCACGCTCTTGGGGGGGGCGCAGCCTGCGGGCACTCTTGGGGGGGGGCGCAGCCTGCGGGCACGCTCTTGGGGGGGGGCGCAGCCTGCGGGCACGCTCTTGGGGGGGGGCGCAGCCTGCGGGCACTCTCTTGGCGGGGGGGCGCAGCCTGCGGGCACTCTCTTGGCGGGGGGGCGCAGCCTGCGGGCACTCTCTTGGCGGGGGGGGCGCAGCCTGCGGGCACGCTCTTGGGGGGGGCGCAGCCTGCGGGCACTCTCGGGGGGGGGGGGCGCAGCCTGCGGGCACGCTCTGGGGGGGGCACAGCCTGCGGGCACGCTCTTGGGGGGGCACAGCCTGGGTGATGTACTTTGCCAGCAATGTTTGACTCACCATTTTGCGCTGTTCCCTCTGCCACTGCTCCTTGCAGTCTCGGCGACCTTTCTCCACCTCGTTTTTTCTCGTCATCAGAGGCTGTTGGCACAAAAAAAAGGGAGAATCTTGTTTTTAAAAATAAACCACAGCTCCCTAGAGGGCTCAGTGGGTGAATGTGCGACCAGTTTGTCGTGGGACGGAGCAGGTCTAAAGTTAGCTCTAAATCCCAGTCAATACAGATCTCACTCACGAGGCACTCGGGGTGCTTCCTACAGAATTCCTCACCTCCCGCAGTGACCCTGGGTTAGGGAGGGGGTAAATCAGCCAAGGGCCCCGCCTAGCTCTCCTGATTACTATCCAGTGACCCCCCCACCCCGCTGCAAGGTGCAGATTGGATTTCTGTTTGCACTTGGACAGAGGGCCTCAGACAGCGCCTGGCTTATTTCCCCTGTAGGCGTTCGAAGCTCTACGGCAGGATGCTGAATCTAGCAGTGGTTGATTGGACATGTCGTGAGGATAGAATCAGGCACCTGCGATGCCCACTATGGGCGAAAAGGTAACTCGGGCTAACACATGGCCATTTTGGAGAGAGCACCAGAGGGAGAAGTCAGTGTCTCCAGGAAGGAACTCCTCACCTCTTTCAGTCTTCCCTTCCTCCTACAGGCTTTTAAAACCCAAGCACGACGTCACCGAATCGTTACTTCCCGACTTACCTCACCTCTGCTGCTCTTTTTAGCCCTTCGTGCCATCCTGTACTCTGAGCCTTGACCCTTCACCCAGATAGATCAATTCACACCTTACAGGCCCTCTGCTCCAACCAGTCACCTTGAAAATGGAGGCTTCATTGACCTGACCCCCATTGAGTCACTGGCACCCACAGTGTGTCACTGGGGACCGACACGCAGAGGTGGCTAGCCAGGCAAAGGAACAGCTTTCACATCCTCAGGATATCCCAAAGCGCAATGAACTACTTTAAAAGGTAGCCATTGTCTTGTAGGCAAATACAGAGACCAACTTGTGCACAGCCAGGTCCCACAAACAGCAACGGTAGATGACCAGTTAATCAGTCTTTGGTGGTGTTGTTTGAGGGACAAGACACAAGGAGATTTCCCCTGCTCTTCTTCGAATAGTGCCATGGGATCTTTTACATCCTACCCGAGAGGGCAGCATGGCCTCGGTTTAGCATCTCATCTGAAAGACGGCACCTCCAACAGTGCAGCACTCCCTCCGTTCTGCGCTGACACGCCAGCCCAGATTATGTGCTCGAGTCCTTGAGTGGGGCTCGAACCCATGACCTTCTGACTCACAAGGTGAGAGGGCTACCAGCGATCCAAACTGATTCTCAAATGGGACAACGTTCAAAGGAAGCAGCTGGAGTGACCGGTGGTGCTGAAACAGGCCCCAAATTATTATTCTTTGCGTTGAGGGAAAATGACTTGTGACATTGTGCAACACATGCTGTGAATTTCTGCACTCACCACATGAAGCTGCCCAAGTACTTTGGAACATAGGAATTGCTAGACGAGAAAAGACCAAGGTCCATCTAGTCCCCTTCTACCATCCTGGTGGTCCCATGATACAACGATAATGGAATTGTTGACTAATCAGAGCAATCAATCTCGATCAATTAGTCTCCAACAGACCCAGACATGAGGTGAGGAAAACCCCAGTGATGGAGAGATTTGGGAACCATAGGTCCAAAGCCACCTGTTCCTCCCGATCCTGTTACACTCACCACACGTCACGTCTCAAATTACTCATATACCACATCCCAAAATGTTATTTGCTGAATTACTTCAGTTCGACACAAGAACGGGCTGCGGCTCTTTCCTCTAGAAAAGCAAAGCTGAGGGGTGACCTGAAAATTATGAAGAGGTTTGTAAGGGTAGATGTAGAGAAAATGTTTCCACTTGTGGGGGAGACCAAAACCATAAATATCAGATAGTCGCTAATAAATTCAATAAGGAATTCAGGAGAAACTTCTTTACCCAGAGAGTGGTGAGAATGTGGATCTCGCTACCACAAGGAGGCAAATAGAATAGATGTATTTAAGGGGAAGCTAGATAAGTACATGAGGGAGAAAGGAATAGAAGGTTATGCTGATAGGGTGAGATGAAGTAGGGTGGGAGGAGGCTCGTGTGGAGCATAAACACCGGCATAGACCAGTTGGGCTGAATGGCCTGTTTCTGTACTGTAAATCCTATGTCAAAGACTCAGGCAGTTAAAGACGCTGGTTTCTGTGTGATATTAGACCACCTGCCCTAACTGCAGAGCGAAACTCGTCACCACAGCTCTCACCTGGATGTATTTATTTTGCTGGAGTGAAGTCCCGGTTTCAATCGTCCTTTTTCCGTGTTGGATGTCATGCTGTAGGGCCATCGTATAGACGTATAGGAAAGGCATGAATTTCTGTCCGAACAAGGAGGTGATGAGTTATCCGTAAACATCTTAATCACTCCCTGCAAGCTCCAGAATCTTTGATATGCCACAGTATTCTGAACGACTCACCCTGGCAAAGGATCTGTTCTCAGAGAGTATTCTCTCCATTTTATTGTTCAGATGCGGAGAACCTCTCTGCCAGGCCTCGATTAGGAAAGACCCCGACCACAATGCACTGACGGGCTGGAATTTGACGCGGCACTCGAAAGGGGCGGTGTGAAGAAACGGCAAGTAAGCCAAATTTGCCGCCTCGTGCCTGCTGTTAGGTCATGGGTTCAAGCCCCAATCCAGGACTTGAGCATGTTACCCAGGCTGACACTTCAGTGCAGTACTGAGAGAGTGCTGTGGTTTAATGGCAGGACAACCCAATTGAAAGGGGACAGTCGAGAGGCGCAGCTCGTACAGACCAGATGACCGCCTGTTGTTGAGCTGCTTGGAGGTCTCACATCCTCTCCTATTCTGGGTGTCAAACCTTGGCACTCGAACCCAAATCCAAGTTCAGACCTGACCAGGGTAGACACATAGGGAAGACCGTGATGCTAACCTGGCCTCAGCAAGAAAACATCTCAAAGTGTTTCTCGTACAAGGAATCATTACTCTTCTCTGTAGTCACATCACAAGATCTCACAAACAGCAGTGAGACGAATGGCCAGTTAATTTATTCTTGGTGCTGTTGGTTGAGGGAGGAATGTTGGTCAGGACACTGGGAGAACTCCACTGCCCTTCCAATAGTCCTACGGGAGTTTTTACATCTACCTGAACCGAGGGGGCCTCCGTCAATGTCTCATCCAAAAGACGGCCCCCTTCACTAATGCAGCACTCCCTTGGGCCTTCTTGACTCAAGAGGCAAAATGGCACCAACTGAGCCAAGCTGACCTTGAATCCCCCCTTTCAAATAAAGGGGGAGGAGGTATACTGCCTCACCAGGCCTAAAACAACCAACTAAACACAACACTGTTCGATGTTATACCATGGAACACCTTACCTCTTGGCTGATCACATTCTTGGCCGACTCGGCCATTTTAATCACGTTCTTTGAGAATTCATTCTCTGCAAAACAAGGACATCACTCATAGACACTTCTGGAAGGAAATAGATTTCCAGCCACTTCTGTTCTAGAGTTGCATTATAAAGAGAGAGAGAGTGGGGGCTGGGATGGGGTCAGGGATACGTGTAAGAGGGCAGATAGTTCTGTGCCTGAGAGCCATCAGCATTGAAAGAACTGGAATAAAATAGAATGTAACAAGACAGATAGTGAGGGCTCCCCCAATATTATATCGAATTTTACACACAGAAAGACAGAAACAGGCCCAACTGGTCTATGCCGGTGTTTACACTCCTCCCGAGCCTTCTCCCACCCTATTCCCTAACCCCATCTGGATATCCCTTCTATTTCTTGCTCCCTCATGTACTTATCTAGCTTCCCCTTAAATATATAATTTAATATCACCAAATGACTCAGCCAAACAGCGCAGAAGGCATGAGCTTTCATCCTGGTCTGTGCTGAGTTACTGATCTCAGTTGTGGTGACAGTAGGTACAAGAATTGGTGGTCGGGTGGGAGACAAACTCAGCCAGGGCTCCTGATTGCTATCCAGTGACCTCTTCCACGTTGGGCAGGGAGGTGGGACATTTGAGGACATTGGGTTAGGACAGAATCAGCCTGAACAGGCTCGGCTGTGATGTTCACCGTTGTCAAATAGTCTACTAGCCTTCACGGTCTGCCTTGGACACAAGGGAAGCCAGCAACTGCTGCAAATTACATAGAATTTACAGCACAAAAACAGGCCATTCGACCCGACTGGTCTGTACTGGTGTTTATGCTCCACCCGCGCCTCCTCCCACCCTAATTCATCGACATAAAAACTGGGGAGGGATGAGGTACCAGAGCATGGTGGAAGGGCCCAAACCCAGCGAGAGCAGGCACTAAGGATTACACAACTGTACAGAAAAAAACCAGAATGACTCCACACCAGGTAAACACAACTCCCCTAGTCGCTCCCCAATAAACGCCACCATCCGCATGGAAAACATCCCCCCCTCCATCATTTCCAGGTGAACAAGCCCATCCCACCCCCAGGGAAACTCGGGCCCCACCTCCCCCAATCACTTCCGGGCAACCGGGCCCTGCCAGGATGTCAGCACATCTGCTTCCTCACCACCCCTTCAACCAATATCAACCGCCAGAAGCCCAGCTGGGCCAGACTGCCCTCGGCCGCTGCCGTCTGCAACCGGGTCCATAGGGGCTCGAGTGCCCAGAAGTCACCAGCCACGAGCATCTGAACAGCAGCCTTCTCCCAGCTCTGCTGAAGCCGCCTGGGGGAGCACCTCATGGGAGTAGTAGAGTTAGGAAATTACAAAGGGATATTGATAGATTAGGTGAATGGGCAAAATTGGGGCAAATGGAATTCAATGTAGGCAAATGTGAGGTCATCCACTTTGGATCAAAAAAGAATAGAACAGAGTACTTTCTAAATGGTAAATGTTAAAATCAGTGGATGTCCAAAGGGACTTAGGGGTTCAGGTACATTGATCATTGAAGTGTCATGAACAGGTGCAGAAAATAATCAATAAAGCTAATGGAATGTTGGCCTTTATATCTAGAGGACTAGAGTACAAGGGGGCAGAAGTTATGCTGCAGCTATACAAAACCCTGGTTAGACCGCACCTGGAGTACTGTGAGCAGTTCTGGGCACCGCACCTTTGGAATGACATATTGGCCTTGGAGGGAGTGCAGCGTAGGTTTACTAGAATGATACCCGGACTTCAAGGGTTAAGTTACGAGGAGAGATTACACAAATTGGGGTTGTATTCTCTGGAGTTTCGAAGGTTAAGGGGTGACCTGATTGAAGTTTATAAGATATTAAGGGGAACGGATAGGGTGGATAGAGAGAAACTATTTCCGCTGGTTGGGGATTCTAGGAGTAGGGGGCACAGTCTAAAAATTAGAGCCAGACCTTTCAGGAGTGAGATTAGAAAACATTTCTACACACAAAGGGTGGTAGAAGTTTGGAACTCTCTTCCGCAAACGGCAATTGATACTAGCTCAATTGCTAAATTTAAATCTGAGATAGATAGCTTTTTGGCAACCAAAGGTATTAAGGGATATGGGCCAAAGGCAGGTATATGGAGTTAGATCACAGATCAGCCATGATCTTATCAAATGGCAGAGCAGGCTCGAGGGGCTGAATGGCCTACTCCTGTTCCTATGTTCCTATGAAACATTCCTTTAAGAAAAGCAGTGAGTGTTCATTACTTGGGTGGCAGAAGAATTCACTACAATATTGCTTTGTATTAAATATCATTACAATCACACACCAGTTAAACATTGATGGCATGGAAGGCCGTCCTGTTGATAAAAGCTACTGACCCGTCTTCTGGAGTCCTGATAGCTACAGCAGACAGTCTATTCTGCCCTGGACACAAGGGAAGCCAGCAACTGCTGCAAATTAAATAGAATTTACAGCACAGAAACAGGCCATTCGACCCAACTGGTCTGTGCTGGTGTTTATGCTCCACCTGAGCCTCCTCCCACCCTAATTCATCTCACCCTATCAGCATATCCTTCTATTCCTTTCTCCCTCATGTGTTTATCCAGCTTCCCCTTAAAGGCATCTATACTATTCGCCTCAACTACTCCTTGTGGTAGCAAGTTCCACATTCTCACCACTCTCCCGGTGAGGCCTGACCAGAACTGGAATCAGTGCCCACAGAGCGGTCTGACCAGAACTGGACCCAGTGCCCACAGAGCGGTCTGACTAGAACTGGACCCAGTGCCCACAGAGCGGTCTGACCAGAACTGGACCCAGTGCCCACAGAGTGGGGTCTGACCAGAACTGGACCCAGTGCCCACAGAGCGGTCTGACCAGAACTGGACTCAGTGCCCACAGAGCGGTCTGACCAGAACTGGACCCAGTGCCCACAGAGCGGTCTGACCAGAACTGGACCCAGTGCCCACAGAGCGGTCTGACCAGAACTGGACTCAGTGCCCACAGAGCGGTCTGACCAGAACTGGACCCAGTGCCCACAGAGCGGTCTGACCAGAACTGGACCCAGCGCCCACAGAGCGGTCTGACCAGAACTGGACCCAGCGCCCACAGAGCGGTCTGACCAGAACTGGACCCAGTGCCCACAGAGCGGTCTGACCAGAACTGGACCCAGTGCCCACAGAGTGGGGTCTGACCAGAACTGGACCCAATGCCCACAGAGCGGTCTGACCAGAACTGGACTCAGTGCCCACAGAGCGGTCTGACCAGAACTGGACCCAGTGCCCACAGAGTGGGGTCTGACCAGAACTGGACCCAGTGCCCACAGAGTGGGGTCTGACCAGAACTGGACCCAATGCCCACAGAGCGGTCTGACCAGAACTGGACTCAGTGCCCATGGTGGGTCTGACCAGAACTGGACCCAGTGCCCACGGTGAGTCTGACCACAGCCCTGTACAGTTTGATCACTGCCTCCTCTGACTTGTATTCTATTGGTTCGATGATGTAATTAAACCCCCTATTGGCTTTGTTCATTGCTGCATTGCATTGGTTGGATAAGTTGGCCTGGAAATTCGTTCACGCCCGTTATCAGGCACGAACTGAGTGGTGGCAATGACCATTGGACCTAAATGAACGGGCGAGAGAACAGCGTGATAATTGCCCTTTTGCATCATCAGGAACGCCTGAAAGCAGCACAGTCCAATATGGCGACGGCCATATCAGTCACAAGACCCTGGCACACAATATTGGACCCTTCAGTGCCCGTTTTTTGCCCAAAAAACAGACACTGAGTAATCCGACTCCTGGGCCATTGAGTCTACTAAAGACTCCTGGATCGAATTCAACTTCATCCCTACTTATTTCAACAGCCATCATAAAGTATGTGGGTGGTCTATTTCTCCTTCCTATGTGTAGCATTTGACATTGGTATGTATTAAACACCATCTGCCATAGTTCTGCCCACTTACATATTTTAACCACCACATTCTGTAATTACTGAGCTGCCTCCTCAGATTCCATTGCCCCTCCCAGTTTGGTGCCGTCAACAATTTTGACCACTTTGCATTGAGTTGCTGAATCGTATAAATTAGGAACGGTTACGGTCCTAACCTCGAGCCCCCGTCCCAAAAATAGTGTCTTACCCCCCACCGCCCCGCCAAAAAAAAACAGCAACAGGTAACAGCGGTCCATGCCCCTCTCACCCCCCCTCCCCACACTGTGAGGAATGCAGTATGTCTTGCCTTAGAGTGACACTGCAGGAATAGCAATGTTAATTGAGAGCTGCATTAATCCCAACTCAGGCCGACAGGCTGTTAAACAGACCGAGTGGAATACAAAACAGCCAGACCCAAAGAGTGAAACACTCCCCAAGAAAAGATCAAGAACACAGTGTGCAGACAGGGGCACCAGCTCAGTGGTGAGCTGGGTTTTTCAGACTCTTCGCTCCTTGGAGGCCTAGTCTATTTAATGGACATCCACCCCAGTGTTATACAGTGACAGACCTGAACCCCAGTGTTATACAGTGACAGACCTGAACCCCAGTGTTACACAGTGACAGACCTCTACCCCAGTGTTACACAGTGACAGACCTGAACCCCAGTGTTATACAGTGACAGACCTGAACCCTAGTGTTATAGAGTGACAGACCTGTACCCCAGTGTTATACAGTGACGGACCTGTACCCCAGTGTTATACAGTGACAGACCTGGACCCACCAGTACTGTACCCCAGTGTTACACAGTGACAGACCTGGACCCACCAGTACTGTACCCCAGTGTTACACCGGTACAAAAAAAATCTGCCCAGTCACAGCCGAGGTTAGGAATGATAGAATCTAGCATCGTGCTGCTGGGTCTTTATCCCAGAACGAGTGGACACTGTGTGTAATTTCCATACGACGGGTAATTTTGTGATCCCGCACTCCAAGAGAGGAAACTGAATCAGAGGGAGGACACGGGGGAGGAAATAACAACCTATTCTCCGACCCGCGAGCCCTGTGAGTGCAGCTCCCACTGAGATTACTCTCATCATTCCACAATCCTGAAATCCCAGTGACAGTACAGCGGCCCCAGTAACACCAACTCCTGAGCACGCACCCCCTCCCAGCAATCATAGAATGATACAGTGCAGAAGGAGGCCATTCGGCCCATCGAGTCCGTTCCGGCTCTTTGAAAGAGTTATCCAATTAGTCCCACTCCCCTGCTCTTTCCCCATAGCCCTGCAAATGAAAATCCTAGTAAGTGAGAGGGCAGAGTGATGCAACAGATTGGTACTGCTCATCCACAGTGCAAATTTGGCTGTAATCAGGCACCGTGGGCACCCGCCACCAGAGTCCAAAAGGATGGCGAGGTGTGAGACAGGGTAAATGTCACATTGTCGGAGCACAGCAGAGGGGAGTTGGTAAAACTTTACAGCCGGCAGTGCTGCACCTGGGAGCGGCCGATGCTGATACCTGGCACCAAAATGGGGAAAAAAAAGTCCTCCCTCCCCCCAAACAACCGACATCACAACTCAAAACATTCACCGAAAAAAAATGCAATAAGACAAAGGTTCAGAAAGACAACATGAAGAACTAAAAGTGACAAATTTCTGTCATTCTGTAGGAGTCATTTACAAGCCTGACTCCTACTCCTCACTTCACCGAATGGTAATTTAGGTTCAAACAATTAACCTGTACAACATACGAACATAAGAATTAGGAGCAGGAGTAGGCCATTCGGCCCCTTGAGCCTGCTCCGCCATTCAATAAGATCATGGCTGATCTTTGACCTCAACTCCACTTTCCCGCCCGATCCCCATATCCCTTGATTCCCTGAGATTCCAAAATTCTATCTATCTCAGCCTTGAATATACTCAACGACTCAGTATTCACAGCCCTCTGGGGTAGAGAATTCCAAAGACTCACAACCTTCTTTGTGAAGAAATTATTCCTTATCTCAGTCCTAAATGGCCGACCCCTTATCCTGAGACTATGCCCTCTAGTTCTAGACTCTCCAGTTGGGGGAAACAGCCTCTCAGAATCTACCCTGTCAAGCCCTCTAAGAATTTTATACATTTCAGTGAGGTCCCCTCTCATTCTTTTAAACTCCAGAGAGTGTAAGCCCATTCTACTCAATCTCTCCTCATAGGACAACCCTCTCATCCCAGGAATCAATCTAGTGAACCTTCGTTGCACTGCCTCTAAGGCGAGTATATCCTTCCTTAGATAAGGGGACCAAAACTGTACACAGTACTCCAGGTGAGGTCTCACCAAAGCCCTGTACAATTGTAGTAAGACTTCCTTACTCTTGTACTCCAGCCCCCTTACAATAAAGGCCAACATGCCATTTGCCTTCCTAATTACTTGCTGTTCCTGCATGCTAACTTTCTGTGTTTCGTGTACAAGGACACCCAAATCTCTCTGAACATCAACATTTAATAGTTTCTCACCATTTAAAAAAATATTCTGTTTTTCTATTCTTCCTACCAAAGTGAATAACCTCACATTTCCCCACATTATACTCCATCTGCCACCTTCTTGCCCACTCACTTAACCTGTCTATATCCCTTTGCAGACTCTTTGTGTCCTTCTCACAGCTTACTTTCCCACCTAGCTTTGTATCGTCAGCAAATTTGGATACATTACACTCAGTCCCTTCATCTAAGTCATTAATATAGATTGTAAATAGCTGAGGCCCAAGCACTGATCCTTGCGGCACCCCACTAGTTACAGCCTGCCAACCTGAGAATGACCCGTTTATCCCTACTCTCTGTTTTCTGTCCTTTAACCAATCCTCTATCCATGCTAATATATTACCCCCAATCCCATGAGCCCTTATCTTGTGTAACAACCTTTTATGTGGCACCTTATCAAATGCCTTTTGGAAATCCAAATACACAACATCCACTGGCTCCCCTTTATCTACCCTGCTAGTTACATTCTCAAAAACCTCAAATACAATTTCTCTTTCATAAAACCATGTTGACTCTGCCTAATCATACCGACACTGAGATGCCCCCCCCCCAAGGAATACCAACAATGAAGCCCTCTCCAATGTAATACCGACCCCTGTGCACGCCCCCCAACATTCAGTAATACCAACACCAAGAGCTCCCCCTCCCCCATTAATACCAACACCGAGAACTCCCCCTCCTCCAGTAATGCCAACACCGAGAGCTCCCCCTCCCCCATTAATACCAACACCAAGAGCTCCCCCTCCCCCATTAATACCAACACCGAGAGCTCCCCCTCCCCCATTAATACCAACACCAAGAGCTCCCCCTCCCCCATTAATACCAACACCGAGAGCTTCCCCCTCCCCCATTAATACCAACACCAAGAGCTCCCCCTCCCCCATTAATACCAACACCGAGAGCTCCCCCTCCCCCATTAATACCAACACCAAGAGCTCCCCCTCCCCCATTAATACCAACACCGAGAGCTTCCCCCTCCCCCATTAATACCAACACCGAGGGCTCCCCCTCCCCCATTAATACCAACACCAAGAGCTCCCCCTCCCCCATTAATACCAACACCGAGAGCTCCCCCTCCCCCATTAATACCAACACCGAGAGCTCCCCCCTCCTCCATTAATACCAACACCGAGGGCTCCCCCTCCCCCATTAATACCAACACCGAGGGCTCCCCCTCCCCCATTAATACCAACACCAAGAGCTCCCCCTCCCCCATTAATACCAACACCGAGAGCTCCCCCTCCCCCATTAATACCAACACCAAGAGCTCCCCCTCCCCCATTAATACCAACACCGAGAGCTCCCCCTCCCCCATTAATACCAACACCGAGAGCTCCCCCTCCCCCATTAATACCAACACCGAGGGCTCCCCCTCCCCCATTAATACCAACACCGAGGGCTCCCCCTCCCCCATTAATACCAACACCAAGAGCTCCCCCTCCCCCTTTAATACCAACACCAAGAGCTCCCCCTCCCCCTTTAATACCAACACCAAGAGCTCCCCCTCCCCCTTTAATACCAACACCAAGAGCTCCCCCCTCCTCCAGAAATAGTGACTGCACCTTTACCATTCCACCACTCACCCACAGAGATCCGCCTCTCCAGCCATGACAGCAGGTCCTTTGTGTACTTGGCCCAGAGCTTGGCGTACAGCAGAGCCGACTCGACGCCTCCTTCACACTTCACCAGCATTCCATCAGCATCTTCTACTGTAGAGAGAGTGAAGGGAAATGGGATCATGAGGTTGGACGAGCAGGTCCTGACAGGCAACTCCAGGCCCCTCGATGAGCCTGACCTTGGGCGAGGCCGTCAGGAGATTAACAGCACTAAGTAGAAACATTGAGATGACTGTCAGAGGGAGGATACTGAGGAAGGGATTAACCAGCAGACTGTCTGCAAAACACAGCAAAAGAGAGACACATACGGAGTGTGTGTGAAAGACAAGAGACAGTACGTGAGAGAGAGATCAACAGAGATAGGGAGGACAATTGTAAACAATATTACAACACCAAGTTATAGTCCAACAAATTTCGGAGGCTTCCTCCTTCCTCAGGTGAACGGTAGAGACACACATTATATTTGTGAGACAAAGAGAGAAAGAGATAGGGAGAGAAACACACTGTGAGAGAGTGAGCAATAGAGAAGGGGAGGGTGATGCATACAATGTGAGAGACAGCGAGGCAGAGACCCAAGGGCCGATATTAACTCCCGGTGGGAGCGAATGGTAAACCTGCCTGGGAGTGTGAGTCAGAGACTGGGTAAATTTTAACTGCTAGGCGGCATTTCAGTCCCACCAGTCAGCTCTTAGCCATTTTCGGTGGAAATCGGCAGCTGCCCACTGGAAAAGGACAAAAATCAGGCTCGACACTGTCCCATCAAACACTCCCATGGCAGGGACAGCATGGGTTAGATACAGAGTAAAGCTCCCTCTACACTGTCCCATCAAACACTCCCATGGCAGGGACAGCATGGGTTAGATACAGAGTAAAGCTCCCTCTACACCGTCCCATCAAACACTCCCAGGTCAGGTACAGCACAGGTTAGATACAGAGTAAAGCTCCCTCTACACTGTCCCATCAAACACTCCCAGGGCAGGTACAGGGTTAGATACAGAGTAAAGCTCCCTCTACACTGTCCCATCAAACACTCCCATGGCAGGGACAGCACGGGTTAGATACAGAGTAAAGCTCCCTCTACACTGTCCCATCAAACACTCCCAGGATTAGATGCAGTATAAAACCCCAATCTGAAAAGCATGACCCCCTCCTGCCACGGCTGAGAATTTCCATCTCCCACACAAGATGTACTGTCACGTCCCTGAGTGAGATTCTCTGAGTTTTGAATTAGGAGCTGATTTGTGGACCAGCGCCTTCAAAATAAATTCTTGTACAACCAACAGAACCAAGAGACTGCCATCCCTTCAGAGTGGGCCGAATTTGAGGCCAGGCTCTCGGGGACGGGAGTCTGAATGAACTTCTTTGGGCTCCTGCTCTGTAGATGAGTGTGCATTTTGGTAGCCGAACCCAGTTAGCTCGTGTGCAAGAGAGTGTCAGACGCTAGCGAGGACCTGACCCACTCGAAACAAGATGTTTTACCACATCGTTCACCTGAGGAAGGAGGAAGCCTCCGAAAGCTTGTGAATTTAAAATAAAATTGCTGGACTATAACTTGGTGTTGTAAAATTGTTTACACTCGAAACAAAGCAGGAATGTGTCTGGATTATTGTTCTGCTATCTGTCCACATCGCACTAACGATGAGTATAGTGTCTTGTTACAGGCCACCACATTGGCTCCAGGCTGTGGCTGGCGTGTGCTGATTAATTCCCAGATACTGCTGGACTAACTCCTCCCAAAACCCTGAAACACTCATTAAAAATGCAGGAGAGCCAGACAGCCCAGTTCAGTCAGTAACTCTCATACGAGGAGCATGCCTGTGTCAGACAAAGGAAGCCTCTGTAAATCACCGAGGTGACTATCTGATGGTTGGTTGAGATTAATTCATTAAGTAGATCATCAAACTCTTTAGCAAAAGCAAAATACTGGAAACCTAAAACGGAGTTAATGTTTCAGGTCGATGACCTGTCGTTAGAACTGTTCCGATAAAAGGTCATCGACCTGAAACGTTTGTTTTTCGCTCAGTGGATGCTGCCTGACCCGCTGAGTGTTTCCAGTATTTTCTGTTAGCATTTTCTGTTTTAATTTCATCAAACTCTCTCACCGATAGTCTGACGCTGCGTGCAGATTAACCTCTGCCTACACTTCGTAAACACTTTTTCTTCCTTGTTTTCAGCTGATACGGGGAATCACAGCCAGACTGGTGCCAGGCTCGCCTCCAGTGTTGGGTTCCAAAGTATTTGGGCACTGATGGCATCGCCTGTCTGGTTCCAGAGCGGTGGGTGGTTGAAGCTGGCGATACATTTAGCGGGTACCCCAGCTCTACACTCACCCACGACTGGACAGGCTCCTGTGTAGATCTTAGGCTGTGATAACAGGTACAGAGTTAGATACGGACTAAAGCTCCCTCAAACACTCCAAGGGCAGGAAGAGCATGGGTTAGATACAGAGTAAAGCTCACTCTACACTGTCCCATCAAACATGCCCAGGGCAGGTACAGCACGGGTTAGATACAGAGTAAAGCTCACTCTACACTGTCCCATCAAACACTCCCAGGGCGGGTACAGCACGGGTTAGATACAGAGTAAAGCTCCCTCTACACTTTCCCATCAAACACTCCCAGGGCAGGTACAGCACAGGTTAGATACAGAGTAAAGCTCCCTCTACACTGTCCCATCAAACACGCCCAGGGCAGGTACAGCACGGGTTAGATACAGAGTAAAGCTCCCTCTATACTGTCCCATCAAACACTCCCAGGGCGGGTACAGCACGGGTTAGATACAGAGTAAAGCTCCCTCTACACTGTCCCATCAAACACGTCCAGGGCAGGTACAGCACGGGTCAGAGACATGCATTTAAAGGTATTAAGGGATATGGGCCAAAGGCAGGTATATGGAGTTAGATCACAGATCAGCCATGATCTTATCAAATGGCGGAGCAGGTATGAGGGGCTGAATGGCCTACTCCTGTTCCTATGTTCCTACGTTCCTATTTACTGTGTACCCTGTATTCCTGCCCTTCCCCCGGTCTTTAAAGGGACATGCCCGTGTTCCCCTATTGTTCAGTTGGTAAATGCACTGTCCATTTGTAACGGTGCCATTCAGGGCAGGACAGCACGAGTTCAATCCCCAGCCTGTGCTGAGGTCATTTCAGCTGAAGGTGCAGCAGGGTCACTGCTAATGGCCTCGGCTGATGCTCTAGGCACAGAGATGAAGAATGGGCCCCTGAGCAAGGGGTTATCAGCACTCTTGGGATCGTACAGTGGAGAGGTGACATTTTCTAGAGTAGGATGAGAGCAAGATGGCAAGAAAATAAATTAGACACAGTGTCCAGCACAAAATGGGACAGTGCCTGCCTTCAATCCACTCACACTGAAGGCTGGAGGGAGAAAAGGGGTCGGGAACGGGGAGGGGGAAGAGGAGAGGACAGAGTAGTGAAAAGAAAAAGGGGGAATTTTGGATAGGGCGGGGGTAGTGCGATCCGCTATTACCCCGCGCCCGATGGTCCCTGCGCAGGCAGGACGAGACTTTGATCAGGCCTGAGGACTGAGCTACAATCTGAGTTGGAAATCAGTGTTGAATGAGGATTCCATGCAATTCGCACTTTCCAGCAGCAGGGGGAGCTTCAATCTCTTAAAGGCAGGCTGTCTGATAGAAATCTCTTAAAGGTAGCTGGTACCTGTTATTTGTCTGCACGGAGATCAGGCATGGCACACGTAAAACATAGATGCAGGTCCCGTCCCTATGTTTACAAACTGATAAGTTATGTTAATAAAGGTTGCGCACCACTAAATCCCACATCCTCCAATCTGCCGATTTGAGTTTGAACCAGGCCTGCAAGAGTCCGTGCACCTGAGAGTCCGTGGACAGAAGGAGGGACATCCTATATCTGCGGGGGGGGCCCAAGAGGCCCTCCAGACATATACCCAAAAGGCAGTGGGAGGCATTAGAGGACGAAGTCAATGCCGAGCGCACAGCATCATGAACATGGATACAGTGCAGGAAGAAGTTCAATGCTTTGACATGAGTGGTCAAGGTGAGTGAGGTCAACTGTCAAGTGGTGTCTCCTACTAACTACACCACACACTACACCCCCATCACCCACATACCAATAAACTCTTTCCATCAGTACTCAACTCTTCCAACCAGATGCTTCCTCTCACCCTCACACATTGCCACTGTTTCAAACCGCCCACCCACAACTCTCAGGCCACACACACTGGCAGCTATTCAACCACGACAGGCACATCACCCAGACACATGTCCCGCTTTCTTGCAGGAGAAGGTGGAGCATGTCAGGAGGCAGCAAGTGGCAGTGGCATTCAATGAGATCATGGTTGACCTGTGACCTAACTCCATATATCCGCCTTAGCCCCATATCCCTTAATACCCTTGGTTCACAGAAATCTATCAGTCTCAGATTTAGAATTCACAATTGAGCTAGCATCAACTGCCGTCTGCAGAAGAGCATTCCAAACTTCTCCCACCCTTTGTGTGTAGAAGCATTTCCTAACTTCACTCCTGCACGTCCTGGCTCTAAATGTTAGGCTATGTCCCCGCGTCCTAGTATTCAAGTTTAGGAGACCTCCAAAAACAGTTACAAATATCTCAGCAGCCAGAAGCAATAATCCAGCCACTAACTTGTAATCCTGCATGGTCCCTTTAAATAGCACTGGTGGGGGTCCTCCAGGCACTTTCAGATGGTCGGGGTTAAGACTGTGCGTTGAGTTGAGCGTTAAATCCCAAAATGGTGTCTATCACTTTAAATCAGCGTTGCACACTGATTGTATCCATTTTCTCCTTACTTTACACAATTCCAGCGTGCGTTATCTGCTCCTGCTCTAACTGCTATACCAAGATGGCGTCCAGCGCATGTCACGCTGGAAACATGCGTGCGCAGCCAAGACGCCATCTTGGCACTTCGGGAGGCCGCGGAGTGCCGAAACAACGGGCGCCAGACGGCCCAGTTTAGCGCCCAAAGTGTCTGCGTGCAGATCTCGCACAGGATGGGAATGGGTCAAAACCGACAGAAATTTAGAGAACCGTTCACAAAATACTCGTCTCAATTTTCCCCTCTGCATTTACCTCCTACTCCTGAGAGTTTATCTCCTGCTGGAGTTCAATGGTTTGTTTCCCCCCCCAATCTTCTCGGAGTCAACTGTTGCTAGCATACAGTTCCACCAACTCCAGAGCTGTGAGTGGTGGGCTATTCGCTTCTGGGGCAGAAGGCGGCCTCACACTTTCCAGCAGGGGGGCACTGTCGGGGCTCGCCTAGGTGGGCACGGTTCAGTTACTCACTGGGCGATGCATTAATTCACCGTGCCAAGCCGGGCAAGGTGGATCCAGAAGCTCTGCTGTATCAGCTTCGTCCCATCCTAACAGCCCTCCCCTCCCCACCAGTGCCTGGAACGAGCCGTCAGGCAGTCAGGTTCTGTACCGGAAGTTTGGAATTCATCCTGCTCCTCGATCATGTGATCGCGACATTCCGTGAAGAAATCCTCGTTCGCCTGAAGGAAAAAACAGAGAGAACGTGAGTCGCTGACCGAAACTTTGTTCTCCAGGTCCCACAACATCTTAGTTAAGTGATACTTAGCCTCACAGGCCTCAAGGTTCGATCCTTGACGTGGGCGGAGTCTGCTGATCTTAGCCAGGGCAGTAGTTGGGAGGGGTGGGGGGCTCGGGACTACAGTTGGGCTCAGTACCCTTGGACTAGGGAGTAGGGAAGAAAAATAAGTATTAACCATGATGCCTCCCAGGATGGAATAGCCTGTTGACATTTACACTCTGGGATCGTACACTAAAACTAGATGGGGGGGTGGGGGTGGGTGAGGGCTGTTGGTGGCGTGGAACTGTACCCCGGCAAGTCAGTAGCTTTGGACGGGACCAAAAGGGGATGGAAGGAGGGGGAATGGATGGGAGAGGGGAATATGGAACACAGAGGGTGCCTAGAGTCCCAGAGCGGGTGAAACATGAGTCCCGTCAAAGCCGTTGAGCTGCGTGTGCCCATTAGCGGGCGCGAAACGTTGGGTCGATCTCCGCTCGCCCGTGGAGCCTCGCTAGCGGTGAGTACGCGCGAGGAAAATGGTGGCTACAGTGGTGGTGCCATCTACATTATCATACCTCGTGCGGGGCAGAACAATCCATAATGGCACCCAGAAGGATCCGTAGAGGATTCAGGGCAAGGGTTGGCACGATGGGTAAGTACCGCCCCCACCTTAAAGAGGCAAACACTTCAATGTCACTGTAAGGGAGGTGCTGGGGGCATGATTGGAGGTGGAGCAATTGCCTCTTTGGCTGTCGGCAGGAGAGACTGAATGAAACTCTCTCCAAGCTGTCCATTCCCTCCTGAATATTTTTTCCCCCATTCCCTCGCCCCCTTCTACTCTTGCTGGGCATGGCTGCCCTCACGCCAGCATTTCCCCCTCGCCACACCCCCTCCTTCCCCACAACTACCTCACCCAACTGGCTATTCATCACGAGCGAGATTGTGGGGGAGGGCATCACAGCCGAGCCCTGACCCCGTCCTCACACTTTCCCAGGAGGATGGTGATCCGGAGCGGGCTCCGTGGATAATTTCCTCCCCCCCGCCCCCCCCCCCTCCAAAATCTGGGAGCCCCAAGGCCAATTGTAGCTCCCTTCCAGCATCCAGCTGGGATCAGCCAACTCAACCCCTTCTGGAGATAGAAACCCCACTTTCCTCATCAGTGTGCCTCAGTACCATTCTGGGCACCAATCCCTTTTACCACCCATCAAATCTTTATTTTTAAACAGTTTCCCGTCTAATATTTTAATAAAAGACGTCAGATTTGAGAGGCAGCCCCTCCCCCAGCGGTGACATCATAGGTCGCCCAGTGGTTCCAAATATCGCACAGTTGAAATCAATTCCATAACCCCAAGGCCCAACTGTTTCTTACAGGCTCAGCCAGCGGTCAATATTGGGCATTATTGTGTCTTTGAAAAGGTGCCATCTATTCAGACTCCCGCCTCCAATATCCAGGAATCTGACTGTGGGCACAGGGCAGGAATGCCGTGTCCCGGTCTTCTTGGCAACGGTGATTATGACGGAGACACTCGGGACTCACCGGAATCACTTCATCTGGAGATGGGTCTGGGGAAATGAAGCTGTTTCCCGTTTCTGTCATGAAAAGGTCGACTGTGCTGTAAGAGAGAGAGAGAGAGAGAGCCACGGTGTGAATCTATCAGAGATTAAGGACTTGTCGACAGTTACTTAGGATGAACCAGACGCTCTGGTTTGAGGGAAGGGAGGAAGTTGGGGGGGGGTGGGGATTAATGATCTATAACTTCCCCATTTTCAACTGTTGACGATTAAAGATGATGTGGAGATGCCGGTGATGGACTGGGGTTGACAATTGTAAACAATTTTACAACACCAAGTTATAGTCCAGCAATTTTATTTTAAATTCACAAGCTTTCGGAGGCTTCCTCCTTCCTCAGGTGAACGATGTGGACGATTTCCACATCGTTCACCTGAGGAAGGAGGTAGCCTCCGAAAGCTTGTGAATTTAAAATAAAATTGCTGGACTATAACTTGGTGTTGTAAAATTGTTTACAAACGACGATTAAAGAGGCTGGGCACAATCTAACCCATTACTCACCTCCACAGGGCGGGGTTTTGGAATGCCCCACTCCAGTCCGGTTTGGGACTGGGTTAAAGGCCACTCTTGCATTCACTTACTCCAGAAGCAGCACTTGATCTGAGAATTGGAAACTCCCAAAGCAAGTCCAGCTCTACTCAACAAGGAAAGGAAAATGGCGTCAGCTAGGCTTTCAAAAGAGAGTAGAGCTGTTGTATCTGCAACAGAAGGTCCATTAAACCTCTAGTCTTGCTGGAGCAGTACTCTGGTATTGTACACTAGTTGGGGGGGGGGGCGGGGACCATTGTCATGGAGCCTCTCCTTGGTCGCAGGTTTGATCTTCTCAGCTCCTGATCCCTTGCTTCACCTCCCTATCTGCCCCCAGCAAGGGAGAACGGCAAAATCAGAGGGAGAATCAGTGCCAGCTCACTCTGGACCGCTGGCGTCAGGGCAGCAGAGGGGTGGTCAGCAGCTGGTGGTGAGTGACACCGAGACCCTGCCCACCCCCGCAAAGAAAGAGGGGCAATCATCTCACCATCAACAAGGCACTTTGTGAAAAAAGCCTCCATTACCATGGTATAAATAAGGTGCCGATTTTAGTTAAATGGCAGGGACGACATGAACATGCCCGGTTTGGTCCATCGGGTATCAGAGGCACCCCCTGGATCAGCTGGTAAATGTGATGCATGCGAACCAGAGCAGAGCCTCACAGACCAGAGTGCTTTGGATCACTGCTCCATACTGAGTTAACTGGTCTCAGTAAGGGGGCGCCACACATGGCATCATTATCCCCCCCGGGAATGGGCTTTTTAAAAATTCATTCATGGGATGTGGGCGTCGCTGGCGAGGCCGGCATTTATCGCCCATCCCTAACTGCCCTTGAGAAGGTGGTGGTGAGCCGCCTTCTTGAACCGCTGCAGTCCGTGTGGTGAAGGTTCTCCCACAGTGCTGTTAGGAAGGCAGTTCCAGGATTTTGACCCAGCGACGATGAAGGAACGGCGATATATTTCCAAGTCGGGATGGTGAGAGACATGGGGAGGGGAACGTGCAGGTGGTGTTGTTCCCATGTGCCTGCTGCTCTTGTCCTTCTAGGTGGTAGAGGTCATGGGTTTGGGAGGTGCTGTTGAAGAAGCCTTGGCGAGTTGCTGCAGTGCATCTTGTAGATGGTACACACTTCAGCCACAGTGCGCCGGTGGTGAAGGGAGTGAATGTTTAGGGTGGTGGATGGGGTGCCAATCAAGCGGGCTGCTTTGTCCTGGATGGTGTCGAGCTTCTTGAGGGTTGTTGGAGCTGCACTCATCCAGGCAAGTGGAGAGTATTCCATCACACTCCTGACTTGTGCCTTGTAGATGGTGGAAAGGCTTTGGGGAGTCAGGAGGTGAGTCACTCGCCACAGAATACCTAGCCTCTGACCTGCTCTTGTAGACACAGTATTTATGTGGCTGGTCCAGTTAAGTTTCTAATCAATGGTAACCCCCAGGATGTTGATGGTGGGGGATCTGGTGATGGTAATGCCATTGAATGTCAAGGGGAGGTGGTTAGACTCTCTCTTGTTGGAGATGGTCATTGCCTGGCACTTGTCTGGCGCGAATGTTACTTGCCACTTATCAGCTCAAGCCTGGATGTTGTCCAGGTCTTGCTGCATGCGGGCACGGACTGCTTCATTGTCTGAGGGATTGCGAATGGAACTGAACACTGTGCAATCATCAGCAAACATCCCCATTTCTGACCTTATGATGGAGGGAAGGTCATTGATGAAGCAGCTGAAGATGGTTGGGCCTAGGGCACTGTCCTGAGGAACTCCTGCAGCAATGTCCTGGGGCTGAGATGATTGGCCTCCAACGACCACTACCATCTTCCTTTGTGCTAAGTATGACTCCAGCCACTGAGGAGTTTTCCCCCAGATTCGCATTGACTTCAATTTTACTAGGGCTCCTTGGTGCCACACTCAGTCAAATGCTGCCTTGATGTCAAGGGCAGTCACTCTCACCTCACCTCTGGAATTCAGCGCTTTTGTTCATGTTTGGACCAAGGCAGTAATGAGGTTTGGAGCCGAGTGGTCTTGGTGGAACCCAAACTGAGCATCGCTGAGCAGGTTATTGGTGAGTAAGTGCCGCTTGATAGCACTGTCGACGAAACCTTCCATCACTTTGCTGATGATTGAGAGTAGACTGATGGGGCGGTAATTGGCCGGATTGGATTTGTCCTGCCTTTTTGTGGACAGGACATACCTGGGCAATTTTCCACATTGTCGGGTAGATGCCAATGTTGTTGCTGTACTGGAACAGCTTGGCTAGAGGCGCGGCTAGTTCTGGAGCACAAATCTTCAGCACTACAGCCGGGATGTTGTCGGGGCTCATAGCCTTTGCTGTATCCAGTGCACTCAGCCGTTTCTTGATATCACGTGGAGTGAATCGAATTGGCTGAAGACTGGCTTCTGTGATGGTGGAGATATCGGGAGGAGGCCGAGATGGATCATCCACTCGGCACTTCTGGCTGAAGATGGTTGCAAACGCTTCAGCCTTGTCTTTTGCACTCATGTGCTGGACTCTGCCATCATTGAGGATGGGGATGTTTACAGAGCCTCTTCCTCCCGTTAGTTGTTTAATTGTCCACCACCATTCACGACTGGATGTGGCAGGACTGCAGAGCTTTGATCTGATCCGTTGGTTGTGGAATCGCTTAGCTCTGTCTATAGCATGTTGCTTCCGCTGTTTAGCATGCATGTAGTCCTGAGCTGTAGTTCACCAGGTTGGCACCTCATTTTTCGGTACGCCTGGTGCTGCTCCTGGCATGCTCTTCTACACTCCTCATTGAACCAGGGTTGATCCCCTGGCTTGATGGTAATGGTAGAGTGAGGAATATGCCGGGCCATGAGGTTACAGATTGTTCTGGAATACAATGGATCCTGCCCAGTGACCTGCGACCGGAAAGTAGGGGCGAACGAATGGCGGGTCAGCAGAGGATTGGGGCCCTCTGACACCAGTTGACGCTCCCTTTCCAGGCTCACACATGTGAAGAATGACCTGTGGAATTATAACCCAGGAGTGCAGCAGAGAAAACAGAAAGAACAGTTTAACGCGGGGATCTGACCAGCCGTTACTCACGAGTTTCCAAATGAAATTTCTAGCGCGTCGAGTTCCCGGAATATTTCACTGTAACGTCTCGGCTTTTCATTTTCTTCGCTTTGAGCATTTAGACCTGTGTAGAGAATTGAGTTCGTTAAATGAGGGAGGGCTCTACAATTTTTTTTTCTACTGTTACCTTGTCCCTCCGAGGTCCTTTGCCCTCATTTTCCTCAGCAGGGAGAGCTGGTGGCTACACTGACTGGATCCCAACTGCTGCTCATCCCTGTCAGACCCAACTGGCTCCGGACGCAATGGAAAACGGAGCAGTGCGAGTAAACTGCGCTTATATACGAACTCCAGCAACACAACAGGGTACAGTATTATAACGGTTACAGTACTGGATTGGCAATACATTGATTATGAATTCAAATCCTGCCCTAGCAAGTTGGATTCAATAAATCTGGTAATTTGTGAGCACCGATGAAAGCTGCCAGATCATTGTAAAAACCCAACCAGTTCACTGGTGTCTTTCAGGGCAGGGAATCTGTCGGCCATACCTGGTCTGGCCTATACACGACAGATGGTTGACTCTTAATGCCCTCTGAAGTGGCCTAGCAACCCACAAATTGTGAGATTTTTCATTTTCTTTGAACGCTTTTGTTTATTAGTTATAAAAATATCAAATAGCCTTCTTTACCATCTCTGACAGTGAAGAATCATCCAATTGGGTAACAAAGAGTCTGTTCGCTTTCCAATTGGCCTTGGGAAGACGGTGTGCTCTGAGGATGGACGTGTCGGGTGACCAATGGCGGGAGTGTGGGGGTGGGTCAGTTGGAGGTGGACGGTCATGTGATGACACCTCCTGGAATACGTCCAACCAGAGTTGGCAACTCTAACTCCAGAACCTGAGTCCTTAACCTAGTGCTGCGCTGTCAGAGGTGTCGTCTTTCAAACGAGGTGTTAGACCAAGGCCACACCTGTCCTCTCAGGTAGATCCCAGGGCACTATTCGAAGAAGAGCAGGGAGTTTCCTCAGTATCCTGCCCTTCCTTTATCGCCCAACCAATATCACTAAAGACAGATTAACTAGTCTTTCATCACATCTGCTGTTTGAGAGACCTTGTGCAAAATTTGGCTGTCATATTTGCCTACAAAACAGGGACTATACTTCAAAGAGACCCATAGTTTGTGAAGCGCTTTGGGGGGCTAGGTCTTTGACGAATTTTTTGGAGAATGCATCCACAATACTTCTGAACAAACTCCTTCTCAAGGATTTATATTTTCAAGGGGTATATTGTGGTAGGCAGGTGCCCCCCAACCCCCAGTGTTTTATGAATGTGTGAATTTGTTTGATTCTGATTATCCTGAGGCTGGAATCCATTAACCTCAGCGCTGGAGCACTTGGTTCATTGTAGTACTTTTGGGATACAGTGTATGAGTAAATTGAGACATGACATGTGGTGAGTGTCCATGCTTGGTGGGGAGGTGGGGAGCATGCGGGAGGAAGGGGGAACAAGTGACTTTGGACCTATGGTTCCCAAATCTCTCCATCACTGGGGTTTTCCTCACCTCATGTCTGGGTCTGTTGGAGACTAATTGATCGAGATTGATTGCTGTGATTAGTCAACAACTCCATTAACGTTGTATCAGCGACTACCAGGATGGTAGAAGGTGAACTAGATGGATCTTGGTCTATCTCATCCTGCAATTCCTATGTTCTTATTAAGTGAGTCATTTGATGCAAGGCTTGGAATTAATCACCGCTCCCTGTTCCCATTCCAATGATCTCTGAACCAGCCACCTCACGGAGCTGTTTTGTTTTACATCCCAACTCTGAACAGTGTTCTTCTCCCCATTACCTCCCGTCGATCTTGTTGAATGGGGGAGCAGGCTCGAGGGGCCGTGTGACCTACTCCTGCTCCTTTTTCCCTTCACATTCTCCAGTTGCCTTTTGAACCCATTTATACAGTGGTTCCCGAGCAACTTCCTGTCCGATTCTAATACCCCTTGTGTTAAAAGGAAGTTACCCCTCCACTAACTACACATTAAAATGCCGCACCAGCGTACAAGACCTCAGCACCTCCGTCTGAAACCCCTTTGCCCATTAATTTAAGGGAAGAGTTTACTGAACACCTCTGTTAAAATAGCAAAGAATTTCTGACAAACTCGTTAAGCTTTTGCCCTCTAACATTCACATAACCAACTTCAAGCTCTCTCTTTTTAAAAAAAAACTCAGGTCTCCTGCTTTGAACACTCTGAAATGTAAACAATCCGTTCAAACCAACTTTATCTGTTCCCTTTCTACAACCCGGAAAATTTCTATCCGGTTACTAAAAGTCTCCTCTTTTCCAAAGATCCAGGTACCCAACTTCCTTAACCTTTCCTGGCAGGTTAAATTGCTGCCACCTGGCATTGCCTGGGTTGCTGATCACTGTGCCAAGTGCAGCAACACTGTCAGCTGTGGCTCAGTGGGCAACTCTCTCGCCTCGGAGTCAGAAGGTTGCGGGTTCAAGCCCCACTCCGGACACTTGAGCCCATGATCTAGGCTGACGCCCCAGTGCGGCACTGAGGGAGCGCTGCACTGTCGGAGGTGCCCCCGTCCTTCAGATAAGACATTAAACCAAGGCCCCGTCTGCCCTCTTAGGTGGATGTAAAAGATCCCATGGCACTATTCGAAGAAGAGATGGGGAGTTCTCCCCAGTGTCCTGGTCAATATGTATCCCTTGCCAATATCACTAAAACAGATTATCTGGTCATTTATCTCATTGCTGTTTGTGGGATCTTGCTGTGCGCAAATTGGCTGCCACATTTCCTACATTACAACAGTGACTACACTTCAAAAGTACTTCATTGGTTGTAAAGTGCTTTGGGACATCATGAAAGGCACTGTAGAAATGCAAGTCTTTCTTTAAGTAAATCACCAGGAAAAAATTTGGAGAGTGATACATCCAGCAGTAAACATCCAATTAGCGAGATGAACGCAGCACCCCAATTACTAACCCTCTGACTCAACGCAATGAGACTCTCTCATTATAAAATGATACCTGTGTTCGAAGTGCATTCTTCTTACAAACGTCAAGCAATCAAAATGTACAAGGTCTTCATGAAATATGTACGTGAATGTACACTTAAATATACAAAGGATTTGTTACAGATCTGTGGGAAGGTGTCAGCCATGGCTCAGTGGCAACACTCTTGAGTCAGAAGGTCATGGGTTCAAACCCCACTCCAGGACGGAGATAGCAGAGACACCATTACATATATATAAAAATTAGTTAGAAAGGGAAATAGTGCCTGAGGACTGGCGGACAGCTAATATTATTCCTATATTTAAAAAAGGGAGATAGAACAAGTCCAGGGAACTATAGACCAGTTAGCTTAACATCGGTGGCAGGAAAGATAATGGAATCTTTACTCAAAGATGTAATAGGAAAACATTTAGAAAATGAAAATATAATAAAGAGTCAGCACAGATTTCAGTACAGAAAGTCATGCTTGACCAACCTCACTGAATTCTTTGAAGAAGTAACAGAAAGAGTAGACAAGGGTAATGTAGTAGATGTAATATATTTGGATTTTCAAAAGGCCTTCGAAAAGGTACCACATTGTAGACTCATGACTAAGGTCAGAGCCTGTGGAGTCAGGAGACAGGTAGCAGAATGGATAGCAAGCTGGCTACAAAACAGAAAACAGAGAGTAGGAGTTAAGGGTAGCTACTCAGACTGGCAAAAGGTGGGAAGTGGTGTTCCACAGGGATCGGTGCTGGGACCACTGTTGTTCACAATTTACATCAACGATTAGGACTCGGGAATCGGAAGTACAATGTCAGAATTTGAAGACGACATCAAATTGAGGGGTGTAGTTAATACAAGGGATGAATGCATCAAAATGCAAGACGATATTAATAAACTTGCAGAATGGGCGTGTAATTGGAAAATGAATTTCAATATAGATAAGTGTGAGGTGGTGCATTTTAGTAGGAAGAGTAAGGAGGCCACATACTGCTTGGATAATAAGAGTCTAAATGGGGTAGAGGAGCAAAGGGATCTAGGGGTAGGAACATAGGAACAGGAGTAGGCCATTCAGCCCCTCGTGCCTGCTCCGCCATTTGATAAGATCATGGCTGATCTGTGATCTAACTCCATATACCTGCCTTTGGCCCATATCCCTTAATACCTTTGGTTGCCAAAAAGCTATCTATCTCACATTTAAATTTAGCAGTTGAGCTAGTATCAATTGCCGTTTGCGTGAGAGAGTTCCAAACTTCTACCACGCTTTGTGTGTAGAAATGTTTTCTAATCTCACTCCTGAAAGGTCTGGCTCTAATTTTTAGACTGTGCCCCCTACTCCTAAAATCCCCAACCAGTGGAAATAGTTTCTCTCTATCCACCCTATCCGTTCCCCTTAATATCTTATAAACTTCAATCAGATCACCCCTTAACCTTCGAAACTCCAGAGAATACAACCCCAATTTGTGTAATCTCTCCACGTAACTTAACCCTTGAAGTCCGGGTATCATTCTAGTAAACCTACGCTGCACTCCCTCCAAGGCCAATATGTCCTTCTGAAGGTGCGGTGCCCAGAACTGCTCACAGTACTCCAGGTGCGGTCTAACCAGGGTTTTGTATAGCTGCAGCATAACTTCTGCCCCCTTGTACTCTAGTCCTCTAGATATAAAGGCCAGCATTCCATTAGCCTTATTGATTATTTTCTGCACCTGTTCATGACACTTCAATGATCTATGTACCTGAACCCCTAAGTCCCTTTGGACATCCACTGTTTTTAACTTTTTACCATTTAGAAAGTACCCTGTTCTATCCTTTTTTGATCCAAAGTGGATGACCTCACATTTGTCTGCACTGAATTCCATTTGCCAGTTTTGCCCATTCACCTAATCTATCAATATCGCTTTGTAATTTTATGTTTTCATCAACACTGCTTACAATGCCACCAATCTTTGTGTCATCGGCAAACTTAGATATGAGACTTTCTATGCCTTCGTCTAAGTCGTTAATAAATATTGTGAATAATTGAGGCCCCAAGACAGATCCTTGCGGGACTCCACTAGTCACATCCTGCCAACGTGAATACTTACCCATTATCCCTACTCTCTGTCGCCTTTCGCTCAGCCAACTTCCTAACCAAGTCCGTACTTTTCCCTCGATTCCATGGGCTTCTAACTTAGCTAACAGTCTCTTATGTGGGACCTTATCAAATGCCTTCTGGAAGTCCATATAAATAACATCCATTGACATTCCCCTGTCCACTACTTTAGTCACCTCTTCAAAAAATTCAATCAGGTTTGTCAGGCACGACCTACCTTTCACAAATCCATGCTGGCTCTCTCTGATTAACTGAAAATTCTCAAGGTGTTCAGTCACCCTATCCTTAATTATAGACTCCAGCATTTTCCCCACAACAGATGTTAGGCTAACTGGTCTATAATTCCCTGGTTTCCCTCTCTCTCCTTTCTTAAAAAGCAGAGTGACATGTGCAATTTTCAAATCTAGAGGGACAGTTCCTGAATCTAGAGAACTTTGAAAGATTATAGTTAGGGCATCCGCAATGTGCTCATCTACTTCCTTTAAAACCCTGGGATGGAAACCATCTGGCCCTGGGGATTTGTCACTCTTTAGTGCTATTATTTTCTTCATTACTGTTGCTTTACTTATGTTAATTTTATCGATTCCCTGTCCCCGATTCAATATTAGTTTTCTTGGGATTTCCAGCATGCTATCCTCTTTTTCGACTGTAAATACTGACGCAAAGTAATTGTTCAACATGTCCACCATTTCCCCATTGTCAATGACAATATCCCCACTTTCAGTTTTTAAGGGGCCAACACTGCTCCTGACCACCCTCTTTTTCCTAATATAACTATAAAAGTTCTTCATATTGGTTTTGATATCCCTTGCCAGTTTCTTTTCATACTCTCTTTTTGTAGCTCTTACTATCTGTTTTGTGACCCTTTGTTGATCTTTGTACCTTTCCCATTCGCCAGGATCTGTGCCATTTTTTGCCTTTTTGTATGCCCTTTCCTTCTGTCTTATACTGTCCCTTACCTCTTTAGTTGTCCTTGGCTGTTTTTTTTTGGCAAGTAGAGTTCTTGCCCCTCAGAGGTATAAACCGATTCTGTATCACGTTAAATGTTTCTTTAAACATTTCCCGCTGATCATCAGTTGTTTTACCCATTAACAGATTTGCCCAGTTTACTGTGGACAGTCTCTGTCTCATCCCATTGAAGTCGGCCTTGCCCAAGTCTAGAATCTTAGCAGCTGATTCACTTTTTTCCCTTTCATTGAACTCGATCATGTTATGATCACTATTGGATAGATGTTCACGCACAGTTAAGCCGTTAACTAAATCTGGTTCATTACTCATTACTAAATCTAGTATGGCTTGCCCCCTTGTTGCCTCTAGGACATACTGCTGTAGAAAACTATCCTGGACACACTCAAGAAATTCACTACCTTTCTGACAGTTGCTAGTCTGCTTTTCCCAATCTATGTGAAGGTTAAAGTCCCCCATTAAGACCACTATGCCTTTCTTACACGCTTGTCTAATCTCTGCATTTATACAATCTAGCATTTCAGAGCTGCTGCCAGGGGTCCTATACACAACTCCCACTATAGTCTTAGATCCTTTCCTATTTCTCAATTCAACCCATAAGGTCTCTGTTGGCTGCTTACCTCTCGTACAGATACACAAATCACTAAAAGTAGCGACGCAGGTTAATAAGGCTATAAAAAGGCAAACCAACCACTGGGGTTCATTTCTAGAGGGATAGAATTGAAAAGCAAAGAAAAGTTATGTTAAATTTGTATAGAACCTTCGTTACACAACTCGTGGAGTATTGTGCACACTTCTGGTCTCCATATTATAGAAAGGATATAGAGGCATTGGAGAAGGTGCAAAAAAGATTCACAAGGATGATACCAGAACTGAAAAGATATATTTATCAGGAAAGACTAAACAGGCTGGGGCTCTTTTCTCTAGAAAAGAGAAGGCTGAGGGGTGACCTGATAGAGGTCTTTAAGATAATGAAAGGGTTTGATAGGGTAGACGTAGAGAAAATGTTTCCAATTGTGGGGGGAGACCAGAACTACAGGTCATCAATGTAAGATCATCATTAATAAATCCAGTAGTGAATTCTGGAGAAACTTCTTTACCCAGAGAGTGGTGAGAACGCAGAACTCGTTACCACAAGGAGTTGTTGAGGTGAATAGCATGGGGGCATTTAAGGGGAAGCTAGATAAACACATGAGGGAGAAAGGAATAGAAGGATATGCTGATAGGGTGAGATGAAGGAGGGAGGGAGGAGGCTCATATGGAGCATAAACGCCGGCATAGACCAGTTGGGCTGAATGGCCTGTTTCTGTGTTGTAGACTCAATGTAACTCGATGACATGAGCACATAATCTAGGCTGACAGTCCAGTGCAGTACTGAAGGAGTGCTGCAGTGTTGGAGGTGCCGTCTTTCAAATGAGACATTAAACCGAAGCCCAATCTGCCTGTTCAGGTGGAAGTAAAAAATCCCATGACATTGTTCAAAGACGAGCAGAGTTCTCCTGGTGTCCTGGACAATGTTTATCCCTCAACCAACACTACCGAAAACTGATTATCATTCTCTGCACAAATTGGCTGCTGCATTTCCTACATTACAACAGTGACTACATTTCAAAAGTACTCCATTGGCTATAAAATGCTTTGGGATGTCCTGAGATTGTGAAGGGGGCCGTCTTTCATTCTTGTTCCCTTGCTGTTTGCACCATTACTGGCAAAGTGTCAGCCACTCAGTGGTTGCACTCTCGCCTCTGAGTCAGAAGGTCGTGGGTTCAAGTCCCACTCTAGAGACGGAAGCACAAAATCTAGGCCCACACTCCCAGTGCCGTACTGAGGGAGCGCTGCACTGTCGGAGGTGCTGTCTTTCAGATGAGACGTTAAACCGAGGCTCCGTCTGCCCTCTCAGGTGGGCGTAAAAAATCCCATGGCGCTATTTCGAAGAAGAGCAGGAGAGTTCTCCTCAGTGTCCTGGCCAATGTTTATCCATCAACCAACATCACTAAAACAGATTATTTGGTCATTACCACATTGCTGTTTGTGGGATCTTGCTGTGCGCAAATTGGCTGCTGCATTTCCTACATTACAACAGTGACTACACTTCAAAAGTACTTCATTGGCTGTAAAGCGCTTTGGGGCGTCCTGAGGTCATGGAAGGCGCGATATTTCTTTCTGCACTTGTGACCCTGTCCCAGCCCTCTGCCACTGCTCAGGCATCGAGAGTGCTGTCAGGCTGCCTCTGCCTCCAATTCACCCTCCATGTGGAAGGGGTGGGGTGGGGGAG
Source organism: Heptranchias perlo (assembly GCF_035084215.1). Lineage (NCBI taxonomy): Eukaryota > Metazoa > Chordata > Chondrichthyes > Hexanchiformes > Hexanchidae > Heptranchias > Heptranchias perlo. Next base: position 15,073,157 of record NC_090361.1, read on the forward strand.
GTGGCCTATTGGTGTGACTCGTGTGAGTCAGCCCAGGGACTCCATTTAGAGAGGAAGGTGGACACAACTATTCGCCTCTCTGCTCGGAGCTTCCCACAAAAAGGCAGTCAAGCCAGAGTTGAAGTTTGAGTGATGGATCAAACCCATGTCCCACCCTGTTTTCCAAGACCCCGCAGCGAAGGATTAACGCGTTGAAATGTGAGGCCTAAACATCCGCTCACTCTGCCACCAGTGAGTGCACAGTGGCTGCAGTGTGTACCATCCACAGGATGCACTGCAGCAACTCGCCAAGGCTTCTTGAACAGCACCTCCCAAACCCGCGACCTCTACCACCTAGAAGGGCAAAGGCAGCAGGCACATGGGAACAACACCACCTGCACGTTCCCCTCCAAGTCACACACCATCCCGACTTTGACATATATCGGCCCTTCCTTCATCGTCGCTGGATCAAAATCCCAACCTAACAGCACTGTGGGAGAACCTTCACCACACGGACTGCAGCGGTTCAAGAAGGCGGCTCACCACCACCTTCTCAAGGGCAATTAGGGATGGGCAATAAATGCCGGCCTCGCCAGCGACGCCCACATCCCATGAATGAATTTTTAAAAAAAATCTATCTTGCAGTGCACCAGGAGCTTCCTGTTTCCTGTCAGACTAACGCAGCCACAATCCTTGGTTTGGGGAAGGGATCTTTGTTTGTCCCTTGGCATTTTATTTCATGATGTGGAGATGCCGGTGATGGACTGGGGTTGACAATTGTAAACAATTTTACAACACCAAGTTATAGTCCAGCAATTTTATTTTTAATCCCACAAGCTTTCGGAGGCTTCCCCCTTCCTCAGGTGGTGTGCAAATTAAAAATAAAATTGTTGGACTATAACTTGGTGTTGTAAAATTGTTTACAATTTTATTTCACGGCAGTCTCGCACACTAGGTCCCATCAGCAATGGACTTTCAACTTCACTCCCTCCAATTTCTCTGCTCATTTGCCCCCAAGAGCAGCAGTGCAATCTGGGACATAGCTCCATGAGCAACTGCTTCCTCACCCAATTGACTGTTCTTCAGCGTGTGAGCCTGGTCAGTGGGCTGTTCAACCGTGGGCGGGGGGAGGGGTGGGAAGGGGGTCATAGCTGACCCCAATCTTGCCTTCACCCCAACACCTCCTCCCAACAAGAGTCACTGGATTGCGACCAGAAGCAACAACCACAGCTGATTTTTCCTCCCCACCCGCCCCCCCATACGCACATCTGGACTTGGGGCACTGAGGCCAACTGGCACCCCACATCATCACCCCATTCAAGATCAGTTAACTCAGCACAGCCCAGGGACTGAACCTGGCACTTTTCATTCTGCACGTCTCAATGCCTGATTGACACCCAAATTTTACCGACTTCAAAACCACTGGACATATTTTCCAATCTTTGAAGTTCAGGTACAAACGTGGCCCTTGTCCTGCGTTACGTGCTGCGTTACTCTCTCGGCTGCCGTCCATGCAAATAGCCCAGAATTTGCTGCCAAAGTAATGGCGACTTTAATGGCGCTCGCCGTCATTAATATCTAAATCGTCCAGCGACTTTGTGGCGAGGAAGAGAAGCCCGGTGAGTTGCGAATCGTTACAAGTTGCTGGCCGACTTGCGTCGCTCCACCGTTAGCCCCGCCAAAATGGCGGCTCGCCCTCAACCTTCCCCGTGAGTTTTGTGAAATTGCTGCATTAATTACAAATTAAACTCACCACAGAAAGTTAGGGCTTGTACTCAACAGCGTAAGGACCTTTTTAAATGACGAGATTTATGTTCCTGCAATGCCACTCAACCTCTCCGGCCCAGTAAGGGAACAATTTAAACTGTGGTCTCATTCCTACAGGTAGTAAATTGTTGTTAGAGATTTTTAAAATTTAAAATGTTAAAAAAAAAATGTTTTTCTTTCTGTCTCTCTTTTTTCTCTCTCTCTTAATCCAATCTTTCTTCCCCTCCCTTTATTTCTTTTTCTGTACCTGATTTGACTCTTCCTTCTCTGTCGTTCCTCTGTTTCTTTCTCACTCCTATAAGGAGTGTTCCCGCCATTAACTGAGGTTCTAGATGTCCAGCTATCAGCTCGCACTTCCAGCAAATTACAGGAAAACTGAGGGAAAAAGTTTAACGAGCAGGTCACGCTGCGAGATCCCCTGTTCCATCAAAATCTGGGCCATTAACTTGCAACCCTCACGCCATCCCGAGCTTGTTATCTGCAGTACAACTGCACCAAGTGTTTGCAGCTAAACCTCACCGATGGGATAATGTACCGTCCCCAGTACTCGCTCCCTGAATCCTAACTTCCTGCCACCACCGAGGGTTTGTGCTGCCAGTTAAAAGCCAACGCAGCGTTCCGGATCGGAGTTTCGGAGCAGCTCTCTGGTTTCCTGCAAGGCGCAGACAGAGTCTAACCACAAACGGATGCGACGTTCGAGCAGAGAGGAAGGAGGGCTGAAAACCCGGGCTGCAACAAACCGCTTGCTTGCTGCTGCTTCCCGTTTACAGCGCGGAGACGGAGAAGCTGCAGGGCGGCCGGTCAATCAGTGCAGTCGGCGGCAGCTCTGCGGGGGGGGTGGGGGGTGGTGGTCGCGTGACGAAAAGCCGGAGAGATCCCCTCCCCCTCCAGAACCACGCTCTTGACAGGAGCGTCCCAGCTGGGGATGAGGGGGGGCCGGGGGCGATGGTGGGGTGGGGGTGGTGAGTACACGCACACACGACCAGTGACCTACATAAAACTTCTGCTTCCTCTCGACTTCAGGTCTCTCACACACACAGATCACCACAGATCCTCAGAAGTAGCGAGCAGAGTGGGAAGGGAAGGAAGTTTTTACAAAAACGTTTTGAATGCTCTCCTCGTTTCATCCACTGTTTCTATCTTTCTCTCTCTCTTTGGCGGTTGAATGAGGGTCACACGGATTACAAAGGCCCAATATGGTGATTAGACTCACGACCAGGATAAGAAATCCATTAAAAGCCTCTGTTCCTCCCCCAGGGGTTGGGGGGGTTCATGGGGTTCACGGGGTTCAAACACCACCCCCCCCACTAAAATGTCAACGATTTCTTTTTATTGAGCCGCTCCTTCAAGAAGAACGTGCCCGAGATTATTTGATAGAACTCAGATAAAGCAGATGTTCATCCACAGCTGGGCAGTTGCACAGTCCGACCAGTGAAAACCCAGTTTGTGCTTCTGAACGTTCCCCGGGATATCGCAGTGAATCGTACTGAGATTGTTGATAAACGAGCAACACATAACCAGCACTTGGTCTTCACGTTTTAGAGCTCTTGTCTGAAAGGACTGCCTTTCTTTTCATTTGCTTTATTCAAGTTGTAATAAATTTCTATTTGAACCTTATTGTGACATTCCTATTTGAGAACGACCTACTGAAGTAGTTTCGTTTGCCCTGCCAAGCTCATATCCAACAGCCCCCCAACCCCTCGAAAAGATCCTGCCTACACCACAGGAACAGGAGTAGGCCATTCAGCCCCTCGAGCCTGCTCCGCCATTTGATAAGATCATGGCTGATCTGTGATCTAACTCCATATACCTGCCTTTGGCCCATATCCCTTAATACCTTTGGTTGCCAAATCTCAGATTTAAATTTAGCAATTGAGCTAGCATCAATTGCCGTTTGCGGAAGAGAGTTCCAAACTTCTACCACCCTTTGTGTGTAGAAATGTTTTCTAATCTCACTCCTGAAAGGTCTGGCTCTAATTTTTAGACTGTGCCCCCTACTCCTAGAATCCCCAACCAGCGGAAATAGTTTCTCTCTATCCACCCTATCCGTTCCCCTTAATATCTTATAAACTTCGATCAGATCACCCCTTAACCTTCGAAACTCTAGAGAATACAACCCCAATTTGTGTAATCTCTCCTCGTAACTTAACCCTTGAAGTCCGGGTATCATTCTAGTAAACCTACGCTGCACTCCCTCCAAGGCCAACATGTCCTTCCAAAGGTGCGGTGCCCAGAACTGCTCACAGTACTCCAGGTGCGGTCTAACCATTCACATTGCCCACCTCAATGACTACGAACTACTAATGGGCTATGAGGTCCAGGCAAAGGACCCAGTGTCAATCCCTGATCTGTGCGGGATCGGCTGAAGATTTGGTGAAGTGGTACAATTGGGCCTTGGCTTCCCTGGGATAAGGAAGGGGAGAAAAAAATTAAATCAGCCGGGGATCCCGCCCCAGACGGTGACCCCCCCAGCTGGAAAGTGTGTTTCGGTGCCTGGTGCCGACAGGATCGGGCTCAAGCTCGATGCCTCCACCCTCTCCCGCCCAAGGTCGAGCAACCTGCCAACATTCACACACGAAGACCGGTGACCTGGATGATCGGGCGAAGAACACTCAATACTCCAACTGCTTTATCCCAAAAAAATAATCGATGGTTCCATTGGGACAACCCGCATCAAAATGCTGATGGATCGATACGATCCCAGATCAGACCACAGGGTCATCAAATCCTCCTCAATTTTCATCCTCCTCAATCCATCCTCAAGCAGCCAATTCGTTTCTTGGGAACATTATGAACAGGAGTAGTTGATTCAGCCCCTCGAGCATGTTCTGCCGTTCAATTAGATCATGACTGATCTGTATCTCAACTCCCATCATTTACCCACCTTACCCTCCCGACCTTTCAAAGTGAAATTTTGTTCACCTCCCCCACTTCTCAAAGCATGGTTTATTCACGCCAATTCTGATGGGTAATTGACACAGGAAGGGTTTGGATAGGACATGATCTCACAGCACATAGCTGATGAAGATGGCGCAACAAACAACACAGCCCAGCTATTTTTAAACAGAAGCAAGCAGTGTTTTATGATCACTCTCTAATCCCCTCCGAATGCCATATGCCAATCTACGTCCTGAATGACAGGCGGATGACCCAAACTGCCAATGGTTCTCTTGACCCAGAAAGTGTCTGGTAACCAGTACCAGCTCTTTCCTCACAGCTGGGACAACTCTCCGCGATCGAACAACCGAACTCACAACACAGGGGGGTGATCACAACGAGGAACTGACTGGGTACCAGACGCAGCACGGTGGTCATTTGGTCAACCTGAAGCCAGACTCAAGAAAGCTCAGTACTAGTTTCTGAACAATACAAGATACACAAAGCACCGGGTGTAGGTCACAGCTTACACTTTGTACAGACAGGCTTGTGGTTTATTAGCTTTCGTTAGCACAACTCAGTAACAATTAACCCATCGTCTGCCATTACACAGCCACTAAAACCTGGTCAAAGGAGCTGACAAGTGAAGATGGAAATGGGGGTCAGTGAGGCCTGATACGAGGTGGTCACTAGATTTACAAAAAAAAAGCAGTAATTGGTCACTCCACTCATGCTAGAGGCTCCCAAACTGGGGGGGGGGGGGGGGGGGGGAGACACGGCAAGTTATGGGAGGGGGCACGGGGATACATGGGGCTTTGTCCCTCAAATTACCGAGATTACCGGTGCATAGTGCCAAAGCATTATTGACCAAAGATCTTGGGTTCAGTTCCTAATCCGTGCTCTGCGGTAGAATAGCCAGCACACTGCCTAAGGCTCATGCATGATGAACGGCCACATGGCTGAGGCACCGGAGGGCTTCCAGGGACTGTGAGGTCCTCGGGATAGGAGGAGAGAAAGTTGGGGAGAGGGGAAAGGACGAGAAAGGAATGAAATGGGACTCGGTTAGGCTGCCCCTGGGCCGCGGCCCGCTCCCAATCACTACAAGCCAAGAACTGCCAGAAAATGCGTGTCTGCGCACAAAATTGGGCCCGGCCGCGATGCCTCGTGTGGTCGAATAGCCGGCCACTACTCACATAGGAATTATGGTCGACGGAATCCACAGAAAGGTGAAAGGAGAGTGGATCCAGTTTTGGCATTCTGTGGAAGGATAGGGCCCAAAAGAAAATACTGCAAGGCAGGTCAACCTGCACCTGCCTCCCCTACGCCCCTCCCCAGTTCAAAGGCTCACTGCTGGGATTCAGAACAATAGCGATTCAGGGCTGCGGCCTGCGACCCCTCTCTCCCCAACAGGACGAGCTGCTCATTCCATCAAAAGTCGGCACAATAATTGGTTCTTGGCTCACAGGCCCCAATCCCCTTTAAAAAGGTGGTCTCGTTAGTGATTAATCAAGTTACTTTCAGGCCCTGCCAAAAGACGTCCCAACCCTGGTATTTATAACAGAGCCCAGTCAGCCAGAGGTGAACATGCACCTACCTGAGCTGCTCCCTCTAACATACCGCCTCACATTCTGTTCATTCCTGCTCCTCACGAGCCACACGTACCACTTCATTTCATTCCTCGTCCTCCCCACCCCCCTCCCCCCTTCTCTCCTGACTGCACTGACTCTTGCTGCAGTTTGTGGGAAGGAGAGGGGGTCTATTGGAGAGTAATAGCAGACAGGAGTCACTGTCCAGTGGCACTTATTGCAAAGGCCAAAGTGTGCGGATGTTGGGTGAGGCCAGATTTGGACTTGATTTCCCCCCGTGGTCGAACAGCCTATGGTTGCTGAACAGTCTAGAATCTCACGTGAAGATCGGCTATTTGGGTGTGGTATTGGAGGGCTGCTAGGACCCCATGAGATTCTCTCTCTCTCTCTCTTCTTTGTGTGTAACAGCCTCAAAGGAATTGAGTTTGGAGCAGTCTCACCTACAGCTGACTCTGCCTCCACTTTTCCCCCTCCCTTTCCCCCCCTTCTCCTCGGGCTCAACAACCAGTGACTAGTTGAGTCACACAGACCAGGAAGGTCACGGGTTTGACCTTTGCTCTGTGTCGAGTCAGCGGATCTTAGCCAGCGCAAGGGTTGGGGTAGTTGGCCTCAGTGCCTTAGTGGGAGGGGGAAATCAGGCGGAGTTCCTGCTCCTGGACGTCACCCAGTGGACGCTGCTGGAAAGTGCGAGAGAGCATGAGCTTGGATGTGACGTCGCAGGTTGAATGGCCTGCCATCGAAGCTAACTAGCGAGGCCCACTCAGCGAGGATGGGCCACTAGAGTTGGTATCAGATTGGTGTCCATGAAACATATCCCAGTGGGAGTCAGCACCTTCAGGAGAGGGGAGGGCAAAACGGGAGAGAGTAAAATGCAGGCCAGAGTTCCCCGTGTAACATGGGTAAACAATCTGCTGGTATTTGCGTCAGACGTGATTCACCCTGTTCAGCCACACTTCCTCCTTCCATTACTGTGCATCCTAATATTACAGTCAGGCAAAAGGGCTTCCAGAATGAACGTGAGCCTGCGTCACAATCCCAAGGAGTTGTACGAGCTTCATCTTTTAGGTTTCTATTTAAAAATATTTCAACAAGACGTGTGTTAGAGGGGTCGCCCTCCCCCGTGAGGTCAGATATCGGAGGGGTCGCCCTCCCCCGTGAGGTCAGCTATCGGAGGGGTCGCCCTCCCCCGTGAGGTCAGGACTCGGAGGGGTCGCCCTCCCCCGTGAGGTCAGGACTCGGAGGGGTCGCCCTCCCCCGTGAGGTCAGGACTCGGAGGGGTCGCACTCCCCCGTGAGGTCAGGTATCGGAGGGGTCGCCCTCCCCCGTGAGGTCAGCTATCGGAGGGGTCGCCCTCCCCCGTGAGGTCAGCTATCGGAGGGGTCGCCCTCCCCCGTGAGGTCAGGACTCGGAGGGGTCGCCCTCCCCCGTGAGGTTAGGTCTTGGAGGGGTCGCCCTCCCCCTCGAGGTCAGCTCTCGGAGGGGTCGCCCTCCCCCTCGAGGTCAGCTCTCAGAGGGGTCGCCCTCCCCCTCGAGGTCAGGTATCGGAGGGGTCGCCCTCCCCCGTGAGGTCAGGACTCGGAGGGGTCGCCCTCCCCCGTGAGGTTAGGTCTTGGAGGGGTCGCCCTCCCCCTCGAGGTCAGCTCTCGGAGGGGTCGCCCTCCCCCTCGAGGTCAGCTCTCAGAGGGGTCGCCCTCCCCCTCGAGGTCAGGTATCGGAGGGGTCGCCCTCCCCCGCGAGGTCAGGTATCGGAGGGGTCGCCCTCCCCCGCGAGGTCAGGTATCGGAGGGGTCGCCCTCCCCCGCGAGGTCAGGTATCGGAGGGGTCGCTCTCCCCCGTGAGGTCAGGTATCGGAGGGGTCGCCCTCCCCCGTGAGGTCAGGTATCGGAGGGGTCGCCCTCCCCCGTGAGGTCAGGTATCGGAGGGGTTGCTCTCCCCCGTGAGGTCAGGTATCGGAGGGGTCGCTCTCCCCTGTGAGGTCAGCTATCGGAGGGGTCGCCCTCCCCCTCGAGGTCAGGTATCGGAGGGGTCGCCCTCCCCCGTGAGGTCAGCTCTCGGAGGGGTCGCCCTCCCCCGTGAGGTCAGGTATCGGAGGGGTTGCCCTCCCCCGTGAGGTCAGGTATCGGAGGGGTCGCCCTCCCCCGCAAGCCCTTTTTCTATTTTGTGAATTATGTTTGAGGTCATAAGAACATAAGAATTAGGAGCAGGAGTAGGCCATACGGCCCCTCGAGCCTGCTCTACCATTCAATAAGATCATGGCTGATCTTCGACCTCAACTCCACTTTCCCGCCGATCCCCATATCCCTTGATTCCCTTAGTGCCCAAAAATCTATCGATCACAGCCCTGGATATACTCAATGACTCAGCATCCACAGCCCTCTGGGGTAGAGAATTCCAAAGATTCACAACCCTCTGAGTGAAGAAATTCCTCCTCATCTCAGTCTTAAATGGCCGACTCCTTATCCTGAGACGATGCCCCCGAGTTCTAGACTCTCCAGCCAGGGGAAACAACCTCTCAGCATCTACCCTGTCAAGCCCCCTCAGGATCTTATATGTTTCAATGAGATCACCTCTCATTCTTCTAAACTCCAGAGAGTATAAGCCCATTCTACTCAATCTCTCCTCATAGGACAACCCTCTCATCCCAGGAATTAATCTAGTGAACCTCCGTTGCACTCCCTCTAAGGCGAGTATATCCTTCCTTAGATAAGGAGACCAAAACCGTACACAGTACTCCAGGTGAGGTCTCACCAAAGCCCTGTATAATTGTAGTAAGACTTCCTTACTCTTGTACTCCAACCCCCCTTGCAATAAAGGCCAACATTCCATTTGTCTTCCTAATTGCTTGCTGTACCTGCATGTTAACTTTTTGTGTTTCTTGTACCAGGACACCCAAGTCTCTCTGAACACCAACATTTAAAAGTTTCTCACCATTTAAAAAAATATTCTGTTTTTCTATTCTTCCTACCAACGTGAATAACCTCACATTTCCCCACATTATACTCCATCTGCCACCTTCTTGCCCACTCACTTAACCTGTCTATATCCCTTTGCAGACTCTTTGTGTCCTCCTCACAGCTTACTTTCCCACCTAGCTTTGTATCATCAGCAAACTTGGATACATTACACTCAGTCCCTTCATCGAAATCATTAATATAGATTGTAACTAGCTGAGGCCCAAGCACTGATCCTTGCGGCACCCCACTAGTTACAGCCTGCCAACCTGAGAATGACCCGTTTATCCTACTCTCTGTTTTCTGTCCTTTAACCAATCCTCTATCCATGCTAATATATTACCCCCAATCCCATGAGCCCTTATCTTGTGTAACAACCTTTTATATGGCACCTTATCGAATGCCTTTTGAAAATCCAAACATACTACATCCACTGGCTCCCCTTTAACTACCCTGCTAGTTACATAGAATCATAGAAAGGTTACAGCATGGAAGGAGGCCATTCGGCCCATCGAGTCGACATGCTCAAAAAACTCTAATAAATTTGTCAAACACAATTTCCCTTTCATAAAACCATGTTGATTCTGTCTAATCATATTATGATTTTGTAAGTGCCCTATTACCACTTCCTTAATAATAGATTCCAGCATTTTCCTGACGACCGATGTCAGGCTAACTGGCCTGTAGTTCCCTGTTTTCTCTCTCTCTCCTTTCTTGAATAGTGTGGTCACATTTGCTACCTTCCAATCCGCTGGGACCGTTCTAGAATCTAGGGAATTTTGGAAGATCAAAACCAATGCATCCACTATCTCTGCAGCCACCTCTTTTAGAACCCTCGGATATAGGCCATCAGGTCCAGGGGATTTATCAGCTTTTAGTCCCATTAGTTTCTCCAGTACTTTTTCTCTACTGATATTAATTGTTTTAAGTTCCTCACTCTCATTAGCCCCTTGGTTCCCCACTATTTCTGGTATGTTTTTTGTGTCTTCTACTGTGAAGACAGATATTTGTTTAACACATCTGCCATTCCCTGATTCCCCATTATAATTTCTCCTGTCTCAGCCTCTAAGGGACCAACGTTTCCTTTTGCTACTCTCTTCCTTTTTACATACTTGTAGAAGCTCTTACAATCCGTTTTTATATTTCTTGCTAGTTTACTCTCATATTCTATTTTCTCCCTTTCTATCAATTTTTTGGTCGTCCTTTGCTGGTTCCTAAAACTCTCCCAATCCTCAGGCTCATTACTCTTCTTCGCAACATTCTAAGCCTCTTCTTTTAATCTAATACCGTCCTTAACTTCTTTAGTTAGCCACGGGTGGATCATTTTTCCTGTGGAGTTTTTATTTCTCAATGGAATGTATATTTGTTGAGAATATTGAAATATTTCTTTAAATGTTTGCCATTGCTTTTCAACAGTCATATCCTTTAATTTGGTTTCTCAATCTGCCTTAGCCAACTTGCCCCTCATACCTATGTAATTGGCTTTATTTAAGTTTAAGACTCTAGTTTCTGACCTAAGTACATCACTCTCAAACTCAATGTCAGTTCACAGGGATCATAAATTGCACAATAAATGGGGCTTAAAGTCTTTAACCATTGCTCTGTGGCAGCAACGTGTCTATCTACAGGTCCATGAAACAACCAACTATTATGTGGGCCCCATAGATCTGTATACAGTCAATCCCAGAGTACAGGACCCTATAGATCTGTATACAGTCAGCCCTGGAGTGTGGGCCCTATAGATCTGTATACAGTCAGCCCTGGAGTGTGGGCCCTGTAGCTCTGTATACAGTCAGCCCAGGAGTGTGGGCCCTATAGATCTGTATACAGTCAGCCCAGGAGTGTGGGCCCTATAGATCTGTATACAGTCAGCCCAGGAGTGTGGGCCCTATAGATCTGTATGCAGTCAGCCCAGGAGTGTGGGCCCTATAGATCTGTATACAGTCAATCCCAGAGTACAGGACCCTATAGATCTGTATACAGTCAGCCCAGGAGTGTGGGCCCTATAGATCTGTATACAGTCAGCCCAGGAGTGTGGGCCCTATAGATCTGTATACAGTCAGCCCTGGAGTGTGGGCCCCATAGATCTGTATACAGTCAGCCCTGGAGTGTGGGCCCTATAGATCTGTATACAGTCAGCCCTGGAGTGTGGGCCCTATAGATCTGTAAACAGTCAGCCCTGGAGTACAGGACCCTATAGCTCTGTATACAGTCAGTCCCGGAGTGTGGGCCCTGTAGCTCTGTATACAGTCAGCCCTGGAGTACAGGACCCTATAGCTCTGTATATAGTCAGCCCTGGAGTGTGGGCCCTGTAGCTCTGTATACAGTCAGCCCTGGAGTGTGGGCCCTATAGATCTGTATACAGTCAGCCCTGGAGTGTGGGCCCTATAGATCTGTATACAGTCAGCCCTGGAGTGTGGGCCCTATAGATCTGTAAACAGTCAGCCCTGGAGTACAGGACCCTATAGCTCTGTATACAGTCAGTCCCGGAGTGTGGGCCCTGTAGCTCTGTATACAGTCAGCCCTGGAGTACAGGACCTATAGCTCTGTATACAGTCAGCCCTGGAGTACAGGACCTATAGCTCTGTATACAGTCAGCCCTGGAGTACAGGACCCTATAGCTCTATATACAGTCAGCCCTGGAGTACAGGACCCTATAGATCCGTATACAGTCAGCCCTGGAGTACAGGGCCCTATAGCTCTGTATACAGTCAGCCCTGGAGTACAGGACCTATAGCTCTGTATACAGTCAGCCCTGGAGTACAGGACCCTATAGCTCTGTATATAGTCAGCCCCGGAGTACAGGACCCTATAGATCTATATACAGTCAGCCCTGGAGTACAGGACCCTATAGATCCGTATACAGTCAGCCCTGGAGTACAGGGCCCTATAGATCTATATACAGTCAGCCCTGGAGTACAGGGCCCTATAGCTCTGTATACAGTCAGCCCTGGAGTACAGGACCCTATAGCTCTGTATACAGTCAGCCCTGGAGTACAGGACCTATAGCTCTGTTTACAGTCAGCCCTGGAGTGTGGGTCCTGTAGCTCTGTATACAGTCAGCCCTGGAGTGTGGGTCCTGTAGCTCTGTATACAGTCAGCCCCGGAGTACAGGACCTATAGCTCTGTTTACAGTCAGCCCTGGAGTGTGGGTCCTGTAGCTCTGTATACAGTCAGCCCTGGAGTGCAGGGCCCTGTAGCTCTGTATACAGTCAGTTCTGTTAGTCCAGTTGAAGCCTCCGGCCCATCGTGAGGCTCCAGTTAAAATCTGTTGTTCGCCGGTGAGACAGCCCCCGGCCTTTGATCATTTTTGTTTCGAACTCTCGTGTCTTTTTTCATTAAAAAAGGTTGAACTTCTGAACTTGTTCAGAAACCCGAGCCAGCAGCAGCAACGATCTACTTACTCAAAATACCGTGTCGCTGAAAAATTTGCCTCCAGGTTCAGTGACCTTTGGGCTGGTTGGGGGCGGAACAGTTCAAACCTAAAGAACAAAGGTTATTCTGGGCACTCTCCGGACCCCAGCGGCTGCCTGGTTATTTCAGTGGAACACGAGAGCCACTGACCCTCACGCTGTCCACACTCTCCGGAGGTAAATGTGACCTCACCCCCTTCCCGGAGGCAGTCTGACACAATCCGATTTGCCGCCTTTGACTTCAATGGAAAGTAAAAATCGGGCGGCTGATCTGATCGTGTCAGTTTCCCACCGGGCGGATTAGGTTAAAGTGACCCCCCCCCCCCTACCTCAGATTACATTCTGGCCCCTCACACAATGGGGCTCATTTGTATACCCGTGAGCCTAGATCTCATCTGAAAGACGGCACCTCTGACAGTGCAGCACTCCCTCAGTACGGACACGCCAGAGCGCCGCACTGTCGGAGGTGCTGTCTTTCGCATGAGACCCTGTCCGCCCTCTCAGGTGGATGTGAAAGATCCCACGGCCACTATTCGAAGAAAAGCAGGGGAGTTCTCCCCGCTGTCCTGGGCCAATATTTATCCCTCAACCAACACCACTAAAACAGATTATCCAGTCATTATCTCATCGCTGTTTGTGGGATCTTGCTGTGCACAAGTTGGCTGCCGTGTTTCCTACATTACAACAGTGACCACACTTCAAAAGTACTTCATTGGCTGTGAAGCGTTTTGGGACGTCCTGAAAGGCGCTATATAAATGCAATTCTTCCTTCTGAGTGTCGGCAAGGTATTTTACCATGGACGGGATCAGCCAAACGCAACTCTCCCCTCAACCAACAGGGCACGCGGGCTCACACTCTCCTGCAGGTGGTCAGCAATCGGGTGCGATCCCTCGGCCGGGAGCTCGGAGGCCAATCGCAGCGGCCCCTTTTACTGCCCTGGGTAGACGTGCAGCCCAGAAGTTCCTGTTCTCAGTGACTCAGTGCCTTAAGGGGAACTAGGGCCCAGATTTAGAGCAGTTTCCGCTGAGCTGAATCCTGATACTGTTGTTTCCTTTTCAACAACAGCTTTTCAAATACAGCACCTTTAACGTAGTAAAATGTCCCGAGGTGCTTCACAGGAGCGATTATCAGGCAAAATTTGACACCGAGCCACATAAGGAGATGTTAGGACAGGTGACCAAAAGCTTGGTCAAAGTTTTAAAAAACGTTTTTAAAAGGAGGAGGGAGAGGCGGAGAGGTTTAGGGAGGGAATTCCAGAGTTTTGGGCCTAGGCGGCTGAAGGCACGGAAAAGAAGGTTGGGAGCCTTGATTCCGTTTTGTATTTGTTTGTCTCAGTTTGATCAGATTTCTCTCTCTGGCACCGACCCTGTTCCTTTTTTTGGAATCAGGAAGAATCTCAGTCCCTTTCGCTCTTCATTTCCTGTCGCCTTTCACTCACGTCAGCTGATTCCCCCTCCCCCGCCAACCCCCGACGTCTTGTTTCTCAACTTCCCTTCTCGTTGTTTCTGTCGCCAGTTCCCACTTGCTCGTGCCAGGGGACGGTTCCATAGCGACCAGCCGTCGCCCGGGTGAGCACTGATGCAGCAAGTGTCGGCTGGCTATTCGACAGCAGAGGGAATCGCAACACCGTCTTCACGCCCATGTCCCCCCACACACACACACACACACACTTGTATCGAGAGTCTTCACGATCAGGAGCAGGGTACCCTGGTTGATTCCTCTCCCCATCCCCCTCATTGGCCCCTGAGGCCATTCGTACCACATTAAATACTGTTCCGGCTGAGACCAGTTGACCCATCAAAGGCCAGCAATTGAGCCTAGGCTCTTCCTGCCTCCGTATGGCACAGTACCGCACTGACCTCACACACTGAGCAGTCGGGGCACTTGTTTTAAGAGTCAGCAGGACAGTGCCAGACTTGACCTGTGCTGATCCCGGCCCGGGGGAGCTACACATACCCCACTCCCCCCCTCCCCAGGAGGTTAACGAGACTTGCTGTGCCTCCCACCGACTCCTTATCTCTGTGTGGAAGTGTGGCTGAAATCTTCAGCCCGACTCACTGTCCGACAACGTAGAGCTGTAGAACGTTCCAGAACGGACACTGGCCATTCGGCCCATCAACGTCTGTGTGGGTGTTTCTCTCCGCACGAGCCCTCTCGTCTTATCCCACACTCTGCTCGCTCCCCGCACCCTTCTGTGTTCCTTATTTTTCAAGCAACTAATTCCCTTTTAGAAGGAATTCCAAAATCACCTTTAATGGCAGTTTGTGGCAGGGAATTCCACATTCTGGCCACCCTCTTATGTAAATCATTTTCTCCCCCCCAACTTCCCCTTTAACTCTTTCTGGGATTACCTGTGCCCTCGTCACCGACCAGCGGAAACTATCTCTCACTAGTTACCCTACCGTGCCCCACCGTAATGAAGCAGCACTCTGACCTCCCCCGCAAAACAGACACCAGCTCGCAGAATGCATCGTCCATTGTGAATCCACAAACCCTTCCGATTTATTAGAATTTACAGCGGACGGGAAATCATCAGGTGACCCAGGTATTATCGAGGCGAAATCTCCAAATTGTTTTTCGCAATAAAGTGCGGAACATTTTTTGTGAAAAAAGGCACATTGCCAGCAGCCTCGATGTACGAGACGAAGAATATAGTGGGGGGAGCTATCTCAAACATTTTTGTTTATAAATCACATTGTCCATCCCTTTCCACTCAGCATCGTTAATCCAAGGCTCCGTCTACCCTCTCAGCTGGACGTGAAAGATCCTAAGCAGATTCACCAGTAACTTTGAAAAGGGAATTGGATATATATTTGAAAAGGAGAAATTTTCAGGGCTATGGGGAAAGAGCAGGGTGGGGGCAGGGGGAAAGAGGACTATGCCCCTCCCACTCACCCACCCTGGGCCCACCCCTCCGTCCCTGCCCAGCTCCATTAATTCCGTTTATTTTATTCAGCTCCTTCTACCCTCGCCCACGACTCCAGCCCCTCCCCGACTGCTCGCTCAGGCTGAACCGTACGGCGTGCAGTCTCCGTTTCCTCTTGAACTCTGACCTTCCACATCCTCTCCGTCGCCAAGACCACTTCCGCAAAACTGCCCACCTCCTCTAACCTCAACTTCTCCAGTGTCCTGCTCCACAGCCTCCCAAACTCCACTTATCTAAATCTCCACCCCCAAAATCCTGGCTCGTGCGTGCCCAGAATCCCTGTTCTCATTTACCCGTCCTCATCGTGTCCTTCTTTGCATGAACCATCGCCCCCACACTGCTACGTTACTGTGTCGACACCTTCAGTGCTCTCACATATCACCTGGGAAAGTCTTCCAGACCCAAATCATCAGAAATATCCTCAACTTGGAACTTGCTTCATTCAATTGGCCAGAAACGCAAGATCACAACTGACCTGCTAAACTATTTCGCATTTGCAAACTCTACCTGAATTTCCTATGGGATTGGAAGCTTAAAACGTTCCTTTTTAAAACCCAACTGGGATCCAAACAAGTTCACAGTTCACCGATCTCTGAGTGCGTAATTATTTTGTGACTTCCAATCATCACTCTATCAAGCCCTGTTTTTAAGTTTGCCTGCAGTGCACAGTGTATACTTTTCTGTATGGGTGTATTGCTGATCTGGGAATCCCCAGGCAAATGATTCATGCTTTTATTTCTTTATTAAAAGTGTTCCATACCCTATGTCACTTTGAGCCTTTACATCGAGTATCCATTCACTAGATCGTATTACTTGCACACTTCCACTTTTCAAGGCTGTAGCAGCCCTTCTGATCTGCACCACACTACTGATCATCTCAACCGTCTCTTGAAGCCGTTTTGCTCTCAGAGAGTTTGTTATCTGACAAGCCCTTTCCTTTATTAGTGACGCTGTTGGGTTGCAAAATTCACCGTGAGTCTTTAATTCAGTTGCATGCTGATTAATGGTCTCCTTGTGTGAAAAAGTCTGTGCCTTTCACACATCACATTTGTCAACGTCTGCAGTGTTTCTCAGACTTCACAAAGGAGGGGTTGTGGATGTAAAATTCATCGCTTCTTCCTCAGTAACATGTAGAAAAATGATGGCTTCTATCTTTTCAGTTTTTCTCCCCCAATCTGCTCATAACCGGCGTAAACAATTTAAAACTGTCGGCCAATTTTCTGCAAGATTTCCACTCACCTGCAGTCTAGGTAAAGTTTGCAATTTAAACATTTTTTTAAGCCCATTCCTCGAGCACCCTAACTCCCACTGAAGCCCATCCCTCTAGTACCCAAATTCTATTGCAGCCTGTCTCTCTGGTACCCTAACTCTCCCATTATGGTATCCAGCCTGCCTTTGAACTTCTCTGAACCTGATCCAGCTCAGGGACAGCAGTCCCGTTAGAGAGTACAGGCGCCAGAACAGCTCCAGCAGGGGCTGAAGCCCTGGGTGTGACTGGAACAAGCACCCAGAGGATATAGAGCAGCAGCAAGCGCAAGAGTGCAGGCCTGTGCCAGCTGTGACCGTGAGCACGCTGCATGTCTGTGCTCCCAAGAATTGCCACTCACGAGCTGGTGCATGGCAGCAGTTCAGCTGCAGGCCAATAGTGAGTTAGACTCAGTCCAACTGGCAGATGTTTATTGCACATCTGGCCTGAAGTGGCCTGGTCATCACCAGTGTAAAAATATAATTTGAAGGGGCAATAAAATGAAACATTGCACCCCACCCTCCAAAAGCTGTGAGCGGAATAAAAATGAAGGCGTGCCTCTCCTGCGGTGCCAGGATTGGGTATTCCAGCAACAGGAGGCGAGAGACAATTCGGATTGACGCACAACTGGAGGAGCCTAACAAACACATCCGGAACGACAAACGGTCATTCGGCCCATCAGTCCCACTCCCCCCAGAGTCCGTGTCCAATTATTCTGTCATGGGTTCTCCCTCACCTGTTGACCCATGACTTTAATGGCCACTAATCTTTGTGTGCCCGCCTCCCCTGAAAAAGGATTATGACCCCTTAATCCTCCATCTCAGTACATATCAATCCAGATCCTTTATGAAAGACGCTAATCAACTCTCCACAAGATAGTGGGGATGTGGAACCATATCTGGGAGTCTGCTCCACCATCCCACAGAGAAAATAGCCTTCATCATCTCTGACCTGTCACTTCTTCTTTTCAGATGTTGATAGATCAGCTGTGGTATTTTCTGTTTTGTTTCATTGACAGAGACGCACAATAACAACAAGAGTTAAAGGTCAGTGCCCCATAGTCACATGCACTTGGGGTGCTGCTGACTCCACTTTCCATGGTTGAATAGCCTAGTCAGGTAGGTTCACCTTCATCATAGTGCAGCACAAACTCTCCTCCCCCGCCCCACTTTCTCCCCCCTTTCCTGACTCTTGGCTTGGGGGACTGTCCCACTAGCGTTTGAAGTCCTCTGAACCCCCAACCACCCACCCCCATGGTCAGTCTTCATCTTTTAGGGTAGACTGACTTGGCAGGCTATTTGGACATGAGAGGCATCATAGCCGAGCCTAATCCTGTTCTCACCCAGCGCCCACTTCTCTGTCATGGTTCAACAGCGATCGGGAGTGGGACCTCCCCCCCACCAGAACACCAAGGAGAATGACAGCGCTCTATCACCACCTCGACGGAGATCAACAAACTCAGCACAGGCCTGGGATTGTATCTGGGACCTTCTCGATAAGTGTGCCTCAGTGTCACACTGGGCAGTGCAGGAGGACATTGGATGAAGTGGATGGAAGGTCAGGTAAGTTGGGCAATGGAATGCACTCCAACTTAAGGCATTTAATACCTCATTGGGTAACAAAAAGAGCTGAATGGGATGCATCAGTGAGCATCTCCAACCAGCGCCAAGCAATAAGACCTTTCCGATTGATTGTCACAACTTTTTCCACTATAAATTCCCGTGTCCACCTTTATAATGGAAACTGCCTATGTAAACTTGTCACACTGCACTTACACCCTCCCACCAATGGAAGTGCTGCAGCAGCACCACTGGTAGAAGGGTGTAATGGCAGTTTACATAGGCCGATTCCATTATAAAGGTGGCCATGGGAATTTATAATGGAAATATCAAAATAAGGCAAAATGGGAACTGAATTACATCTGCACCTTCTGGTCCTGCCCACTAACTCTGACCACACTTGGACTTTGACTGTCTCTGTGCAACGCCATAGAAGAGTGACCAATATATTATTAAAAATCCTGCATTGGGCACAAACTTACTGTCCACCAGCTCTACTTCCTGTTGTCACACTGCTCTTAACATTTACCATTGTGAATTGCTATGTCAACATTTCCCATTCAATTTTGCTGTCAATTGTCACAATATATAATTGCAGGCACTAGGTGGCTCTGTGGAGCGGCTTTGGGAAGGCTCTCTCCCTCAACTCTAGCACCATATATAAAAAAAATCTTATATTCATCAACTGACCGTGGGTAACGCAACAGGCAATTTATGAGTGAATGTACATTAGATGTATGGGTGTGTAAATGCCTTATGCCTCTCCACCTCCCATCTCTTAGCCTTCCTCCTATTTTAATTTGGTTATGGACATTTTGCAGAACTTCCCCTCGACAAGTGAGATGAGCTGGTTGGAGTCCACGATCAGGCGGACTGTCCCAGGTCTGTGAACGGCGCTGACCTATAGAGTTTGAACGGCTTCTCACCCCATGCCCACTTATTCGCTCCCACTTACAAACTGCGCATGGGCCCGACTGCAGGAGCCCTGTGGGCGAGCCCTGCAACAGTTACCGTGCAAGGGGAACTCTGTGGGTGAGTGCGAGTCAGCAACGGGACAGAAGGAACTCGATGGTTAATCTGACGGCAGTCGCTCATTTAGCTTCCTCGTTAACAATACGTCAGAACACGCCAAGGGCGTAACAAGACTGGTATTTCAGCACGATGAAGATATTTCTGGAATATATACCCATTGTTCAGGATGACAACACTTTTCGTCCAATGACAGATTCAGTCCTACAATCCCAAGGCCGTTGCCCGAGCAACCAAGCGATGACCCTTCACCTTATATCTATTACTGAATGAGGTCTGGCCTGGTCCTTAAAGATCTATTTCTCTCCACTCTCTAACTCTGGCATAACTATGGACAGCATCTTGGTGGAACCCGGTTGCTGATGTAGCCCCATCTTCTCTATTGTGGAGAACTTTGATTAATTCCCACAAGACCGTATGTGGTCTCTCTAAACCGTTTGCCTGTCGGAGTGTTGGGTGAGGGGTCCTTACCTCCATCTTCAACAATTTGCATTTATATAGCACCTTTAACGTAGTAAAACCTCCCAAGACGCTTCACAGGAGCGATTATCAGACAAAAAATTGACACCGAGCCAAAGAAGGAGACATTAGGACAGGTGACAAAGAGGTAGGTTTTAAGGAGCGTCTTAAAGGAGGAGAGTGAGTCGGAGAGGTTTAGGGAGGGAATTCCAGAGCTTAGGGCCTAGGCAGCTGAAGGCACGGCCGCCAATGGTGGAGCGATTAAAATCGGGGACGCGCAAGAGGCCAGAATTGGAGGAGCGCAGAGATCTCGGAGGGTTGTAGGGCTGGAGGAGGTTAAGGAGATAGGGAGGGGGGCGGTGAGGCCATGGGGGGGATTTAAACACAAGGATGAGAATTTTCAAATCGAGGCATTGCTGGACCGGAAGCCAATGTAGGTCAGTGAGCACAGGGGTGGTGGGTGAACGGGACTTGATTCAGGTTGGGATATGGGCAGCAGAGTTGAGTGCTTTCAACACTATCTGTCAAGGCTGAAGCTCTTTTGGTGAATACACTGCCCGGTGTGGTACTGAGCCACACAGGCCAGGTACTTCCAGGGTTCAGAGGGCACAGTATCAGTGATACAGTTAGTCTCAGTACCCCTGGCTTTGGGGGGAAGCGATCAGCCAGGGTCCCCCATACTGCTCACTACCCAGTGACCTCTGCTTGGAAATCCACAGGTGTGGAGGTCGGAGGTTAATAAGAGGGAAAGGTCAGATTGGGCTGAGCGGTGATGCCCCATGTGATTGAATAGCGGGCAGACACTCACCGTCTCGACCTCACACCCTTATGTGAGATGCTGGGGAGTGAAGGTGCCTGTGAGACTGTACCCAAGGTTGAGTCAATGACTTACAGAAAGGAGGAGGGAGCGTATGTTATTCCGTAATCAGTCCACAGCAGGTTCACTCCGAGGGGAAGGCGAGAGGTCATTTGGTCGCAGGATCTGTGACTGTCAGCCATGGCTCAGTGGGCAGCACTCTCACCTCTGAGTCAGAAAGTTGTGGGTTCAAGCCCCACCCCAAGACTTGAGCACAAAATCCAGGTCGGAGGTGCCGTCTTTCGGATGAGATGTTAAACTGAGGCACCGTCTACCCTCTCAGGTGGTCGTAGAAGATCCCACTATTCGTAGAAGAGATGGGGAGGTCTCCTGGCCAATATTTATCCCTCAGCCGACATCACTGAAACAGGTTATCCTGTGGGATCTTGCTGTGTGCAAAATGGCTGCCACGTTTCCTACATTACAACAGTGACTGTGCTTCAAAAGTACTTCATTGGTTGTAAAGCGTCTTGGGACGTCCTGAGGTCGTGAAAGACGCAAGCTAGCAAGTGTATAAATAGGAGGATAGAGCAGATGAATGCGTAGCTGGAGAGATGGTGCAGGAGGGAGGGCTTTAGATTCCTGGGGCATTGGCACCAATTCTGGGGAAGGTGGGACCTGTCCAGGCCGGACGGGTTGCACCTCAACGGAGCTGGGACCAATGTCCTCACGGGGAGGCTCGCTAGCGCTGTGGGGGGGTTTAAACTAATTTGGTGGGGGGTTGGGCACTGGAATGTAGCATTAGAAAGAGGAAACAAGGGGGCACAAAGGATCGGGAGAGAAAGATAGCACTAGAGCAAGAAATAGTACAGTATTAGGTGGGATCAGACTAAGAGAGAGTACAAGAAAGTCTAAGACTGGTTTGTGTGTAAATGCACGAAGTGTGGTAAACAAGGTTGGTGAGCTGCCACATGGGAATATGATGTCATGGCGATAACGGCGACCTGGCACAAAAAAGGGGCAGGATTGGGTTCTAAATATTCCTGGATACAAGGTGTTCAGGAAAGATAGGGAAGGAAAGAAAAGAAGGGGGGGCAGCAGTATCGATTAAGGAGAATATTGCAGTACTAGAGAGAGAGGATGTCCTGCAGGGGTCAAGGACAGAATCTATTTGGTTAGAGTTAAGAAACAATAGAGGTGCCATTGCACTACTGGGTGTATTCTATAGGCCACCAACTAGTAGGAAGGATATAGAGGAGCAAATTTTCAGGGAAATTACAGAGAGGTGCAAAAGCCATAGAGTAGTGATAACTGGGGACTTCAACTATCCTAATATAGACTGGGATAACAATAATAATATAAGGAGCAAAGAGGGGGAGGAATTTTTGAAATGTGTTCAGGATAACTTTCTTGACCAGTATGTTTCTGGCCCAACGAGGAAAGAGGCATTGCTGGACTTGGTTCTAGGGAATGAGGTGGGCCAAGTGGAGCAAGTGTCAGTGGGGGAGCATTTAGGGAGCAGCGATCATAGGGTTTAGAATAGCTATGGAAAAGGACACGGACCACTCTAAAGTAAAAATACTCAATTGGAGGAGGGCCAATTTCAGTGGGATGAGAGCAGATCTGGCCCAGGTAAATTGAAATCAGTAAATGGGTAGTAAGAGGAGGGGTGGGGCCGATTAGGGACTATAAAGGAGATCTACTCATGGAGGCAGAGGGGATGGCCGAGGTACTAAATGAGTACTTTGCATTTGTCTTTACCAAGGAAGAAGATGCTGCCAGAGTCTCAGTAAAGGAAGATGTAGTTGAGATACTGGATGAGCTAAAAATTGATAAAGAGGTACTTGAAAGACTAGCTGTACTTAAAGTAGATAAGTCACCTGGTCTGGATGGGATGCTTCCTAAGTTGCTGAGGGAAGTAAGGGTGGAAATGAGGTACTGGCCATAATCTTCCAAACATCCTTAGATATGGGGGTGGTGCCAGAGGACTGGAGAATTGCAAATGTTACACCCTTGTTCAAAAAGGGTGCAAGGATAATCCCAGCAACTATAGGCCAGTCAGTTTAACCTCAGTGGTGGGGAAACTTTTAGAAATTATAATCTGGGACAGAATTAACAGTCACTTGGACGAGTGTGGATTGATTAGGGAAAGCCAGCACGGATTTGTTAAAGGCTAATCACGTTTAACTAACCTGATAGAGTTTTTTGATGAGGTAACGGAGAGGGTCGATGAGGGCAATGCAGTTGATGTGGTGTATATGGACTTTCAAAAGGCGTTTGATAAAGTGCCGCACAGTAAGCTTGTCACCAAGATTGCGGCCCATGGAAAAAAGGGGGCAGAAGCAACGTGGATACAGAATTGGCTAAGTGACAGGAAACAGAGAGCAGTGGTGAAAGGTTGTTTTTCGGACTAGAGGGAGGTGTACAATGCTGTTCCCCAGGGGTTGGTGCTGGGACCACTGCTTTTCTTGACCTGTATTAATGACTTGGACTTGGGTGTACAGGGCACAATTTCAAAATTTGCAGATAACACAAAACTTGGAAGGGTATTGAACAGTGAGGAGGATAGTGATAGACTTCAAGAGGATATAGACAGGCCGGTGGCATGGACAGACACATGGCAGATGGAATTTAACGCAGAAAGATACATTTTGGTAGGAAAAATGAGGAGAGGCAATATAAACTAGAGGGCACAATTGTAAAAGGGGTATAAAGGATCAGAGAGATCTGGGGGTGTACGTCCACAAATTGTTGAAGGTGGCAGGGCAGGTTGAGAAAGCGGTTAAAAAAGCATACGGGATCCTGGGCTTTATAAATAGAGGCATAGAGTACAAAAGTAAGGAAGTCATGATGAACCTTTATAAAACACTGGTTCAGTCACAACTGGAGTATTGTGTCCAGATCTGGGCACCGCACTTTAGGAAAGATGTGAAGGCCTTAGAGAGGGTGCAGAAAAGGTTCATTAGAATGATTCCAGGGATGAGGGACTTTAGTTACGTGGATAGACTGGAGAAGCTGGGGTTGTTCTCCTTGGAACAGAGACGGTTGAGAGGAGATTTGATCGAGGTATTCAAAATCATGAAGGGTTTAGACAGAGTAGATAGAGAGAAACTGTTCCCATTGGCGGAAGGGTCAAGGACCAGAGAACATAGATTTACTGTGATTGGCAAAAGAACCAAATTGCGCCTGTAATTGGCTACGCACCGGGGCCCAGCGTTGCCGTGGACACATGCTGAATGGGATCCAATCTTTGACACTGCAAGAGAGGCAGAAACTCAGAGGGCCCAGCTCCCACAACAGTCCCTCGTCCTCAGTCCTATACTGTGTTGCAGGCCTGGGATCAAGGCTCGACCTGACTGGGGAAGGTGCGGGGGAGGGAAAGGGGCACAGTGAAGGAGGAAAAAAAGAAATCTGTGAAAGGATTTGACTTCCACCAAAATGGCGACTGGTTTCTTAAGAACCAGAGAATGAAACAGACTAGTCAGCAGTTCGATGGAGGTCCCCCACCTCCCTGTGCCCTCACATGTCCCCCAAGCCCACTCCCACCCTCCCCCAACCCCGGTCCCACTCCTTCTTGTTCCTCCCCCCTTCTGGTCCATCCCCTTTCACCTCCCCCGCAACGCCCCCTCCTCCGGTCCCACCACCCCACGCCCTTCACCGGTTAAATCAGGGACACCACGGTGAGCAGATCTGGTGAAAACCCCCCCCCCCCCGGTCACCTCATTGAAAGGGGAGTCAAGATTTTCTGGACGAGAAACAAAAAAAAAAAATCACTTTTGCCAAAAGCACCAATCTCCAAAGCCCCAGACACTCTCACACTGTTCTATCAACACAAAGACTGTCACAGGATGTGGTCGGCATGACCTAAATGGAGACTAGAACCCAACATTTGGAGGAAAAAAACCTACGATCATTTTATCTCCGAACAGACACACAAAATCTGTTTGTAAACTTCAACAAGAAGGTCTAAGTTACAAGCGTCAGTGATTTCAGGCCATTGTACCCTTACCGTTCTCCTCTGTATCCTCCATGTCGATGTTAATTCCAAAGCCCTTGTTGTCGGTCGCTACAGCAGGCTCTCTGCCCTCTGTCTCCAGCATAGGAACCGTAACAAACAGAAAAAAAGGGGAAGTCTGGGACGGGGCTCACGGACCCTGGTCGTTGACGGCTTGGTTCCTCCGCCGGCCGTCGCTGCCCAGCTGTGAGCGAGGGGCAGAGCAGAGGCACTCTGGCGCTACGTACACCTGGGCACGCGAGCATTAACCACCGCAGGGGGGCCAGCTGCACCGTCTCGCCTGTCGTCTGTGACATCAGCAAAGCTGCAAAGCCAGTGCGCTTCCTGCTTGCAAAACGCCTGTGAGGTTTTAGTCACTGCAGAGTCCTCGGTTCAAGCCAGACTGGGACCTTCCAGTAAGGTCCCACTTATATAAAAAGGGGCAAACTGAAGGGTAAGGAGGATCTGTGAGCGGGGAACTGTGCGTAATCTGGTTTTCCAGGACTTTGGAAAATTTTGCGCTTTTCGATTTGTTTCCCTCTTTGCCCCAGATGTTTACTATCCTCCCCCCACCTCCCCTCAAACCCCCCCCACAAGACCAATCCCCCCAGAGACTTTCAGGCCTGTGTCTTGTTTTCAAATCCTTCCATGGCCTCGCCCCCTCCCTATCCCTTTCTATCCTATGGATAGCTCTTTCAAAGAGCCGGCGCAGGCACGATGGGCCGAACGGCCTCCTCCTGTGCTATACCTCCTATGACCTCTGTGACCTCCTCCAGCGAGATCTCGGCGCTCCTCCAATTCGGGCCTCTACAGCATCCCCGATTTCCTTCGCTCCACCATTGGCGGCCGTGCCTTCAGTCACCTAGGCCCTAAGCCTCTAGAATTCCCGCCTTAAACCTCTCCACCTCTCGCTCCTTAAAACCTACCTCTTTGACCAAGCCTTTGGTCACCTCTCCTAATCTCTCTTTATGTGGCTCGGCGTCAATGTTTGTCTGATAATCGCTCCTGTGAAGCACCTTGGGACGTTTTACTATGTTAAAAGGTGCTATATAAATGCAAGTTGCTGGCGACTCGGGATTGCAATGGGTGTAGGGTCGCCAACCCCCCAGGATTGACCTGGGGTCTTCAGGAATTGAAGATTAATCTCCTGAACACTGTTGCGATCAACACCCAGGGAGAAAAGTCATAGGGGCATTAAAAAAGTGGGACTTTTTTGCCTCCTTTGAACACTTTCATTTACTAGTTATCAAAATATTGGAGATGGGGAAGAAGACTGTTTGAAGTGGGCGGAAGTGGTTGGAGGCGGGAGGTCATGGGGGGGGGGGGCAGGGTCGAAGAGGAATTTTCCAGATTTTGTCTCCCCTAATTGTCTATGGGTTTTGAATCTGGTTTTTTTTCACCTCTCCCAGGACCCAGGGGAAGGGAATGTCCTTAATTGTGGGGCATCGAGACTATGAGGGGCTGGAGAGCAAATCCAGTCTTTCCCTCTCTGGCGTTCTTCAACCTGTTCATACGCGATGAAAACCTCCAGGAAGAGTTGGCAACGCTAAATGGGTGGCCTAATCTGCAACCGAGCCATTGGGGAGGAGGGGAGCAAGGTCGGGGGGGAGGGGATTTAAAGTGTTAAAACAGTTCCAGACAGATTCAATAGAAAGGCCACTAGCAACCCATGAGCTGCCAATTGATAATCTCAGCTACAAACTCAGTCCAAGCTCCTGAAATCTGCTGTTGCACCCACAAGACCCTCCCGCCCACCCCACTACTCCCCGCCTCAAAAGACTACACAGATCTGGGCGGGAACGATAGTTCAGTGGTGGTGATGCTGGACTGGTAATCCAGAGAACATGAGTTCAAGTTCTGAGAATTTGAATTCAGATTTAAAAATTTTTTTTTAAGAAGTAATAAACTTGTAGTAACCAACTGGTTCACCAATGTCCTTTAGGGAAGGAAACCTGCCCACCTTACACCTATGTGACTCCATTCCCACACCAACGTGGTCAACTCTTAACTGCCCTCTGAAGCGGCCTAGCGAGCCCCCTCAGTCGTAACGAACAGAAGGCCCACCACCACCTTCTCAGGGCAACTAGGGACGGGCAATAAATGCCGGGCCTTGCCAGCGACGCCCACATCCCGAGAAATGAATTTTTAAAAAAACTATCCCAGTCAGCGTACATGTTTCTTTCTCAGAAGCCTCTTGACGGGAACAGGGAGGGGGGAGGTTGTGCAGAGGCACGAGGTTTCCTGGCAGTTACTATAAACAGAAATGGTGCAGTGAAGCCACAGCGAGGAGGCAGCAGTCACAGGGAGCGAGCAACGAGGGAAACACCGTTTTAACCGTCACACACTCCTCCGATATTTAAATGCCAGGGTCCTCTCCAGCATTCCCAATCCCTAAAGGGAGCAAAACTCCTGATGTGTCGGTCAGTCACCAACAAGAAAATCACGGCATTTTGACTGCGTGATGAGTCGCTGGATCAAAACTTGTCTTCCTTCCTCGATATCCCTCCTCAATTTCGCCCCTCGTCCCGAAGCAGCTAGCACCGCTCCCGAGTGTGGTTTCACAAGCCCCCTCTCCCCGCCTCCGGGGTCCTCCAGTTCCTCACCCAGGTACCCATCCTTCATGGCTTTTCCCCTTCCTCTGAGGAGATGAGGAGAAATGAGGAGGGTGCTGAACCTGTGGAATTCTCTACCACAGAAGTCAGTGGAGGCCAAGTCATTAGATGTATTCAAGAAGGAGATGGATATATTTCTTAATGCTAAAGGGGTCAAGGGATATGGGGAAAAAGCGGGAACAGGGTACTGAGTTAGACGATCAACCTTGATCATTTTGAATGGCGGAGCAGGCCCGAAGGGCCGAATGGCCTACTCTTGCTGCTATTTTCTATGTTTCAATGGCTTGACAGTACAAGGTTATACAACTGTGGTAGGCATCACAGGCAAACCCATTCCAGCCTTCAGCCAAACACCACACTTGCAGGGGTCACTGGACAGCTATAAGGAGCATGAACTCTGGCTGACTCCCCCACTCACCCCCCCCCCCCCAAGATATGGGCAATGAGGACAATTGTAGATGGGGTGAGGAGGAAGGAGAAAAAGGGGGAGAGGGAGGGGAAAAGGGGGAGGGAGCGAGAAGGGGGAAAAGGGGGAGGGGCCAAGGAGGAAGGAGAAAAGGGGGAGGGGGCCGAGGAGGAAGGGGGAAAGGGAAAGGGAAGGGGAGCGAGGAGGAAGGGGAAAAGGGAAGGGGAGCGAGGAGGAAGGGGAAAGGGGGAGGGGGCCGAGGAGGAAGGGGAAATGGGGGAGGGGCCGAGGAAGAAGGGGAAAAGGGGATGGGGGCCGAGGAGGAAGGGGGAAAGGGGGAGGGCCGAGGAGGAAGGGGAAAAGGGGGAGGGGGCCGAGGAGGAAGGGGAAAAGGGGGAGGGGGCCGAGGAGGAAGGGGAAAAGGGGAAGGGGGCCGAGGAGGAAGGGGAAATGGGGGAGGGGCCGAGGAGGATGGGGGAAAGTGGGAGGGGAGCAAGGAGGAAGGGGAAAAGGGGGAGGGGCCGAGGAGGAAGGGGGAAAGGGGAAGGGCCAAGGAGGAAGGGGAAATGGGGGAGGGGGCCGAGGAGGAAGGGGGAAAGGGGGAGGGGCCGAGGAGGAAGGGGGAAAGGGGGAGGGGGCCGAGGAGGAAGGGGAAATGGGGGAGGGGCCGAGGAGGATGGGGGAAAGTGGGAGGGGAGCAAAGAGGAAGGGGAAAGGGGGAGGGGCCGAGGAGGATTGCGGAAGGGGGAGGGGAGCGAGGAGGAAGGGGAAAAAGGGGGAGGGGAGCGAGGAGGAAGGGGAAAAGGGGAAGGGGAGCGAGGAGGAAGGGGGAAAGGGGAAGGGGAGCGAGGAGGAAGGGGGAAAGGGGGAGGAGGGGCGAGGAGGGAAGGGGAAAAGGGGGAGGGGAGCGAGGAGGAAGGGAAAAGGGGGAGTGGGCAAGGAGGAAGGGGAAAGGGGGAGTGGGCGAGGAGGAAGGGGAAAAGGAGGAGGGGAGCGCGGAGGAAGGGGAAAAGAGGACGATTTTTATCACAATCAGTCATCGTACCTGACAACCAAGCCTGAGGCTCCCCGAGAAAAGTTTGTTTTAAAAGTTTCTTGCAATACCCATGGATTCATATAACCAGGAGAACAAGGGCTGGAGAAAGGATTACTGGGGCCAGAAGCTGCAAAATGCACTGGTAACCAACGGACATTCTGCATTCGCACGTACATCACCTCTCTGTTCAGCACGGCAGTGTGATTCTCTCTCTCCCTCTCTCTCTCTCTCTCTGTCTGTCTGTCTCTCTCGCGCCCGCCCTGCCTCTCTCTCACCACCTCTGTCTCTGTCTCCCTTGCCCTCCATCTCTCTTCCCCATTCCCCACCCTCCCCATCTCCCTCAACTTTCATTCACCACAGAAATGGTTTCACTGAGGCCAGCCTGACTCGACAGATACTGAATAAGCAGAAACTAGAGAGAATGCTGCTGCAGAATGACAGGATGTGATCCGACCCAGGGTGCCTCGCAGTCAGTCACCAGTTGCTGCCGTCCTTTACTGTTGCGTTTTTAAGGATGCAAAGTTTTCCCAGTAACTTCTAAGGCCCTTTTCCCTCTGCTTCCCACCCCAGCCGACAGCCGGAGCTTCCAACCTCGCTGTTGGGATCGGTGGAGTGCATGGGCCGGGCTCCTGACACGCGGATCTCGGACAGTCGGCAGCAGAAACTTGCTCGATTCAACAAGGCCGCCCGCCGTAGAAGGCCCAGGTGGGCAGCAGGACACTCGCAACATCGGGAGCAACCCGACACTGGCCCCCGGCAAACCCGCAGTCAGTGCACCTTCACTGGGTCGCCTGTATCTCAAGCCACAGGTTAAACATCTCAGCATCAAACATCGAATTCAAGGAATTGAAAGTCCCTGTATTTATATAGTGCCTTTCACATCCTCAGGACGCCTCAAAGCGATTTACAGCCGGTGAGTTAATTTTTGAAGTGTAGTCACTGTTGTAGTGTAGGGAAACAGGCAGCCAAATTTCCGCACAGCAAGATCCCACAAACTGCCATGAGATAAATGATCAGATAATCTGTTTTTTAGTGATGTTAGTTGAGGGGTGAATGTTGGCCAGGACACCCGGGAGAACTCCCCTGCTCTTCTTCCAATAGTGACTTGGGATCTTTTACATCCACCTGAGAGGGCAGACGGGGCCTCGGTTTAATGTCTCACCTGAAAGACGGCACCTCCGACAGTGCGGCACACCCTCAGGACTGCACTGGGCCGAGATTTTGTGCTCAAGTCTCCGGAGTGGGACTTGAACCCACGAGCTTCAGGTGAGAGAGCTGAGACTTTGCCACGGCTGAGATATGACGTAGAAACACCAGCTGCCAACTAACCGTTAGAATTCCCAGCTCAATTTCAAGAGCGGACCGTCAGGAAGCAGAGTCACGTCCCCAGGCCTAGGCCAGCTGTGGATTGTAGCCCGCGTGGGCCCCACAGTTTGCGCTCCGTGTAAAGCCCGCCGCCCGCATTGTGTCAGCGGGAAACCCGAACTCTTACCGTGCACCTTATTCGCAACCACGGCCGCAGCCTCCACCAGGGAGTTGTTGGGATTCAGCGACGGGTAGCGGCCAACGATGAGCTCCACGGCCTGCAGCACGGCCGCCAGCCTCTCCCGAACCAGCTCCTGATCCACGGGGACATTGGCTGAAAGAGGAAAACACGCCCGTTGGTCACTAGGGGGCGGTGCAGTGGGGGGGGGCAGCAAAGCGGGCACCGCGCAGACGGTATGGCAAACCCCCGCCCCTCCCCCTCCCCCACACCCCCCACCCCTCCCCCCGCCCCCCCACACCCCCCGCCCCTCCCCCAACCCCGCCCCCGCACCCCCCGCCCCTCCCCCACACCCCTCCGCCCCTCCCCCACACCCCTCCCCCCGCAACCCCCCGCCCCTCCCCCACACCCCACCCCCCGCCCCTCCCCCTCCCCCACACCCCCACCCCTCCCCCGCCCCCCCGCCCCGCCCCCGCACCCCCGCCCCTCCCCCACACCCCTCCGCCCCTCCCCCCGCAACCCCCCGCCCCTCCCCCACACCCCTCCGCCCCTCCCCCACACCCCTCCCCCCGCAACCCCCCGCCCCTCCCCCACACACCGCCGCCCCTTGGGCGAGGTGGCAGAGCGGGACCTGGAGCCACATCCCAGCTCTCCGGGAGAGGCCGGTGGGAGGGAGGGAGGGGCGGGGAAGGAAAACCTCTGGGAGGTTACCAGAGGCCCTGGGCATCGTGCGGACAACTTACAGACTCGGGACAACATTGTATTTTTGATAACAAGAGGTGAAAATAATAAAAGGCTCGTTTCGGGCTCTCCTCTTTCCCCTCCAGTTCTCACTGGTCGTCTCTTGGACACGTTCAGGGAGAGCGCACTGCACAACCTGCTCTGCCCTATTCTGGGTCAGGCACTACATGGAGCAGGTCCCAGAGCAGATTCATCTTCCAAATGCGTCTCCCAAAATACTGCAGAGAAGGTCGGGGGGGGTGGTGGGAAGGTGCGGAGAGCTGCGAACTGGAATCGCTCTTCAGTGCTGTTTCCCGATATAACCCCTCTCTACCCGTGGTGACTACCTTAACCGGGCATTAAAACACCAATTTGCATTTATATAGCACCTTTAACATAGTAAAACATCCCAAGGCGTAATCAGACAAAATGTGACACTGAGCCACATGAGATATTAGGACAGGTGACCAAAAGCTTGGTCAAAGAGGTAGGTTTTAAGGGAAGTCTGAAAGGGGCAGAGAGAGACGGAGGGGTTTAGTGCGGGGGAGTTCCAGAGCTGAAGTCATGGCCGCCAATGTTGGAGTGAAGGATATGGGGGATACGCAAGAGGCCAGAATTAGAGGAGTGCAGAGATCTCGGAGGGTTGTAGGGCTGGAGGAAGTTCCAGAGATAGGGAGGGGCGAGGCCATGGAGGGATTTGAACACGAGGATGAGGATTTTAAAATCGAGGCATTGCCGGACTGGGAGCCAGTGTAGGTCAGTGAGCACCGGGGGTGATGGGTGAACGGGACTTGGTGCGAGTTGGGATACGGGCGAATTTTGGATGAGCTCAAGTTTACGGAGGGTGCAAGATTGGAGGCTGGCCAGGAGAACATTGGAATAGTCGAGTCTAGAGGCAACAAGACAAAAACATGTCAAGTAATCCAGTAAAAATGTGAACAATGAAAACCAAATAAGAATAATGACAGCATCTGACAGAAAGCATTGAGACACAACTCGCTGGGAGCGACTCACGTCACTCGCCTGCAGTTTGTACTTAGCCTGTGTTGTTACTATATTCACAGGTATATCAGTAATGTCATAGGTCACTGACGTACCAGCCACAGGTTCGTTTAAGTCAAGAAAGTACCATTTGCAAGTTCGGCCTGCCAGTGTTAACAGGCCTGTACGACGTCATTCACCGCAGCTCTTAGTCAGTCTCAAATAAAGAGTTTCAAGACGTTCGATTGTGATAACTTGCTTTAAAAATTATAATTAGACAATTTCAGTGCAATTTTTCATTCCATGACATACACAGGTCTGTCACTGTATAACACTGGGGTACAGTACTGGTGGGTCCAGGTCTGTCACTGTATAACACTGGGGTACAGTACTGGTGGGTCCAGGTCTGTCACTGTATAACACTGGGGTACAGTACTGGTGGGTACAGGTCTGTCACTGTATAACACTGGGGTACAGTACTGGTGGGTACAGGTCTGTCACTGTATAACACTGGGGTACAGTACTGGTAGGCACAGGTCTGTCCACCAGTACTGTACCCCAGTGTTATACAGTGACAGACCTGTACCCACCAGTACTGTACCCCAGTGTTACACAGTGACAGACCTGTACTGTACCCCAGTGTTATACAGTGACAGACCTGGACCCACCAGTACTGTACCCCAGTGTTATACAGTGACAGACCTGGACCCACCAGTACTGTACCCCAGTGTTATACAGTGACAGACCTGTACTGTACCCCAGTGTTATACAGTGACAGACCTGTACTGTACCCCAGTGTTATACAGTGACAGACCTGGACCCACCTGTACTGTACCCCAGTGTTACACAGTGACAGACCTGTACCCCCCAGTGCATCAATCAATACTCCTTCAAATCACAACCCAATTATGGAACGACTGAATCTGTCACTGTTCTGCTGGATGTTTTTCACAGTTGAAATGGACACAGTAGAAACGTTTCACTCAATGTTAACCCCTCATCGAAACCACCGCACTAACACTGTGTGACAGCCCGGAGCAGGACCTACCTTCGATGAGAAGTGCGTCTTTAAACAGACCCAGGGTAGCTGCGAATTCCCTGACCAGCGCCGTCAGCTGAGAGGTCCCTCCTGGACCACATGTCTCCCAAGCCCCAGGAGGCGGCTGTTGATCACTGGCAATCTTCCCCAAGCTCCCATCCATGGCCTTCCACTATTCCAGTCCAGGAGAGAGTCAGAGAGTCACATCAGCAGTGGGAGGGAAGAGAAGAAACACATCCAGAGGTGGAGTCCTCAGTCCTGGAACATCTTGCCTACAATTCCCAGATCCATTGAAAGTTCCTCAGTCCCAAAGTCATGAGCAAGTCCCACCTTGAACAGATCCTCCTTCACCTGTTCCTTACTTCAAGTCTTCAGAGCTTATGCAACGTTTAAAATATTAAATATCATCACATAAAAACTCAACACTTCCACATCAAAAATAGTTTTGGTTTCATTTAAGGGCCATTGGATTTTCTCTTACACCTGCCAAAACTTTTCTAAAGTTTCAGTCACTGTTTGTTTTATTTTGTCACGGCGCCTTTCTTCAACAGAACCTGTCCAAGAGTTTTTAAAAACTAAGTTTCATTCACCTGGAGCACTTGGCAAGGTTTAAACTCCCTCAAGCCTCACCCTCTGATTTAATCCTCATTCATTCATTCATTCATTCCCCTCCTTTACTGTCTGAACCACTGGCATCAGCTTTGGGACAAGTTGCAGACTCGCATTCCCCACGTATCCGCAGACAGCAGCAATTCCGCACTTTGCACAACCCACACCCCTCCTTTCAGGGTGTTTAAAGGGAAAGGTGCGTCCCCGCACATGGAGCCGACACAAAATGCTACTGAGAGCACGGCTGCCCCCTGCTGTCCGGCTGCAGCATCTTCCGACCGTTTCCTTCTTCCAGAGGGTCACCTGTAACCATTGCTCAGTCTTTATTGTGCAAAGTCTCCAATACTTTAATGTTCTTGGATTAAAGGGGGCATTACAATGTGGGGGGTTCAGTGCCCCTGGGCTCCGGAGGAGGAAAATCAGCCGGGACCCCTACTCCCAATCACTATCCAATCACCCCATGCCGGAAAGTCCGTGTGCAAATGTCTCTCGGGGTTCCCAACCCTCCAGGATTGTCCTGGAGTCTCCGGCAATTAAAGATTAATCTCCAGGACACTGCCGCGAGCAAACTGGGTGAAAACTCATAGGGGCATTAAAACAAAATTGTGTTTTTATTCATTTTCTTTGAACTTTCGTTTATTAGTTATAAAAATATCGGATCGGAGTGGAGGGGGGCGGAGAAAGGCTGTTTGACTGACAGTCGAGAATCATCCAATCGGGTAACAAAGAGCCTGTTCGCTTTCCGATTGGCCGTGGGAAGGCGGGGCTCCGCGAGGATTGGGCGTGTCGGGCAACCAATGGCGGGAACCTGGGGGGGTGAGAGGTCATGCGACGAAAGCTCCAGGAATATATCCAACCAGAGTTGGCAACCCTAACGGTTGTGATCAGATTATATAAATGGGGTAGAGCGTGCCGGAGTGAAGGGTAATGAGAAACTTGTGCGAGGCAGTGTTTGTGTCACAGAGTACTGTGTGCAGTTCTATAGAAAGGCCATTAAAGCCATTGAGAGCAAGAAAGAGGCTGTTTCCAGTGACTGGGGGCTCTCGAATGAGAAGGTATTGATATAAGATTAAAGGTGAGAGATTAAGGACAGAGAGCAGGAGAAAATTTCTTCACACAGAAGGCTGTGGAATGCACGACCGGAGTTAGTGATTGAAGCAGAGACCGTCAACACTTAAGAATGGGTCAGATAGCCGGCTGAGGAAAAGGGGAATACAGGGATATGGGAACGTGGCGGGTACATGGGATTAGCACACTGCTTGTCTAGAGGATAAACACCAACATGGACTGATTGGGCCGAATGGCCTGTTTCCATGTTGTAATTATATATCATTCTACGTGGAGCGTACAACATGTATTCGCCAGGGATGGGCAACTATAGTTATGAGGAGAGTCTTGAGGTACTGGGACTGTCTCCACTGGAACTCAGTAGGTCAAGAGGAAATTTAATAGACTGTTTTTAAATTATGATGGGTTTTGAGAGAGTGAATAGGGAAAGATTTCTTCCTCCCCCCGGATGTGGAGAAAATTATGAGGGTTCGTCATTTTAAAATGATCACTGAGAGAGTGAGCGAGGGGTCAGGAGACATTTTTTTTTCATAGAGGAGATTGTTGGAGCTTGTGTAGATAGATTGAGGGATATGGGGAGAGAAGGTGGGTAGGTGGGATTGGGGGATATGGGGAGAGAAGGTGGGAAGATGGGATTGAGGGATATGGGGTGAGAAGGTGGGAAGATGGGATTGAGGGATATGGGGAGAGAAGGTGGGTAGGTGGGATTGGGGGATATGGGGAGAAGGTGGGAAGATGGGATTGAGGGATATGGGGAGAAGGTGGGAAGATGGGATTGAGGGATATGGGGTGAAGGTGGGTAGGTGGGATTGAGGGATATGGGGTGAAGGTGGGTAGGTGGGATTGAGGGATATGGGGTGAAGGTGGGAAGATGGGATTGAGGGATATGGGGAGAGAAGGTGGGAAGATGGGATTGAGGGATATGGGGTGAAGGTGAGTAGGTGGGATTGAGGGATATGGGGTGAAGGTGAGTAGGTGGGATTGAGGGATATGGGGTGAAGGTGGGTAGGTGGGATTGAGGGATATGGGGTGAAGGTGGGTAGGTGGGATTAGGGATATGGGGTGAAGGTGGGTAGGTGGGATTGGGGGAAATGGGGAGAAGGTGAGTAGGTGGGATTGAGGGATATGGTGAGAAGGTAGGTAGGTGGGATTGGGGGTATGGGATGAAGGTGGGTAGGTGGGATTGGGGGTATGGGATGAAGGTGGGTAGGTGGGACTGGGAGCATGGGGTGAAGGTGGGTAGGTGGGATTGGGGGATATGGGATGAAGGTGGGTAGGTGGGATTGAGGGATATGGTGAGAAGGTGGGTAGGTGGAATAATCTGTCAAATATTGATGGGTTTGTTGAGCCAAATGGATCTTCCTGATCCTATAAACTGCTCTGATCACTGTTCACTCCCGACCGTAAGGAGTTGCAGAGATTGACTGGGTGGCATCAGACATTCCACAAGTTCCTGCTTATAATTAGGAGGGTGGCAGCAATAGGAGAGGAGGCAGTCTGTTTGAGACTGGAGGTTATTCCCAGGTTATGTACAATCTGCTGGTAGCAGTGAGACAGTGAGGTGAATGTTATTACACAAGATAATGGCTCACGGGGTTGGGGTAATATATTAGCATGGATAGAGGATTGGTTAACAGACAGAAAACAGAGAGTAGGGATAAACGGGTCATTCTCAGGTTGACAGGCTGTAACTAGTGGGGTGCCGCAAGGATCAGTGCTTGGGCCTCAGCCATTTACAATCTACGTTAATGACTTCCATAAAGGGACCGAGTGTAATGTATCCA
Organism: Heptranchias perlo; assembly: GCF_035084215.1. Classification (NCBI taxonomy): domain Eukaryota; kingdom Metazoa; phylum Chordata; class Chondrichthyes; order Hexanchiformes; family Hexanchidae; genus Heptranchias; species Heptranchias perlo. Next base: position 15,109,478 of record NC_090361.1, read on the forward strand.
AGTTTGCTGACGATACAAAGCTAGGTGGGAAAGTAAGCTGTGAGGAGGACACAAAGAGTCTGCAAAGGGATATAGACAGATTAAGTGAGTGGGCAAGAATGTGGCAGATGGAGTATAATGTGGGGAAATGTGAGGTTATTCACTTTGGTAGGAAGAATAGAAAAACAGAATATTTTTTAAATGGTGAGAAACTATTAAATGTTGGTGTTCAGAGGGATTTGTGTGTCCTTGTACATGAAACACAGAAAGTTAACATGCAGGTACACCAAGCAATTAGGAAGGCAAATGGTATGTTGATCTTTATTGCAAGAGGGTTTGGAGTACAAGAGTAAGGAAGTCTCGCTGCAATTGTACAGGGCTTTGGTGAGACTTCACCTGGAGTACAGTGTACAGTTTTGGTCTCCTTATCTAAGGAAGGATATACTTGCCTTAGAGACGGTGCAACGAAGGTTCACTAGATTGATTCCTGGGACGAGAGGGTTGTCCTATGAGAAGAGATTGAGTAAAATGGGCCTATACTCTGAAGTTTAGAAGAATGAGAGGTGATCTCATTGAAACTTATAAGATTCTGAGAGGACTTGACAGAGTAGATGCTGAGAGGTTGTTTCCCCTGGCTGGTGAGTCTAGAACTAGGGGACATAGTCTCAGGATAAGGGGTCGGCCACTTAGGACTGAGATGAGGAGAAATTTCTTCACTCAGAGGGTTGTGAATCTTTGGAATTCTCTACTCCAGAGGGCTGTGGATGCTCAGTCGTTGAGTATATTCAAAGCTGAGATCGATAGATTTTTGGACTCCAGGGGAATCAAGGGATATGGGGATAGGGCGGAAAAGTGGAGTTGAGGTCAAAGATCAGCCATGATCTTATTGAATGGCGGAGCAGGCTCGAGGGGCCGAATGGCCTACTCCTGCTCCTATTTCTTGTGTTCTTAAGTCACAGAGCCCTCTGCTGGCATCAATAGCTCCAGAAAGTCTTTCTCTGCACAGAAATCAGGTTCATACTGATAAACAACCCGTTTACAATCACAGCAGACATAGGAGCTCAACCTGCCCCTCCCCTAGAAACAGGAGTAGGCCATTCAGCCCCTCGAGCCATTCTATCAAATCATGGCTGATCTGTACCTCAGCTCAATTTACCCGCCTTTGCTTCATATCCCTTGATACCCTTACCCAACAAAAATCTATCGATCTCAGTCTTGAAAGCTCCAATTGTCCCCAGTATCTACAGCGTTTTGGGGAAGAGAATTCCAGATGTCTATCACCCTTTTGTGAAAAAGTGCTTCCTGATTTCCCTCCTAAATGGCCTAGCTCTAATTTTAAGGTTATGCCCCCTTGATCTGGACTCCACCACCAGAGAAAATAGTTTCTCTGAATCTACTTTTATCATTTTTAATGCCTCAATTAGATCATCCCTCAACCTTATAATCTCAGGGGAATACAACCCAAGTCTATGCAACCCGTCCTCATAATTTAACCCTTTTAGCCCCGGTACCATTCTGGTGAATCTGGGCTGCACCCCCTCCAAGGCCAATTTATCCTTCATGAGGTTCAGCGCCCAAAACTCAACAGTCTCCAGATGGGGACACAGAAATACTTGTTAATGGACCAATTTAACAAAGAAAAACATAGACGACGGGCTGGACTCTGATTTTTATCTCTGGAATCAGGCCCTGCCTAGACTGTAGGGTGAAAGACCGCACTGAATAATGACCCACGTATACTGTCGGAGCAGACTCCAGCTAAACCCAAACTAATTTCCACCCCCTCACCCCCCATCTCTCCTGAAGGTGCTGTTTCATGCAGGCTGCAGGCCTGTGAGCATCAGGATCTACAGTGAGAAGGTGGGTAGGTGGGATTGAGGGATGTGGGGAGAAGGTGGGTAGGTGGGATTGAGGGATATGGGGAGAAGGTGTAGGTGGGATTGAGGGATATGGGGAGAAGGTGGGTAGATGTGATTGAGGGATGTGGGGAGAAGGTGGGTAGGTGGGATTGAGGGATATGGGGAGAAGGTGGGTAGGTGGGATTGAGGGATGTGGGGAGAAGGTGGGTAGGTGGGATTGAGGGATATGGGGAGAAGGTGGGTGGGTGGGAGTTATCTGTCAAAATGGGATGGCCTTGTTGGATCTACTGACTTCCTGTTCCTGTAATCTGTTCTCTTCCACGTTCAGTCTGGACAGCAAGGAGTTTGCACAGACTGTTGAATTGGCACCAAATATTGTGGGTGGGAGAGGTTTGGACAAGTTGGAGCTTGTGTAGGGTGGAGCTCGAGATGCCAGTGAGTTTTGAGGCTATGGTTTCAGCAGCAGTGGGGCTGAGGTAGGGCCAGAGGCACGCCGTGGTTTGAGGATTGGAAGTAAGTGTTCAGTGATGGACAGGAACAAGGAGTTTGAAACTCAGCCCAAGGTTAATCAGGCACTGAGGTTATGCACCATCTGGTTCAGCCTCAGTGAGCAGCTGGGAGGGTATGGACCCAGGGTGCTCAGTTATGATGGGAGCCAAATAAGAATTTCTCAATGTTCAACTGAAGGAAGTATTTTTTTTAACATTTGTTCTCAGGATGTGGGCATCGCTGGTAAAGCTGGTATTTATTGGCCGTCCCTCATTGCCCTGAGAAGATGGTGATGGGCCTTCTTCTTTGTAGTTTGATATAGCTGAGGGGCTCGCTAGGCCACTTCAGAGGGCAGTGAAGAGTCAACCACGTTGGTGTGGGACTGGAGTCACATATAGGCCCAGACCGGGAAAGGACAACAGGTATCCTTCTCTAAAGGACATTAGTGAACCAGTTGGGTTTTTATGACAATCCGACAGCTTCATGGTCACTTTTACTGATACCAACTTTTTAAAAAAAATGAATTCAAGTTGTCAAACAAGGGGATTTGAATTCACGTTCACCTGGATCACTGGTCCAGTAATATAACCACTACACTATCGTGCCCTCTTATCCACAGCTTGAGGATGGAGAGGCTGTCTGACCACACGCCAGTAATCTTGGCATCGACGGCGTTGGAGGAGAGGCAGAACATGGTGTCATCAGCCTACATATGAAAACTGATCCTGTTTCCACAACTTCATGTATCGGAGGGACATTGTGTAAATGAGGGAGGGAAGGCGGCCAAGATAGAACTTTAGGGCACTCTAGGGATGACCATGTTGGGGCAAGAGCAGAAACAATTGTGGGCTCTGTTGGGACAAGTAGGAGTGAAACCAGGCAGTGCAGTCCCTGGAGCTGGACCATGGAGGAGATCTGGTGGAGGAGGACAATCATGTTGAATAGGGCTGATAACCCTGGTTGGACATATTCCTGGAGGTTTTTTTTTATTGCCCCTATGATTTTTCTCGCAGCAGTGTCCAGGAGATTAATCTTTCATTCCTGGAGACTCCTGGACAATCCTGGATGATTGGCAACTCTAATGATGAATGGCGCAGAGAGGTCAAGCAGGGCTAACATGCCCTGGTCAGTCACTGCGGACGTTGTTCGAGACTTTGACCAGATTGGGCTCCGTGCTGTGGGCATGATGGAAACCAGATTGAACAGATTGGAAAAAGGAAGTGAAGAGAGATATGAGCATGGAGCTAGGGAACATTCATGGACTCTCAGAGAGGGGAAAGAAAGGATAGAGATGGGACAGTAGCTGGAAAAGATGGAGGAGCAAAGGGTGGGTTTTTAAAGGGGGTGTGGTGTGATGATGGCAGTTTTGAAGGGGAGGGGGATAGGGTTGCCAGCCCTGCAGGATTGTCCTGGAGTCTCCAGGAATTACAGGTTCATCTCCAGGACACTGCTGTGAGCAAACGCCCAGGAGAAAAATCATAGGGACGTTTAAAAAAATTGTTTTTTTTAAATGCTTCTATAAAAATATTGGAGTTGGGGGAAAAAGGCTGTTTGACTGGGTGGGACAGTTGGAGGCTAGAGGTCATGTGATGCAATCTCAAGGAATATGTCCAACCAGAGTTGGCAACCCTCGAGGGGAATGGTGTCTGAGCAAACCACTATGGCCACTTATGACATTGATGAGCAAGGAGAGGTAGATCCGAGTGCTCAGGAGTTGGGTGGGTTGAGGAGGGGAGAAAGCTGAAGGAAAACATATTCCGCACGTGGGGGAATTTGGGGTGCAGGTCTGCACAAAGCAGGAGGTGGAGCTCCCACTCTGCTGCATCATTGCACCCCCAAGGGACCCAAGGTTAATGGAGCTCGAGGCTCACTTTGTGCCTTTCCCCATGTAATCTATTCGGTCTCCTGTCCGAATCTCTCCTTACGTGGCTCGGTATCAAATTTTGTCTGATAATCGCTCCTGTGAAGCGCCTTGGGAGGTTTCACTGTGATACAGGTGCTGGTCCTTGCTGTAATATCAACACAAGCCCATTAGCAGATTGATGGTCCTTCTTGTATATTCTTATCTCCATCCATTCTTTACCTTTATTGGTTGTTCCAGGTTGGCTGCCTTTCCCTGCCTGAAGGTGAGTCTCATTGATCCCAATCCCAATCCCAATCCCTGCAAACTGGGAAACTTTCCCATTCACACCAACCAGAACTTCCTGCACCAGCTGGAGGGCCACGTGACTTGGGAGAGCCAATGAGATGAGACCATCGGTTCGGGGGGGGGGGGGCGGGGCCAGCGTGACCCGGAACCGAATGATTTTTAAAATAAGAAAGTGTTTCCAACTGGCAGAGAGAGAGGGGGCGGGAAATAGGGGGGAAAATAGGGGGGAAAATAGGGGGAAAAAGGGGGAAAATCCGAGAGAAATAAAGGGCGGGGGAAGGAAAATACAGAGGGCGGGTTAAAGAGAGGTCAGTGACCCGGATACAGACTGTGGGAACCGGGCGGAAGAGAAGAGAAAAACAGAGCGGAGCCCAGAGACTGGACAGGTAATAGGGTGAGTATTAATAGTACAGGGGGTTAGTATTAATAGTACAGGGGGTGAGTATTAATAGTACAGGGGGTGAGTATTAATAGTACAGGGGGTGAGTATTAATAGTACAGGGGGTGAGTATTAATAGTACAGGGGGTTAGTATTAATAGTACAGGGGGTGAGTATTAATAGTACAGGGGGTGAGTATTAATAGTACAGGGGGTGAGTATTAATAGTACAGGGGGTTAGTATTAATAGTACAGGGGGTGAGTATTAATAGTACAGGGGGTTAGTATTAATAGTACAGGGGGTTAGTATTAATAGTACAGGGGGTTAGTATTAATAGTACAGGGGGGTTAGTATTAATAGTACAGGGGGTTAGTATTAATAGTACAGGGGGTGAGTATTAATAGTACAGGGGGTGAGTATTAATAGTACAGGGGGTGAGTATTAATAGTACAGGGGGTGAGTATTAATAGTACAGGGGGTGAGTATTAATAGTACAGGGGGTGAGTATTAATAGTACAGGGGGTGAGTATTAATAGTACAGGGGGTGAGTATTAATAGTACAGGGGGTTAGTATTAATAGTACAGGGGGTGAGTATTAATAGTACAGGGGGTTAGTATTAATAGTACAGGGGGTGAGTATTAATAGTACAGGGGGTTAGTATTAATAGTACAGGGGGTGAGTATTAATAGTACAGGGGGTTAGTATTAATAGTACAGGGGGTTAGTATTAATAGTACAGGGGGGTTAGTATTAATAGTACAGGGGGGTTAGTATTAATAGTACAGGGGGTTAGTATTAATAGTACAGGGGGTTAGTATTAATAGTACAGGGGGTTAGTATTAATAGTACATGGGGTTAGTATTAATAGTACAGGGGGTGAGTATTAATAGTACAGGGGGTGAGTATTAATAGTACAGGGGGTGAGTATTAATAGTACAGGGGGTTAGTATTAATAGTACAGGGGGTGAGTATTAATAGTACAGGGGGTTAGTATTAATAGTACAGGGGGTTAGTATTAATAGTACAGGGGGTTAGTATTAATAGTACAGGGGGTTAGTATTAATAGTACAGGGGGTTAGTATTAATAGTACAGGGGGTTAGTATTAATAGTACAGGGGGTGAGTATTAATAGTACAGGGGGTGAGTATTAATAGTACAGGGGGTTAGTATTAATAGTACAGGGGGGTGAGTATTAATAGTACAGGGGGTTAGTATTAATAGTACAGGGGGGTGAGTATTAATAGTACAGGGGGGGGGGTGAGTACTAATAGTACAGGGGGGGGGTGAGTACTAATAGTACAGGGGGGGGTGAGTACTAATAGTACAGGGGGGGGTGAGTACTAATAGTACAGGGGGGGGTGAGTACTAATAGTACAGGGGGTGGGGTGAGTACTAATAGTACAGGGGGTGGGGTGAGTACTAATAGTACAGGGGGTGGGGTGAGTACTAATAGTACAGGGGGTGGGGTGAGTACTAATAGTACAGGGGGGGGGGTGAGTACTAATAGTACAGGGGGGGGGTGAGTACTAATAGTACAGGGGGGGGTGAGTACTAATAGTACAGGGGGGGGTGAGTACTAATAGTACAGGGGGGGGGTGAGTACTAATAGTACAGGGGGGGGGTGAGTACTAATAGTACAGGGGGGGGGTGAGTACTAATAGTACAGGGGGGGGGGTGAGTACTAATAGTACAGGGGGGGGGGTGAGTACTAATAGTACGGGGGGGGGGTGAGTACTAATAGTACTAGAGGGTTATTACTGATTGATTGCAGACGGGGATAGTAATAATAGTACAGGGTGTAGTAAAACTGCAGTCCTAAAAGAAGGTGCACCTATTAATGTGTAGGGCGGAGGGGGGAAACATTTACTTTTCAGTCCCACTGATTAGTTTGCTGAATCTCTCTCTCTCTCTCTCTCTCTCTCTCTAGCTGTCAGTCGGGGGAGAGTGAATCACACTGGGCCCCTACAGCCCCCTGCAGTAACCTGTGTCCAAACCAGCAGAGTGTAGAGGAGAGAATTGGTGATTGCTCTGTGTTAATGTGAGTTATGGAGTAATGTAATAACATGAAAACTAACAGTTTGAGGGGGGAGGCACCCTCCACCTTGTAGCTCCTTTATATTTTGAATTCACTCGCTGGGGCATCAGTCGCACTGCGCTGCCCCTCCAAGTCGCAATTCTTCCTGTGTGAGAATCCAGTGAGTGTCGGCCTGATACTTAACTGGGATGCTGTGTAATTATAAACGATGACCACACATGCCGATTTCCAAATCCCCATGATGAAGATGGAGATCAGGAAGACAGACTCATATTTTATATAGCACATTATCGCATCTCACAGCCTCATGCAATAAAGCAGATTTTGAAGTGTAGCCACTGTTGTTACTTAGGGAAATGCAGCAGTTAATTTTCACACAAACAGCAAATGAGACAAATGACCATTTAATCTGTTTTTAGTAGTGTTGTTTGAGGGATAATTATTGACCAGGACACTGGGGAGAACTCCCCCACTCTTCGAATAGCGGCGTGGGATCTTTTACATCCGTCAGAACGGGCGAACAAAGCTTCGGTTTAACGTCCCATTCGAAGGACGGCACCTCCGACGGTGCGGCACTCCCTCAGTACTGCGCTGGAGTGTCAGCCTAGATTATGTGTTCAAGATAGTGAGAGTTAGACAAGGAGGCATAGGTTCAAACTCGTACAAGGCCAATTTGGGACTGATATCAGGAAGTTCATAAAACGGTTGGATGCAGTGACGGGGTGATCTGTGAGGTCTTTCTGGTTGGATATATCACATGGCTTTCCTCATCCGTTCAGTCTTGCGATGCTTCACCGTTGTTTTGTTTTTGTGTTTCCAAAGACCGCCATGGACACTCGTTTCACCAGGGGCAAGTCGGCCATCCTGGAGCGATCGATCACTCGCCCGAAGACCGAGGTCAGCCTGAGCGCCTTCGCCCTGCTCTTCTCCGAGATCGTGCAGTACTGCCAGAACCGGGTGTACTCCGTGTCCGAGCTCCAGAACAAGCTGTCGGAGCTGGGCCAGCAGGTGGGCGTGCGCATCCTCGACGTGCTGGTGATGCGGGAGAAGAACGGCAAGCGCGAGACCAAGGTCATCAACGTGCTGCTCTTCATCAAGGTCAGCGTGTGGAAGGCCCTGTTCGGCAAGGAGGCGGACAAGCTGGAGCAGGCCAACGACGACGACAAGACCTACTACATCATCGAGAAGGAGCCGCTCATCAACGCCTACATCTCCGTGCCCAAGGAGAACAGCACGCTGAACTGTGCCTCCTTCACGGCCGGGGTGGTAGAGGCCATCCTCTCCTACAGTGGCTTTCCTGCCAAGGTGACTGCCCACTGGCACAAGGGCACCACCTTGATGATCAAGTTCGACGAATCAGTCATTGCACGCGACAAAGCTTTGGACGGACGATAAAATGTTCTATTTATGTTTGCATCACTTTGGCATGTGTGGGGACATCACCCCGTCACTTTTTTTCTCACTGATTTCCCCGCTCCCTCCACTGCTTCCCAAAGACCTGAAACCAGTTCCCCTCTACTGCAATCTTGCAGAGTTGAGATGACCTGTTTGCACCCTCGCCCGCTCCCCCGCTCCCCCGCTCCCCCGCTCCCCGCTCCCCCGCTCCCCCGCTTCCCCGCTCCCCGCCGTTCTCAGCCCTCGTTGACCATTCCACGTGTGCAAGATTCATCTCTGCTTGTGTTGTTTGACTGGCGCTCTTCCTGACTCTGTCCTGCAGCAGAATCCTGGTGTTCTGGGACTTCGCTGCTGTAGGCAGCCCCCGAATAACTATAGACCCCCCGCCCCCCACCCCCTCCCCAATGGCTGGTATTAATTATCTGAAGTTGTATCTGAAAGTTAGCAGAATTAGACATTTTATAAAACGAATGAGCTGTAGAATCCAGGCCCCAGTGATGGGGGGGAAAGTCTCTCCTGGCTGTGGGGCTTCCACGAGAAATAAGCCAGGAACAATCTCCATCCAGGTATTAGTTGGCACGGGGCAACAGCACAAATTCATTGTAAATCTCACTGAGGGGGACCACAGTAAAGGTGGTGTGGGAAATGGAACAATGTCAGCAGTACGGTAAGGGCTGCTCTTCTGAGGTTGGGACAGCCAGATCCTCAAATATTCTTTTTTTTTGTGCCCATGATTTCTGGGTCACGTGAGTTTGAAGCCATCTGCAGCCTTCTCCCTAGCCTCCGCTGGGAAAAGGTGCCATCCTCGCCCGCCTTCCACACCTCCGGTTCCCAGTGCTCGAAGATTCCGCTGGTGACACTTCCTGAACCTCACTATGTACATTTCCCCAGGTGGAACTCCTTGGGCTGGTGCCTGGGAGAGAGGCAGCAACTTTTACGGGTGATAAACTGAGGGGGTGGGGGAGGGGGAGCTTTACTCTGTATCTAACCCGTGCTGTACCTGACCTGGGAGTGTTTGATGGGACAGTGTAGAGGGAGCTTTACTCTGTATCTAACTCTGTATCTAACCCTGTACCTGACCTGGGAGTGTTTGATGGGACGGTGTAGAGGGAGCTTTACTCTGTATCTAACCCTGTACCTGACCTGGGAGTGTTTGATGGGACAGTGTAGAGGGAGCTTTACTCTGTATCTAACCCTGTACCTGACCTGGGAGTGTTTGATGGGACAGTGTAGAGGGAGCTTTACTCCGTTTCTAACCCGTGCTGTACCTGACCTGGGAGTGTTTGATGGGACAGTGTAGAGGGAGCTTTACTCTGTATCTAACCCGTGCTGTACCTGACCTGGGAGTGTTTGATGGGACGGTGTAGAGGGAGCTTTACTCTGTATCTAACCCTGTACCTGACCTGGGAGTGTTTGATGGGACAGTGTAGAGGGAGCTTTACTCTGTATCTAACCCTGTACCTGACCTGGGAGTGTTTGATGGGACAGTGTAGAGGGAGCTTTACTCTGTATCTAACCCGTGCTGTACCTGACCTGGGAGTGTTTGATGCTGACACTGGGTGCCTGAAATCACTCACATTTGACCAAAAAATTTACACAACAGTTTTGTAAATACTATACAGCTGTTATGTGCCCGCATTGGGGTTTGTTTTTTGCTCCCCTGCCGAGACAGTTAGTTTGTCCGTTCTCTGTGTGAAGTTACATTCTATTACTTGAACCCAGCTGCAGCAAAAATGGGACTAGGAGCAAATGTGTATATTGTTCGGATAAAATTGTTACAAAATTAATTTATGTTAAGAGAATGCATTTTTCCAGAATTTGTGAGATAAAATGAGTGTAGCCAGTGCAGAACTGGCTGCTTGCTTTTGATCCAGCCCTGTGTACTGGACTGAAGGTCCTACCCTGCACTGAGCAGGAGCTGGACCGATCAGCAGTGAAACTATTTGTGGTGCTTCCTATTCCAGCCTCTAGTTCTCGCACATATTCTGTGTGTCTCGCGGTGTGTGTGTGTCTGTCTCTGTGATAAATATTGACCAGGACACCGGAGAGAACTCCTCTGCTCTTCTTCAGAATAGTGCCATGGGGTCTTTTATGTCCACCTGAGAGGGCAGAGGGGGCCTCGGTTTAACGTCTCATCTGAAAGACCGTGAGGCGAGCACTGCTGGAGCTATTTATACTGCTCCGAGTGTCACACTTGGATATCGCCCTTTTCTATATGTGAACCTTGTGTCACACCAAGGCACTGCAATCTACAAAGAAACTGCTCCAGCAACAGAAAATACTTTAGAACTCAATACCTGCAGCTTATAATTGACTTTGAAAAGAAAGTCAGCCTGACCTCTAATTGACCCAACCCTCCACTAAAGCAGACAGCATCCAATTGATTCTGACCAGTTGCATCAACGCAGCTACACTTTAACAGCGGAATAATACAGTGGGGTTTGTACGTATAACATCTCTGTCCTTACAACACAGCAAGTCCTCTAACCGGGAGCAGTGCCACGAGAGGTCTGCTAACATTGCAATAGGAGAAAGGTCATTATAAGGGCTTGTGTGTTGTACAGCTCTAGGTCCTGAGCTCACACTTACAGTCCGATCCTACAATTACTGACCAGTAGGGTGGAAATTTTACTTCAGCTGTGTCAAAACGAGTTCTCTCATAATGGAGCAGTTTCTCCTTTCCCCTGCCCTCTATTGTTGCTGGGCACAGTTCCATGAGTGCCCTCTTGTACCTCACCCAACTGCCCATTTCTTCATGCGCGAGCCCTGGCTGCTGGTCCACCAACGTCTTGATTTAAAAATTTTTATCCTCGTGTTCAGATCCCTCCATGACCTCGCCCCTCCCTCTCTCTCTAACCTCCTTCAGCCCTACAACCCTCCGAGAACTCCACGTTCTTCTGACTAAACTTCGCCACCTCTCTTGCCCCTCCTTTAAGATGCTCCTTAAAACCTACCTCTTCGGCCAAGCTTTTAGTCACCTATCTTAATATCTCCTTATTTGACTAGGTCTCAATTTTCGCCTGATTACTCTCCTGTGAAGCGCCTTGGGGTCGTTTTACTACGTTAAAGGCGCTAGTTGTTGTAGACAGTGAGTAGTAACGAGCTCTCCGACCGTTCGCAATCTCAACGTCCTATTTGACCCTGAGCTGAGCTCCCGACCTTACATCCTCCATCACCTAAAGCGCTTACTTCCACCTCCGTAATATCAGCCTTCTCTGTCCCTGCCTCAACTCATCTGCTGAAACCCTCATCCATGCCTTTGTTACCTCTAGACTTGACTGCATAAGAACTAGGAGCAGGAGTAGGCCATACGGCCCCTCGAGCCTGCTCCACCATTCAATAAGATCATGGCTGATCTTTGGCCTCAACTCGACTTTCCCACCCGATCCCCAGTGGACTATTCCAATGCTCTCCTGGCCGGCCTCCCACCTACCACCCTCTGTAAACTTGAACTCATCCAAAACTCTGCTGCCAGTATCCTAACTCACACCAAGCCCCATTATCCCATCACCCCTGTGCTCGATGACCTACATTGGCTCCTGGTCTGGCAACACCTCAATTTTTAAAATTCTCATCCTTGTGTTCAAATCCCTCCATGGCCTCGCCCCTCCCTATCTCTGTAACCTCCTCCAGCTCTACAACCCTCCGAGATCTCTGCGCTCCTCCAATTCTTGCCTCTTGCCCATCCCTGAATTCCTTCGCTCCACTATTGGCGGCCGTGCATTCAGCTGTCTAGGCCCCAAGCTCTAGAATTCCCTCCCTAAATTCCGCCTCTCTACCTCTCCTCCTTAAAACCTACCTCTTTGACCAAGCATTTGGTCACCTGTCCCAATTTTGTTTGATAGCACTCCTGTGAGGCGCCTTGGGAGATTCTCCTACGTTAAAGGCGCTATATAAATGCAAGTTGCTGTTGTTGGAAGACGTTGCAAGCTGAGCCTGGTCCTGTTATATCTGACATCCACACTTGCTCTGTATGCCAGTGACCCAGTTCCACAGCGGAATGCATAATTTACAGTATTCCTATTGTCAACCATGTTGGTGATGGCTGGGCATGTATTTCTCAACTGTAAGGATGTGTATTCAAAGGTAATTGCTTCTAGGAACAGGTGGAGGCCATTCTGCCCCTCAAGCCTGTCCCGCCATTCAATGAGATCATGGCTGATCTGTATCTCATCTCCATGTAGCCACCTTTGCTCCATAGCCTTTACCCAACAAAAATCGATCGATCTCAGTCTTGAAAGTTTCAATTGATCCACGGCCTTTTGGGGAGAGAGTTGTGATTTCCACTACTCTTTGAGTGAAGAAGTGCTTCCTGATTTCACTCCTGAATAGCCTGGCTCTTTCTAAAGATTATGCCCCCTTGTTCTGGATTCCCTCACCAGAAGAAATTGTTTCTCTTTATTTATCCTAAAAATCCTTTTATCATTTTAAACATCTGTTTAATAGTATTGGACCATTTGGCTGTTAAATAGGGGGAACTTCCTGCTAATGTGGTTCCATTTTGAAAGTGAGTGTAACTGCGTTAAATGTCCCCACGAGGCTCCTGCATTTCCACTTTCTGAGACTGGGACTGCAATCACCATTAGAGTTAGGCTGTGAGATTTACAAATCGGAAAATAAATAGTCTGATGATGCAGATTTCGACTTCTTTGTAAAAGAGCAATTGCCCAGACTGACTGAGGGTGTGCAGCTGATGATCAGTTGCATTGCGTATTTCAAAGCTTTGCACTTTTCCTTCAGGCAGAGGTGATGAGCACATTCTACAATATGAGACTCTGACTTAGAAGGCACCATATCACACCTCAGAAATATACCAATACGCTCCCTGTGCGATTAATCACTTTGAAGTTATGTTGACAAACTGCACTGGCTGTTTTTATGCACAATAAGATCCCACAAATAGCACTAAGGTGAATGGTCAGCTATGGTGAAGGGAGGAACATTGGCCAGGACACTGGTTCGCTGCACTCCCCTTTGAACAGTGCTGGGGGGATCTTTTACGTTCACCTGAACAGGTGGGTGGCAAATTGGTTTAACGTCCCATTCAAAGACTGGCACCTCCAACAATGCAGCACTCCCTCTGTGTGGCACTGGGGTACCAGCCTAGATTATGTGCCACAGTGACCTAGTTTTGTAACATTAGTAGGATTAAACCAGACATGTGAATGGCCAATTCCTACACCCCAAACTGCCCCCCTGCTCCCTCGGACTCCTGGCATGAGAGCTCATGGATTTCTTCATCTTCAAAATTGCTTGGCTGTCTCTGTCTCCTGCTGCTCCTGTCCCTGAGTCCCTCCCCCAGGCCTCCCCAACTCTTACCCCTGAGTACTCTGCAGTATCTCCAGCTCTGAGTTCTCACCAACATGCTGCCTCTGAATGACATTATTTGATAACATGGGGTCAGCTTCTATGTGTAAGATGGCGATGCTCACCTTTACCTCTCCTACAGCTCCGTCAGACCAGCGTCCTGCTCCCTTGACCAGCTCCTAACCCAACTCCTGACCACTATCTCTCCTTGGTTCGATGTTCATGGACATTGTTAGCAGTTTAGCCGTTGTCCCCACTTCAAAACCCTCCCCTTTAAAAAGCCCAACCTTGACCCCCTCTGACCTCTTTAGTTGTTGCCCCATTTTTAACTTTATTCACCTCTCTTAAGGCCTTTGAACTTATTACAGTCCCCTAGCTTCATACTCATCTCTCCCATTACTCCCTGTTCAAAGCCCTTCAGTTGAGCTTCTGTCACCAATGGCACCGAAACTGAACTGGTCAAAGTCACCAATGATGAGCTCTAACAGCTGACAGGAACACCATGTAGATGAGAAATAGGAGGGGGCCAAGGATAGATCCTTGGGGGACTCCAGAAGTAGGTGCGGGAGCAGGAAGAGAGGCCATTGCAGGAGATTCTCTGGCTCCGACTGGATAGATAAGAATGGAACCAGGCGAGGGCAGTGCCACCCAACTGGACAACGGAGGAGGACGGTGTGGTCAACCGTGTCAAAGGTTGCAGACAGGTGGAGAAGGATGAGGAGGGAGAGTTTACCACGGTCAACAGTCACAGGATGTCATTTGTGACTTTGATAAGGGCCGTTTCAGTACTGCGGCAGGGGCGGAAACCTGATTGGAGAAGTCCAAACGTGGAGTTGCGGGAAAGATGGGCACGGATTTGGGAGGCGACAAGAGACAGCGTTGTGTTAGTCCTCCTTGTCCTTCTCTCTGGTCTTTGATGTGATTGAACACTCCATCCTCCTTCATTGTCTCAGGGATGCACCATTCATCACCCCATCGCTACCTGTCCCAACACACCCAGTACAGCTCGTGCAATGGCAGCGCCTCTTAAATCTGCCCAAAGCTCCATTCTCGGCCTCCTCCTGGTGCTCTTCTAGGTGCTGCCTCTTGATGACTTTATCTGGAAGCAGAGGGTCGGTTTCCCCGTGTTGCTGGTGACGCTCGCCGTTACCTCTCCCGTCACCCACAACTCCACCATTGCTTTCTGCAGCTAAACATTGACAGAGTCAAAGCCATTGGCTTCAGTCCTCTGCACTCTAACCCTCGACTGTATCCCCTCCTCACTCGGGCTGAACCCACCTTTGCACAACTTCAATGCCCCCCCCCCCGACCCTGAGCTGAACTTCAAAGAAAGAAGAGCTGGAATTTCTACAGCGCCTTTCACTACCTCAGGATGTCCCTAAGCGCTTTACAGCCAATGAAGGACTTTTGAAGTGTAGTCACTTGTAATGGAGGGAACAATTTGCGCAGCAAGATCCCACAAACAGCAAAGTGATAATGACCAGATAATCTGTTTTTAGTGATGTCGATTGAGGGATAAATGTTGGCCAGGACACCAGGAAAAACTCTACTGCTCATCTTCAAAATAGTGCAGTGGGATTTGTTATGCCTACCTGAGAGAGCAGACAGGGCCTCGTTTAACATCTCATCCAAAAGACAGCACCTCCAACAGTGCAGCATTCCCTCAGCACTGCAGTGTAAGCTTATATTTTTGTGCTCAAGTCTTTAGCATGGGGCTCAAACCCACAACTTTCTGACTAAGAGATGAGAGTGCTACCCACTGAGCCACAGCTGACAACGTATCCAGTCAAACTCCTCACCAACACATGCCTATTTTCACTTCCAAAGCATTGCCCGACTCTGCACATCATGCCATCCTTTACCACTTCCAGGCTCAGCTTCTCCCACACTTTCCCAAGGCCTCCAGAGACCTGCCCTGTGCAAACTCCAACTCCTCCAAAACTTTCTTTCTATCCCATGTAAAGTCCATAACCTCAATCTTCACCAACCTCCAATGGAGGATTTTGCAGTGGTTTATGGCCTTCGATTACATGAACCCTCCATGACCATGCTCATTCCTACCTCCGCAACCTCCCTCAGCCCCACGTTCCAGCTCGAGCCCTCCATTTACCTGAATCTGGATCACTGTGCACCACACCCCCACCCCTGCTCCACCAACATTGGTGGAAACATCACCCCTCACACCCCCATATATTGGGACTCCCTCCCGACACCCGTCCCCCAGGCTCCATCTCTCTCTGCCATCAAAAGTCTCCTCTAACTCTACCTCTTCAACCACACCTTGTGTCATTGTCACAACCTCCTGGGGACCCTCTACAAATACAGACACAAAGGGTAGACTCGCTGTAAACATTGACACACTCCCGGGGACCCCCCTGTAAATACTGACACACTCCCGGGGACCCCCCTGTCAATACTGACACACTCCCGGGGACCCCCTGTAAATACTGACACACTCCCGGGTACCCCCCTGTAAATTCTGACACACTTCCGGGGACACCCTGTAAATTCTGACACACTCCCAGGGACCCCCTGTAAATTCTGACACACTCCCAGGGACACCCTGTAAATACTGACACACTTCCAGGGACACCCTGTAAATACTGACACACTCCCAGGGACCCCCTGTAAATTCTGACACACTCCCGGGGACCCCCTGTAAATACTGACACACTCCCGGGGACCCCCTGTAAATTCTGACACACTTCTGGGGACACCCTGTAAATACTGACACACTCCCGGGGACCCCCTGTAAATACCGACACACTCCCGGGGACCCCCCTGTAAATACCGACACACTCCCGGGGACCCCCTGTAAATACTGACACACTCCCAGGGACCCCCTGTAAATACTGACACACTCCCGGGGACCCCCTGTAAATACCGACACACTCCCGGGGACCCCCTGTAAATACCGACACACTCCCGGGGACCCCCCTGTAAATACTGACACACTCCCGGGGACCCTGTAAATTCTGACACACTCCCAGGGACCCTGTAAATTCTGACACACTCCCGGGGACCCTGTAAATTCTGACACACTCCCGGGGACCCTGTAAATTCTGACACACTCCCGGGGACCCTGTAAATGCTGACACACTCCCGGGGACCCTGTAAATTCTGACACACTCCCGGGGACCCTGTAAATGCTGACACACTCCCAGGGACCCCCTGTAAATTCTGACACACTCCCGGGGACCCTGTAAATACTGACACACTCCCAGGGACCCTGTAAATACTGACACACTCCCGGGGATCCCCTGTAAATACTGACACACTCCCGGGGATCCCCTGTAAATACTGACACACTCCCAGGGACCCCCCTGTCAATACTGACACACTCCCGGGGACCCCCCTGTCAATACTGACACACTCCCGGGGATCCCCTGTAAATACTGACACACTCCCGTGAACCCCCCTGTTAATACTGACACACTCCCAGGGACCCCCTGTAAATACTGACACACTCCCGGGGATCCCCTGTAAATTCTGATACACTCCTGGGGACACCCCTGTCAATACTGACACACTTCCAGGGACCCCCTGTAAATACTGACACACTCCCGGGGACCCCCTGTAAATACTGACACACTCCCGGGGATCCCCTGTAAATACTGACACACTCCCGGGGATCCCCTGCCAAAGATGAGGAAGACGGTGTCGGAGCTAAGTGCAGAAAGTGCTTTTTTATTAATGTTGATGCACAGTGGTCATTGGAGAAGCTGAGAGTTACCCAAACACTGGACTGCCCTGGTGACCTGGCTGTGCCCTGGGGAGAGGCAGAGTTTGAGGGAGAGGGAGAGCCCAGAATAAACTGGCTGCAGTGAGGATAGGTTAGGAAGATTGACAGCAGGAACTGGATTCTCTTCCGGATGTTTCTGCCTCTCTCTGTGTTTTTTTTTCTCTCTGTTTTTTTTCCCTGTTTGTTTTTTTGTTGAATGTGTATTCGGAGGTTCTGCAGGTAACACCTCTCTGTCTGAACACGGTGATTGCCTTGGCAACGGGCAGTTGCAGGGGCAGTCTGTAAACACCATGTATTATTGTTCAATATGTATAAATGCGTAGGCTTCAAGGAGATCTTGAAACATTTGCCTGAGGAAGGAGAAAATCTCCGAAAGCTTGTGAATTTAAAATAAAATTGCTGGACTATAACTTGGTGTTGTAAAATTGTTTACAATTGGATTCTCTACAGCAGGGGTAGAGATGTGACCTTTGTTGATTGACAGTCGCTGTCGGAAGGGATGAAGGGGCGGGGCCTGGGTTGACTGACAGTCGCCGTTGGAAGGGTTGAAGGGGCAGAGTGCTGCTTGGTAGGCTTGTCATCAAGATTGAAACCCATGGAATAAAGGGGTAGCAACATGGATACAGAATTGGCTATGCAACAGGAAACAGAGAGTAGTGGTGAACAGTTGTTTTTCAGACTGGAGGGAGGTGTACAGTGATGTTCCCCAGAGGTTGGTGCTGGGACCACTGCTTTTCTTGATATATATTAATGTCTTGACTTGGGTGTACAGGGCACAATTTCAAAATTTGCAGATGACACAAAACTTGGAAGTGTAGTAATCAGTGAGGAGGATAGTAATAGATTTCACGAGGATATAGACAGGCTGGTGGAATGGGCGGACATGTGGCAGATGAAACTTAACGCAGAAAATGCGAGGTGATGCATTTTGGTAGGAAAGATGAGAGGCAATATAAACTAAAGGGCACAATTCTAAAAGGGGTAAAGGAACAGAGAGATCTGGGGGTAGATGTACACAAATCGTTGAAGGTTGAGAAAGCGGTTAAAAAAGCATGTGGGATCTTGGGCTTTATAAATAGAGGCATAGAGTACAAAAGTATGGAAGTCATGATAAACCTTTATAAAACACTGGTTCAGCCACAGCTGGAGGACTGGAGTACAAGGGGGCAGAAGTTATGCTGCAGCTATACAAAACCCTGGTTAGACCGCACCTGGAGTACTGTGAGCAGTTCTGGGCACCGCACCTTCGGAAGGACATATTGGCCTTGGAGGGAGTGCAGCGTAGGTTTACTAGAATGATACCCGGACTTCAAGGATTAAGTTACGAGGAGAGATTACACAAATTGGGGTTGTATTCTCTAGAGTTTAGACGGTTAAGGGGTGATCTGATCGAAGTTTATAAGATATTAAGGGGAACGGATAGGGTGGATAGAGAGAAACTATTTCCACTGGTTGGGGATTCTAGGAGTAGGGGGCACAGTCTAAAAATTAGAGCCAGACCTTTCAGGAGTGAGATTAGAAAACATTTCTACACACAAAGGGTGGTAGAAGTTTGGAACTCTCTTCCGCAAACGGCAATTGATACTAGCTCAATTGCTAAATTTAAATCTGAGATAGATAGCTTTTTGGCAACCAAAGGTATTAAGGGATATGGGCCAGAGGCAGGTATATGGAGTTAGATCACAGATCAGCCATGATCTTATCAAATGGCGGAGCAGGCACGAGGGGCTGAATGGCCTACTCCTGTTCCTATGTTCCTATGTCCAGTACTGGGCACCGCGCTTTAGAAAAGATGTGAAGGTCTTAGAGAAGGTGCAGAAGAGATTTACTAGGATGATTCCAAGGATGAGTTATGTGGATAGACTGGAGAAGCTGGGGTTGTTCTGCTTGGAACAGAGACGGTTGTGAGGAGATTTGATTGAGATATTCAAAATCATGAAGGGTCTAGACAGAGTAGATAGAGAGAAACTGTTCCCATTGGCGGAAGGGTCAAGAACCAGAGGACATAGATTTAAGGTGATTGACAAAAGAACCAAAGGTGACATGAGGAAAATCTTTTTTACACAGCGAGTGGTTATGATCTGGAATGCACTGCCCGAGGGGATGGTGGAGGCAGATTCAATCATGGCCTTCAAAAGGGAACTGAATAAGTACTTAAAAGGAAAAAATGTGCAGGGCTACAGGGGATAGGGCGGGGGAGTGGGACTAGCTGGATTGCTCTTGCATAGAGCCAGCATGGACTCGATGGGCTGAATGGCCTCCTTCCGTGCTGTAACCTTCCTATGATTGACAGTCGCTGTTGGAAGTCATGATGTGGAGATGCCGGTGATGGACTGGGGTTGACAATTGTAAACAATTTTACAACACCAAGTTATAGTCCAGCAATTTTATTTTAAATTCACAAGCTTTCGGAGGCTTCCTCCTTCGTCAGGTGAACGATGTGAAAATGAAATCCTCGAAATGAAATCGCATTTATAATTCACAGAACAATGCTTGGTGATTACAGACAGTTTTTTCAACTGCCCGTTGCCAAGGCAATCAGTGTGCAGACAGACAGGTGTTACCTGCCAGGTCTCAGAATATACAAATCACCAAAAAAAAACAACAAACAAAAAAAACAGAGATAGAGAGGTAGAAACATAGAAAAGACAGCAACTGACCCGTTATATTAAAAACAGATAACATTTGTTCGCTGGTGGGGTAACGTGTAGCGTGACATGAACCCAAGATCCCGGTTGAGGCCGTCCTCATGGGTGCGGAACTTGGCTATCAATTTCTGCTCGACGATTTTGTGTTGTCATGTGTCTCGAAGGCCGCCTTGGAGTACGCTTACCCGAAGGTCGGTGGATGAATGTCCATGACTGCTGAAGTGTTCCCCGACTGGGAGGGAACCCTCCTGTTTGGCGATTGTTGCGCGGTGTCCGTTCATCCGTTGTCGCAGCGTCTGCATGGTCTCGCCAATGTACCATGCTCTGGGGCATCCTTTCCTGCAACGTATGAGGTAGACAACGTTGGCCGAGTCACAGGAGTATGAACCATGCACCTGGTGGGTGGTGTCCTCTCGTGTGATGGTGGTATCCGTGTCGATGATCTGGCATGTCTTGCAGAGGTTACCGTGGCAGGGTTGTGTGGTGTCGTGGACGCTGTTCTCTTGAAAGCTGGGTAACTTGCTGCGAACGATGGTCTGTTTGAGGTTGGGTGGCTGTTTAAAGGCGAGTAGTGGAGGTGTGGGGATGGCCTTAGCGAGGTGTTTGTCCTCATTGATGACATGTCCAAGGCGGCCTTCGAGACACACGACAACGCAAAATCGTCGAGCAGAAATTGATAGCCAAGTTCCACACCCATGAGGACGGCCTCAACCGGGATCTTGGGTTCATGTCACGCTACACGTAACCCCACCAGCGAACAAATGTTATCTGTTTTTAATATAACGGGTCAGTTGCTGTCTTTTCTATGTTTCTACCTCTCTATCTCTGTTTTTTTTTTGTTTGTTGTTTTTTTTTGGTGATTTGTATATTCGGAGACCTTGCAGGTAACACCTGTCTGTCTGCACACTGATTGCCT
Source organism: Heptranchias perlo (assembly GCF_035084215.1). Classification (NCBI taxonomy): domain Eukaryota; kingdom Metazoa; phylum Chordata; class Chondrichthyes; order Hexanchiformes; family Hexanchidae; genus Heptranchias; species Heptranchias perlo. The sequence continues at coordinate 15,130,376 of NC_090361.1, forward strand.
TGGCAACGGGCAGTTGAAAAAACTGTCTGTAATCACCAAGCATTGTTCTGTGAATTATAAATGCGATTTCATTTCGAGGATTTCATTTCCACATCGTTCACCTGAGGAAGGAGGAAGCCTCCGAAAGCTTGTGAATTTAAAATAAAATTGCTGGACTCTCACTTGGTGTTGTAAAATTGTTTACAGCTGTTGGAAGGACGGAAGGGGCGGGGCCTGGGTTGATTGACAGTCGCCGTCGGAAGGGGCGGGGCCTGGGTTGATCGACAGTCGCGGTGGGCGGGGCTTGCGTTGATTGACAGATACCCGCAGGCCCCTGTCACGGGACCATGGAGGTGCTGGGCGCGGCTTCACCGCGTCAGGCGGACCGGATAACAACAAGCGGCGCCGGCAGGCCCAGCCCGGGGAGAGGGAGCATCGAGAACCGGCGAGACGGAGCAGTGAGAGCCGGGGAGACAGGCCGGGGGCTGGAGCCCACCGCCAGCCAGCACCATGGGCAGCAACTGCCGGCTATCAGGTAGGAGCCGGGCCGCCCTGTCAGTGCTGCGGGACGGCAGTGAGGGCGATGGGGGTACAGTCTGGGGCGATGGGGGTACAGTCTGGGGCGATGGGGTACTGTGGTCCCCGGGGGTACAGTTATTGAGGTACAGTGTGGTGCCCCTGGGGTGCAGTTACTGGGAGTGATGGGGGTACAGTGTGGTGCCCCTGGGGTGCAGTTATTGGGGGTGATGAGGGTACAGTGTGGAGCCCCTGGGGTGCAGTTATTGGGGGTGATGGGGGTACAGTGTGATGCCCCTGGGGTGCAGTTATTGGGGGTGATGGGGGTACAGTGTGATGCCCCTGGGGTGCAGTTATTGGGGGTGATGGGGGTACAGTGTGGAGCCCCTGGGGTGCAGTTACTGGGAGTGATGGGGGTACAGTGTGGTGCCCCTGGGATGCAGTTATTGGGGGTGATGAGGGTACAGTGTGGAGCCCCTGGGGTGCAGTTACTGGGAGTGATGGGGGTACAGTGTGGTGCCCCTGGGGTGCAGTTATTGGGGGTGATGGGGGTACAGTGTGATGCCCCTGGGATGCAGTTATTGGGGGTGATGAGGGTACAGTGTGGTGCCCCTGGGGTGCAGTTATTGGGGGTGATGGGGGTACAGTGTGGTGCCCCTGGGGTGCAGTTATTGGGGGTGATGGGGGTACAGTGTGGTGCCCCTGGGATGCAGTTATTGGGGGTGATGAGGGTACAGTGTGGTGCCCCTGGGGTGCAGTTATTGGGGGTGATGGGGGTACAGTGTGGTGCCCCTGGGGTGCAGTTATTGGGGGTGATGGGGGTACAGTGTGATGCCCCTGGGATGCAGTTATTGGGGGTGATGAGGGTACAGTGTGGTGCCCCTGGGGTGCAGTTATTGGGGGTGATGGGGGTACAGTGTGGTGCCCCTGGGGTGCAGTTATTGGGGGTGATGGGGGTACAGTGTGGTGCCCCTGGGGTGCAGTTATTGGGGGTGATGAGGGTACAGTGTGGTGCCCCTGGGGTGCAGTTATTGGGGGTGATGGGGGTACAGTGTGGTGCCCCTGGGGTGCAGTTATTGGGGGTGATGTGAGGGGTTAGTGGTGCAGAGAGGAAAAGTGGGTATATGTCATATCTTGGCTGGAGAGGTGGGCAAATGTTAGGGTGTCTGGGCACTACCGCCTGTGTCAGTCGGGTTGATGTGTGGTGTGGCAATGAGTCCATTCTAGAATGGGTGTTGTTGGGAATGGGAGATTTTACATCACAAAACCAGTGTCACCTGTTCAATCGTTTTGTGCGATTGGTGTCTTTGTTCGTTGTTCCGTGTGATCTTTTATTTTTCTACCGTTCTCAGTGTACGGAGTTCCAGAGCTGATATCCCTTGTGTTTGAGTGTTTCCTGAGGATCGGAGGTCATCTCCCTACTCCCACTCCACTTAACACATTCTGTTGGTTGGTTTCAGAGCTCCTGTGGATGCAGGTCATCTCTTACGGCGTCGGCTGAGAATTGGGATTTTTGGGTGACAAAAAAAAGGAGAAACCTTGACCCTGACAGAAAAAAAGGTTTCCTCCCCCCTGTGAGCTTCTGTGGAGGGAGGTTATAGGGGGGGCAAATGATATGTTGGCATTTATTGCAAGGGGTTTGAGTACAAGAGTGAGGAAGTCTTGCTACAATTGTACAAGGCTTTGGTGAGACCACACCTGAAGGACTGTGTACAGTTTTGGTCTCCTTACCTAAGGAAGGATATACTTGCCTTTAGAGGCGGTGTAGTGAAGGTTCACTAGATTGATTCCTGGGATGAGAGGGTTGTCCTTTGAGGAAAGATTGAGTGGAATGGGCCTATACTCTCTGGAGTTTAGAAGAATGAGAGGTGATCTCGTTGAAACGTGCGTGACAGCGTAGATTCTGAGAGGCTGTTTCCCCTGGCTGGAGAGTCGAGAACTAGGGGGCATAGTCTCAGGATAAGGGGTCGGCCATTTAGGGCTGAGATAAGGAGAAATGTCTTCTATCGGAGGGGGGTGAATATCTGGAATTCTCTACCCCAGAGGGCTGTGGATGCCGAGTCATTGAGTATGTTCAAGACAAATTGATAGATTTTTGGACTCTAAAGGAATCAAGGGATATGGGGATCAGGCAGGAAAATGGAGTTGAGATCAAAGATCAGCCTTGATCTTATTGCATGGCGGAGCAGGCTCGAGGGGCCGTATGGCCTACTCCTGCTTCTGTTTCTTATGTTATGTAAAACTGGAGTCTCTGGATGGGTCCTTGGAGGTTTTACCTACCTGGTTTGGAGGAGTGTGAGAGTCAGTTGCATAGCATGGGTTCCCAAAGAGGCTAGAGACTCCACATGTGAGAAATAGTTCTCTGCTTCTCATAGTTACAGGAGTAGGCCATTCTATTAGATCATGGCTCATCTGTCCCTCAGCTCCATTTACCTGCCTTTGCTCCATATCCCTTGATATCTTTACGCAACAGATATCTATCATAACTTAAGGAACAAATGTTATGATGAGCATGCAACATCAACTTGCATTTATATAGCGACTTTAATGTAATAAAATGTCCCAAACTTCACAGGAGTGTTAACAAACAAAAATTTGACTGAGCCACATAAGGAGACGTTAGGACAGTCAAGGAGGTAGATTTTTCAGGAGAGTCTTAAAGGAGGAGAGGTGGAGAGTCGGGTGGGAGGGGGGGATTAAGGGATGAAATTCCAGAGCTTAGGGCCTAGGCAGCTGAAGGCACGGCCGCCAATGGTCGAGTGATTGAAATTGAAATCGGGGTTGCACAAGAGGCCAGAGTTGGAGGAGCGCAGAGATCTTGGAGGGGGTGGAGAGTCCTGGTAATTGGATATAAGACTTCTAGAGTGGGAAGGGACAGACCAAGGCTCGAGCCCCTGGCCGTCTGTCTGTTGTGTGCGTTGTCTATGCGACACTGAGTGACGGATCTGCTGTCGCTTGTGGAATTGTACCCCAGAATGAGGCATCGCTTTGAGAAGGGGAGAAAACTGGGAGGAAAACTGGTGCGAGTGACCGTGTGTCGGTGAGTTTGCGGGCGAAAGTTGGGTTTCACCACTCGCTTCCTGTTGTCAGATCACACGGAGTTTCTGTGCCGTTTCTCAGACGTTCTCTGATACGAGCAGTGACGGACAGGGAAAGACCCTCTGGTCCATCCTGCCTGTTCCATACAACCGAGGTGCCTTGTACCTCACAATACTGACACTCCACCCGGAAGCCGTGTGATCTCCTGGGAGAGGCGAAAAGCTGGATTAAAAAACCAGGCCGATTTGGGGAGGAAACAAAAATCTGGAAAATTCCTCTTCGACCCCCTAGGAGATCAAACTTAGTCCAGATGCGGTACGCACGTAGACTGCGTATTGATGGCGTGCGTGCATTTGGGTCATTTCTTGGCTCCTGGAATCGCGACACTTGCAGTGACTCCAGACCTTTAAACTGCCCAACTGCCCCAGTTACATAGGCTGCCCACCTCTGCCGCTGTTTTTACATCCAGCAGCTCGCGCCCTGGGTTGTTCCCTAACAAAGTCCCTTTTCACGTGGGCAGGCTGTTAGCCTGACTTGCAACCCCCTCCCACGGGGGACCGGTTAGATTGAGGAGGGGGGGGTAGCAGAGTCCAAGTATCCTGCTAGATGTCAACCAGTACTCGGAGGCCTGTTCTTCTGCTCTCTGGGAAGTTATTTACTGGGGCTGATTAATTAATCTCCGTTCCAATGTCCGGTCTTTGGCTTACTTATTAAGCGACTTTTCTCCTACTGCCCTTTGACTTGTTTATCACCCTGCCCACCTCGACACTGAGCTCACCAGCTATTTAGTATGGTGTGTGTGGTGAATCACTGGGTGGGGGGCTCGTTTGCACTGCTCGTTTCCCGATTGAAACTCTCGTGCTGACCTTTTCCGAAAAAGAGAAACCAAAGGTCCCAGGCTGAGCCTCTGGCCTGTGTTTGGTCAGTAAATCTCAGCTGGACACTGTATTTGGCCTCCGCTCCTCTGGGGATGAGGTGGGGAGGGGGCGGGGGCTGAGGAATTCAGCCAGACACCCTGCTTCTGACGATCTGCTGGACCGTGAGTGTCGGCCCCGCGGAGTGGAATTGCCGTTTGCAAGCAAAGCAAAAAATAGTAAGACTAATTTTGATGTAATAAATTGGACTCAATTTATGGAAGTAAAATAAACCAAATAAATCCCCCCGGCCCTGCCAAAGCCCAGGAGTACTGAGGCCTATCCTACTGTTGCCCCAGCGACTATCAGCTGACCGGGCACAGATCGGCCCTGGGGCCTCCCTGGCCTGTTTGGCTCCGTGCCACATCGAGCACTTAAATGCTATCCCGATCGGCCTCCCTTCTCCCATCTTAATGTCCAACCTGGTGCCTGAATTTAAGTGAACGTAATTCCGGAATGTGATTGATCAGCAAGAGGCAAATCATGGAGGCCATCCCGAGGTCGGGCCCGTCCCACGAGCACCTCGAGACAGAGATTAACGTTAACGAGTGAGCTAGCACAAGAGGCACTCTGTTAAACCGTGGCTGTTAATCCTCGAGGCCGTGTTTGTGTTTTCTCAGTTGTCTGACACTCTCTCTCCTTGTTTGTAAGATTGTGCTCGTGGGCTGTTTATACCTGTGCTCGGAACCGTTTTCCACGTGTTTCATAGAATCTTAGAATGTTACAGCACAGGAGGAGGCCATTCGGCCCATTGTGCTGAGCCTACTTTCTGAATGACTGATTCCCCTGTCCTTATAATCATTTAAAACTTTTCTTTTTCACAGACTTGTTCCGTTGGTGAAGAGCTTAAATTTCAGGCCCATTAATTGCTGACTCATCGACCAGAGGAAGTAGTTTGTTTCCTGATTTTGCTTTATCGAAACTTCTTGCAGTGGCTTCCACTTACACTGCCCCTTTTATATCCCAAAACATGGTGCTTCACGGGTTGGGGTTGAAAATGAGGAAATTAGGGGGAGGAGGTGGAAGGTATAGTTAACAAGGCTTTTGAAGGATGGAGAGATCAGAAGGCAGTTGAATTTATATAGCGCCTTTTAGGCCCACAGGATGTCCCAAAGTACTTTACAGCCCATAAATTACTTTATGAAATCCAGTTGCTGTTAGACAGGCAAACACAATAGCTAATTTATGCACAGCAAGATCCCACGGACAGCAATGAGAAATGACAAGATAATCAGTTTTAATGATGATGGATGAGAGAAAAATGTTGGCCAGAGAGGACTCGCTGCTCTTCTTCGAACAGAGTCTTGGGATCTCTTGTGTCCCCCTGAAAATGCGGTGCTCCCTCGGTGCCGCCCCCTCCCTCCCTCCCTCCCGACGGCGGGGCGCTCCCTCGGTGCCGCCCCCTCCCTCCCTCCCGACGGCGGGGCGCTCCCTCGGTGCCGCCCCCTCCCTCCCTCCCGACGGCGGGGCGCTCCCTCGGTGCCGCCCCCTCCCTCCCTCCCGACGGCGGGGCGCTCCCTCGGTGCCGCCCCCTCCCTCCCTCCCGACGGCGGGGCGCTCCCTCGGTGCCGCCCCCTCCCTCCCTCCCGACGGCGGGGCGCTCCCTCGGTGCCGCCCCCTCCCTCCCTCCCGACGGCGGGGCGCTCCCTCTGTGCCGCCCCCTCCCTCCCTCCCTCCCGACGGCGGGGCGCTCCCTCGGTGCCGCCCCCTCCCTCCCTCCCTCCCGACGGCGGGGCGCTCCCTCGGTGCCGCCCCCTCCCTCCCTCCCTCCCGACGGCGGGGCGCTCCCTCGGTGCCGCCCCCTCCCTCCCTCCCGACGGCGGGGCGCTCCCTCGGTGCCGCCCCCTCCCTCCCTCCCGACGGCGGGGCGCTCCCTCGGTGCCGCCCCCTCCCTCCCTCCCGACGGCGGGGCGCTCCCTCGGTGCCGCCCCCTCCCTCCCTCCCGACGGCGGGGCGCTCCCTCGGTGCCGCCCCCTCCCTCCCTCCCGACGGCGGGGCGCTCCCTCGGTGCCGCCCCCTCCCTCCCACAACTTTCTGACTCGGCCAAGAGTTCTATTGACTTATTCACTGTTACTCTCTGTCCTTGTTTGGGACAGTTGAATGGATAAAACTGCTTTAATGCTGCCAGGTCACCAGGTGGAAGAAATACTCTGGCTTTTTATTTTACCGGCACCATTTCTTGTCAGCTTCTTCTCAAGACTCTGGATACAGTTGTGTATGTCAGACTCTCTCTCCGATATTCTACCAGTATGCCTGTTCTTCCTGTGCTAATCCAGGTACCAAATCAACAGGACATTGGACCATAGGTGGGCCTCACTCCAACCATTCCAGCACAGTCAATGGACACTGAGCAGGACAGGAGACCCTGGGCTCTCCTGTCTTGCTGAACACAAAATATCTTCTGCGTTTGCCTGTGTAACAACAATTCATTGCGTGTGAGCAGTGTATGAATGCAGGTTGTTCAATCTGCGGTCTCGGGGAGGGGGAAGTAGCTGCTTAGTAATTACTGTGTTTACAGAGCCTGCAATCTGGAACGAATATAACTACAGTCATTGTTATTCTTGTGAGCTCGAATTGGCCCTCTTTACTGCAGTTGTAGGATCAGTTTTACAGTTGCGATGTCATAAAGTGTCAGGATCAAGTATACTGTTCTGTATTTTAACCCTGTGCTCGTACAGTGCCCAGGTGTGAGTTGGACCGTTGTGTGCACTATCCCTGTGCTCGTACAGTGCCCAGGTGTGAGTTGGACTGTTGTGTGCACTATCCCTGTGCTCGTACAGTGCCCAGGTGTGAGTTGGACCGTTGTGTGCACTATCCCTGTGCTCGTACAGTGCCCAGGTGTGAGTTGGACTGTTGTGTGCACTATCCCTGTGCTCGTACAGTGCCCAGGTGTGAGTTGGACCGTTGTGTGCACTATCCCTGTGCTCGTACAGTGCCCAGGTGTGAGTTGGACTGTTGTGTGCACTATCCCTGTAATAGTACAGTGCCCAGGTGTTGGGTTTAATGTGTGGATTTAATCCTGGATTGCATTTACGTGCCTGTAAACATACTGGGAACTGCCTGTACTGGCTGGATGTTTGTTTGGCTGTCCATCTGTACTTTATACAAAAGTTTTTTTTTGAAAATGGGCATGAGAAGTACGCAGTGGGGAGCAAAGGGGGGGGAGAATCAGGGGGAGCAAAGTGGGGGGGGAGAATCAGGGGGAGCAAAGTGGGGGGGGAGAATCAGGGGGAGCAAAGGGGGGGGGAGAATCAGGGGGAGCAAAGGGGGGGGGAGAATCAGGGGGAGCAAAGGGGGGGGGAGAATCGGGGAGCAAAGGGGGGGGGGGAGAATCAGGGGGAGCAAAGGGGGGGGAGAATCAGGGGGAGCAAAGGGGGGGGGAGAATAAGGGGGAGCAAAGGGGGGGGGGGAGAATAAGGGGGAGCAAAGGGGGGGGGGAGAATCAGGGGGAGCAAAGGGGGGGGGAGAATCGGGGGAGCAAAGTGGGGGGGAGAATCAGGGGGAGCAAAGTGGGGGGGAGAATCAGGGGGAGCAAAGGGGGGGGGAGAATCAGGGGGAGCAAAGGGGGGGGAGAATCAGGGGGAGCAAAGTGGGGGGAGAATCAGGGGGAGCAAAGGGGGGGGGAGAATCAGGGGGAGCAAAGGGGGGGGGGGAGAATCAGGGGGAGCAAAGGGGGGGGGGGAGAATCAGGGGGAGCAAAGGGGGGGGGGGGAGAATCAGGGGGAGCAAAGCGGGGGATCACAGTGTAACAGATTTGGACGTGACACCAATTGGTAATCAATGTCTCATTTATTAATAAATCAAACATGTAAAGGTATCAAATATTTAGACAACAAAGATCAAAACAATATTACCTCGTTTGATCTCTGGGCAGAGGTCATAATTAAGTTGGCGACGCGGTCATTTTGAGTTTTCCCACGGTGAGGCAGTCTTCGTAAAGCTGGGTGGCCTTCGCTGATTCCTCTGCCCTCAGCTCAAAAGACTTTTATGGTTTTGATGTCTCCCGTCGCAGGAAACTCACGATATATGGAACAACGCTTATAAGACCCTCATAGATTAACAAAGTTGGTTTTCAAAGAATTCAAGATGGTCAGCTTGTTTTTAACATTACTCATTTAAGCACAAGACCATTTTCAAGGTTGTTTTTCAAGGAGGCCAGTTTGTGTGACCGCATTGCCGAGCTATCTCGTCATGATCCTGGTCTCATTGCTATCTGTGGATTATTGTTCTGCTTTTTGGGTCATTGTTCCTCTTTTATCACGTAGCTTCCTTGTCCAGCAATGAAGGTGACACGGGTCAGTTACTAGTCAAAGGTTAGCAGTTTACAATTCAGCAAAATATGCAGCACAGCCTGCAGAGCATGATGGTTAGTGATATTAAGAGGAAGATGTCAATTTTTCCCTATTACCAATATTCTTGCTCAAAGGAAGGGGCACTGGGCCACGCGTCTGACTGTAGAGTTAGCTGTGCGACCTGTTGGAATGCAGTGTCTGTGGTTATGGTTTCACCATATTGTGCCAGTATCGTCTCGCTAACGGCAGTGAGTTGAATGGCCGGATAAGCTGCTTTTTTTGGTAGTTGTGGGGGGAATGTTGGCCACAAACCATTGGGGGAAGATCAGTATCTTCTCCAAGTCACATACCATTGTGCCGACAGTTGCTTCTTTATAGAAAATGTAACTTCAGATCCTGATTGTTGGATTCTTTTTCTCGTCCATTTAGAAAGAGAGAAGCTGCTGAGTTCAGTGAACAATTATGGCTCCCAGGATAATGTCCGTGTGGTCAGTCCCAGCTCCAGCCTGCCGTCCCAGGCTTCTTTGGAGATGCAGGAGGAGGAGCTGAGGAGGAAGCTGAAGTATTTCTTCATGAGTCCCTGCGATAAATACCGAGCGAAAGGCCGGAAGCCCTTCAAACTGCTGGTGCAGATCGTCAAGCTCATCATAGTCACGACACAGGTAAGGCCTAACATCCATAGCCATCCGCTCCATCAGAGTGGCCATGAGTTGAAACGTACACTGGACTGACTCTGGGGCAGCCCTGTCCCTGGCTAGTAAACAGAAACCCTGGGCTTGCTGTCTTGCTGTGCTCCCTAGGGGTGCTGGGACACTGGCTGTTACCCCAGTTGAGGTCAGCTATCTCTGCACAGACTGGAGATTGATCCTGGGACCTCCCTGGTCCATGTGGCTCGATACCACCAAAGGGTGTTTTGTTTAGCTACGGAAGTCTGTGCACTTCGGATGAGTGATTCATTTGTGCGAAGCGCTTGGAAACGTTTTGACACGATATGGAATCATACCGCAAAGGAGGAGGCCGTTCGGCCCATCGTGCCTGTGCCAGCTCTTTGAAAGAGCTGTCCAATTAGTCCCACCCCCCCCCTGCTCTTGCCCCATAGCCCTGCTAATTTTCCCCCTTCAAGTATTTATCCAATTCCCTTTTGAAAGTTACTATTGAATCTGCATCCACCGCCCTTTAAGGCAGTGAATTCCAGATCATAACAATTCGCAGCGTAAAAAAAGTTCTCCTTGTCCTTCCTCAAGAACAGCTTTATAAATTTAAGGTTTATTTAACCACAAACCATTGAGGAAGTTCATTACGAACTTTGTATTTAGGAGAATACAATCACCTCCGAGTCACACACCATCCTGACTTGGACATATATCGCCGTTCCTTCATCGTCATTGGGTCAAAATCCTGGCACTCCCTACCTAACAGCACTGTGGGAGAACCGTCACCACA